>NC_073313.1:337060393-337365893 GCF_027595985.1 Sorex araneus | reverse complement strand
GCTGGGCTTTCCGAGAGGGGCGGAGGAATCGAACATGGGTAGGCCTTTTGAAAGGCAAATGCCCTACCACTGTGCTATCGCTCCGGTCTGGTAAAAATGTTAGAAAATAATATAAAAATCTCAAAAAAACTAATTAGCTTATGATATACTAGATGTCTTAGCACATCTAAAATGAGAGAAGATTAAAGTTTCTGCAAAAAACGTTCTCACAAACTCAGGAATATATAAAAAAAATTCTTCATTCTACCCTTTATCTCTCTCCTCCTACCATTTTTTGTTAGAAAAAATTCTATCCTAGAAATATGATGATCAAAATTATATGTTCAAAATTGAGCAAAATAATTATAGAACCTGCATCAGAAGATTATAAAATATCATTAAAAATCAAAAGAAAATTATAAAGGTCAGTTCTCTTCCAATGAATGTAGAAATGAAATTATTTCAACTAAAATCACAATAATACTTTTTCTCTTTTTGAAATACATGAATTAACAATAAAGTCTGTATGAATAAATAAAATCTTTTGTTATTTGTTCCTTCATGAATTACAGAGAGAGAAGTATAGCACTATTACATGATATTTAATAGATAGTAGAATATGAGGACTCCGCACCAGGCTGTTTTCACTCAGGGCTCCCCAGAGGTGGGTGGGTGAGAACCCTCCCTGCCCCAAGGGACCCAGCCCCAGCAGCCGACCTCCACTACCCAACCGCTGCCATGCTCCAGGCTGCTTTCCGGGCTGCGTGGCCACATGACACATTATAAGTTACTTCATACCCATTTTCCATAATTACCAGACCACATTGATGGAGTTCATACAGTAGGCAACAAATCATAGAGAGTAATATATACATACCTCTCAGAGAGCCTTGCGAGCTACCAAGAGTATTCTGCCTGCACGGGCAGAGCCTGGCAAGCTACCCGTGGCGTATTCCATATGCCAAAAACAGTAATGATAGGTCTAATTCCCCTGACCCTGAAAGAGACTGGAATTGTTGAGAGAGAGAGAGAGAGAGAGAGAGAGAGAGAGAGAGAGAGAGAGAGAGAGAGAGAGAGAGAGAGAAGAAAAGTCCCTGCCAAAGAGGCAGGCAAGGGGTGGGGTGTGGGGTGTGGGGTGGAATGATGGGAGGGAACCTAGGGATACTGGTGCTGGGAAAAGTACACTGGTGGGATGGGTGTTGAAATACTGTATGACTGAAATTCAATTGTGAAGGGCTTTGTAATGCTTTTTATAAAACAGTGACAGGGAAAAATGATGCAAATTAATAAGAGAATATGTGAAAATTTCCAAAAAACAAGGACTGTTAAAAGTCACTGACATTTAAGGAATGCAAACAAAATAACAACAAGATTGTACTTTATAACCACTGAAATGGCCAGAGAAAGGAAATATTCTTTCTATTGATGGAAAGGATTTAGGAAAGAGAAAAGCTGGCTCAACTATTACTGTGACATATATAGTTGTTTTAGAAAATAACAGAGCAGTGTTAAGATGTCTTTCTATCGGTCTTTTCAATTCTGGAAATCTAAGTCACAGATTAAAATTATGCCAGATAAGGTCAGCAGTAAAACCCATTAAAATCTATCAAACACATTGAAGACTCATTTTTCTTGGTCAGGAATAAAACAAACATTCAAAAATTCATGTGTACATAAAGGGAATCTCAGTCCAAATGTCAATAAGATTTTCATGAAGTTGACAAGCTAGTTCTAAAGTTTATATGAAAAAGCGGCCTGTAAAGAGTCTAGGAAATTAGTAAATCCAGATAAAAGGGCCTGGCTGAACATCTTCACTGGTCCAAACTGCATTAATGGGAATGTGTTACAGTGAAAGCTAGCATCCAGGCCAAGACAAAAGGTGAAGTGGGTTAGCATGAGGAAAGGTGCATTTGAGATTAGTGTGATATGGTACCAGGGGTTGAAAGAGGATTGGTTGCATACCTTTCATGTGCCTTAATGGCTATAGTACCTCTCTGACCCCATTTTTCTATTTCCCTCCCTTTTACCTTCTCCCTCCTTCCTGTTTTTCCTTCCTTCCTTTCTTTTTACTTTTTTCCTTCCTAGAATTAACTTATCATCATTTGATTATACAGACTTCATCCTTTATCATTTGTTGTATTATTGTTACTGGTGTTATGTTTCTTTACTTTTTCATCTTTCTTGTTCAAGGTTTTGTGTTGTTTCTGTGTTTTATTTACACGTAGAAAAATTCTTTTAAAAATTCAGGGTGGAACTTGGAGGTCTGATGGTAAAAAAATCCTCTATTCACTTCTATTTGTCAGTAATAACATATTTGAATGATAGTATTTTATCATATTTGAATTATATTTGAATGACAGCATTTCTCAATAGTCTTATTGGCCAGCAGCTTTTCTCTTTTAGTATTATGACTATCTCCTCTCATTGTAAGAGGTAGTGAATGCTTGTATCTCTTAGGTAAGTAAAGTTGCGAGCAGATGAGTTTTCTGTGATATGCATTAATTTCAGGTTGTACTTTAGTGGGAACCTTTGCTTGCTATTGTTTGTCTATTCCACAATTTTTATGGCAAGTTATACAAATTTTTATTTTTCGTTTGTCATAAAATTATATAATTTGTTGCAAAGTATAGAAGATAATATTAATTGATGTTACTTAGTCAGCTAACTAAAAATGCAGCTAATGCCAACAAACCAAAGAGTTAATTATAACTACATCTGGGGAAATTAGAATTGAGGACAAAAACAGCCCAGCATTAGTTTAAGACAACATTTGAATTTTAGCAACAATCCCACACTTGTGATTATTTTTTAAAATAAAATAACTTTTAAGAGAAAAATAAAAAAGAAGAAGAAATTGGCTGTAAAGTGGCACACGGGAGAAAAACACCATTAGTGGTGCAGGATGCTGTTAGCGGTCACCACTGTATGGAAAGGTAGTTAGGAAAACATGTTGATTAAACAAAACACCCACAAAATTTATTGAATAAGTCTATCATGCATATAATCTTCCTGATATGTTGATAGGAGATAATATAAACTTCCTGGTGGAGTTACCAAACAAAAAAAGCAGAACACTTCTGAACACACTAGAAAAATATTGCTTCTGCTAAATTCTAAAGTAGAAATCTGTGAGTCCCCCATGCAACATGCAAAATGACTGCAGAGAATGAAGAACAGAGGGAGGAAGTCAGAGGCAGGTAGAGAGAAACTGCATTGCAAAGTTGCACAGGCTGACTGCTGGAGACTCATGCCAGCTTACTAGAACACAAGTCAGCAGAAATCAGCAGCCAAATTAGACCCACACCTGAAAAAGCACAGTCTATAAATAGTTGAAGTCACTGAAATGATGAATGCTTTACCATAGAAAGATTGATTACCTTTATCACTTAAGTTTTTCACAAGCATATCTCTTATTAGCCTGGCCTCTATTATTCATTGAAACCAATAATTTTCTACACCTTCCCCTACTGCAGGTCAGACAGACTCCTGGGCCATACACCACACCCCATTGGTGATGTTAATCAGTGGTGAGATGCTGAAAGTGTCTTCTTCTATTTATAATTTCCAATGGTAGCCAAAAATAAACTGGTATTCTTAGGAATTTGAAGCAGACAAATATGAGAGATTGTTTGCATTAATCTGGCTTTTCCTTTTTAAACATTGTTTGGCTTCTTGGCCTACAGCAGGCTGTGCTCTGTGCTCTGTGCTCAAGGAACTCTCCTGTTGATGCTTAGGGGACCACCTGGGTGCCATGGATTGAATCTGGTTTGGCCATGTGCAAAGCAAGCACCCTGGCCTGCTTTCTGGTGGGGGGTCGGCCGCACCACCGAAGTCTCCTCCCTGGTGACCGTTCACATGCTGTGGCTTCATGAGGATAACCCTCTGGCCACTATGCCCAAGGTCCTCAACGCTCATTGGAGCGTGGACACCGTCTACCAGGAGGCGTACAAGCTCCTGGGCGCGCTGCAGCAGGTGCATGCAAAGGTCCCTGTTATTAGCCTGGCCCCTGTTATTCATTTAAACCAATAATTTTCTACACCTGCCCCTACTGCAGGGCAGGCGGACTCTGTGGAGGGGGAGGGTCGGGGGTCGCAAGGCCCTGGCGAGAGTCAGCTGTGGATGCACACAGTCCTTGTGCATCCGGCGGGAAGAGCACAGCCCAAAGCTGTGGGACAAGGTCCGTGGCGCCTGTTGCTCATCCCGTTTAGGGCTGGAGAGGCATAACTGGCTGGGTTTTAAAGTCTCCTAAGCCATGAAATTTTGCTTTTGGGGCCATACCCAATGATGCTAAGGGGTTATTCCTCGCTCAGCACTCAGGAGTTACTCCTGGCAGTGCTGGGGAGACCATACTGGATGCCGGGGTTCGAACCTGGGTCGGCCACATGCAAGGCAAACGCCCCACCCGCTGTATTATTGCTCCGGCCCAAGCCATAGAGATTGTTGAACTCCTAGTGTTAAATTTGTAAATCCAAACTCACTAGAAACCATCTTTTGTTCCACTTTTGCCTCAAATACTAGAGATATAATTTGACGAAAAGGATGATAATCATTAAACCAAACAATAAACAGAAATACATGATGTATCATTTGGGAGTTCAGGAAGTTATTTCTTAGATATATTGTCTATTTGTCGTCTCACTTGTGTGACCATTAGCTAAACCATTCAAGTACTAAACGAAACCCTCGAGAGGAACAGGACATGAATAACTAACGTAAGCAGTTAACTGACAACAGGAAACAGACTCGCACAGCTCCTGCACCATAGAAGGATTTCCAAAGGACAAGTCTTGCTGTGTTCTGGTATTTGCATCAATCCATAAAACACATGCCTTCTCTGCTAGATGTAATCTTGCTTTATGCATGTAATGATTTTCAAATTATTTTATTGCTATTTTTCTCTCAGCACAAAACTAATGTTTGTTCAGTGACGAACATCTGGTGAAGAAAAGCAACCATGAAATTACCATATTAAATTTTCACTAATCAAGGAAATATCTTACCATTTGAGCAATATTATTTTGTAACATGATAATTGAAAGATGCATTTCCCCCCACATGTACAATAATTAATTTTGTTCTTACTCTATGATCAACATTTAATTTGTTTCTAATATTCTGATAATATAAAATATTGAAAAATTCTTTTATGAATATCCTGGCTTCTTCAAGTGATGGCATTATTGGGTTTTATATACCTTTTATGTTTTATGTCATATTGGCTTTGAGGGCTCCCACTAATTTACATTTACACAAGTCACGCCTGAGGTTAAATCATTTCTCTGTATCCTCAGCAACTCTGGGGATTCTAGCTTCAAAAGTTTTATAAATTAAAAACCATGTTATGGTTAATTAATATTTCATTTTTGTATGTGTAGTGGTTTTCTGGATTTTTTCATGCAGGTGATATCAGTTACCTATTCTATTGGGGTGTTTATATTTTGCTATTTCTTTTTAAGAAGTCTTTAAAAAGTAAAGATAATGTTTTATAAATCATGAATTTTGCAAATCCATCCCCAGTTGGTCTTTTATGCTTCTACACTGCCATGCCCTGAAATATAGCATAAGACCCTCAGATTTGAGGTGGGACAGAGGGCACAGAAACCCTCAGTGACCAAGTTGCTTCCCAAGACTGGAAACCAGCCCCTCATTCCTCTGCACGAGGCCTTTCCCTTGTATCACCTACAGGTGGTTTTCCAGTCTCCCTGCGCCCCAACCATCACACTCTGGATTCTCCAGTTGAGTGAAGTGCTTGCTTCTAGAGCATAATACACACACTGGGCCATTCTTCCAGAATGAAAAGTTCAAATCCCTGGGGACATAGTCACCGAAAGTTGACCAAGTACTAAAAAGAGAGAGAATGGAGGAGGAAGCAAGACCACTGATGAGAATGAAATCAGTTCAAAGACAGTGGAGCAGGTGCCACAGAGGAGCAATATCTGGGCCAGCCAGCCCCTCTACACACAACCTCCCAGACTCACCAGGTACTTACCAGAGCTACTAAGGTCTATTCTAAGAACTCCTGGTCAGCAAAGGGATCCCGGAGAAGGTCTATGTGCATTTGTGCATGGGTGCGAGTTCATGGACATTTGTGCATGAATATAAGTGCATCTGCATGCACTGATGTGTGGGTGCAAATATATGCCCACTTGTGTATATATGGGCGTGTACATGTGATAGGTATATAAGTGTATAGGATGTATACATGTGTATACACATATACACACATGGATATTCACGTGTGAACATGCGTGTAGCTATATACGCTTGTGTATAAATATGTGCACACATATGTGGATTCCTGTGTAGGTCTCTGAGGATTATTCTGTTTTATTTTACTGGATCCTTTACATAAATCTTGACCACACTCCCCATGTTGGTTTCCCCTTCTCAGCCCTATGCCTCAGGTTTTAAACACCCACATTTCTTGATTCCCCCTATTTGAAGCCAGAAGGCAGTGCCTGGAAACCCAGTGGGTGTCAATTTGCTACTGGGATCCACTGACCCAGCAGGCATTAAGGGCTCAGAGGCTAGGGCCTTGTGACTTGATAGAATTGCAAATTACTTATTTTAAAATCAGAAAGAAAACCCTTTTAAGTCAAAGCCTTTAACATGTCATTAGCATATTTATCTTCATAGTAATATATTTATAACAAATTTTCAACTGCAGTTACAGAGGAAGAAGCCCATGAGGACAAAAATGGGAAAGTTTCCCAAGACCATGGAGTGGTCTTCAGTTTCCTGGGAAGGATGTTCCAATCTCCCCAGCGAAAGCCAGACTGCTTACTAGTTCTCTGTACCCCTTGTGTGTGACCCATGGGGGCCATGTGCTGTGACAATTCCTCTGTCCTTCTCAGTCTCTGTCCTTTCTAGTCACTGATGGCTCACTGTTGGTCCTGGCTGCAGTCCCCAACTAGTCATCACATCTACATTGTGACATCCTAGCTACTCTGGTTTTAGCATCAAATACGAGAACATTCCATTCTCCAAGAACTCTTTTTGACTAGTTTTCCTGAATTAAATTCTGGGTTGGGCTGGAGTGATAGCACAACGGGTAGGACATATGCCTTGCATGTGCCCAACCTGGGTTCAATCCGATTCCTCTGCCCCTCTCGGAGAGCCTGGCAAGCTACTGAGAGTATCCTGTCCATATGGCAGAGTCTGGCAAGCTCCCCGTGTTGTATTCGATATGCCAAAAACAGCAACAACAAGTCTTACAATGGAGACCTTACAGGTGCCCACTGGAGCAAATCTATGAGCAATGGGATGACCATGATACAGTGACAGTGAAATTCTGGGTTGCTCCTTTAAGGTGAAGCACTCTGGGGTAGTTCTTATTCCACAGCTTTAAGAGTGAGACTCAAGATCACTGCACACTGGCAGATTTCTCCCACAACGGGCTGTGTCCAGATTGGTGAACAAGGCCATTCACTGCCTGTTGTTCATGTGGAGCTTAGAAGACCTAGGGCATTAATTAAAATCCTTGCAAGATGACCACTTATTGAGTTCTTACACTGACCCTGCCTTAGTTTGGTAAACGTGATCATGCTTAATTGATGTTGCTGCAATATAAGGTGAGAAATAGCCCACTTTTAACAGAAAACAAACCTATATACACACAACTTCAAAGTTACAGGAACAAACCTTGAACTGCCACCTGATGGCATGGAAATCTGGCCTCCTATCTGTATCTTGTGTCATAGTAATTTATAATTACTCTAGTTTGAATTCCTCAGTTATGAATAAGGCCTTGTTCTAGGGATATGGGCTCAATACTGCCCATATCTCAGTCATTGAGATTGTTTAAAGATCTGACCAGTTTCATTTTAAGAGGCACCAGGGTGCCCAGAGTACCAGGTTGGAGGTACAAATTGCTGCTGCCATTAGTAGGCAGAAAACAACCCCTTGAAAAGATGCTGGGCCATACCTTGTGAGAGAAAGCTGCCTGATTGCAGGGTCAAGATGTTAGATGTAATTAGAATGCAGTTCACTGAGGTTTATGCAGCCCTCATCCTCCCTCTTGTTCAAGTTCTTCTTTTATTAGTGTAATATATATATTATCAGTGCCAGACCTGTTACAACCTCCTTTTCAGCTGCTCAAAGTATCACAGTAACATGCAGACTAGAGGACAAGTTCTAGGGTGTTTCTGGGTCCTGAGCTCATGATAGCACAGGGCACAGGGTAAGGGCTATGCAAGGATGTTAGTGAGGCATCCCCTTTCACTTTTAGGTACTAAATGGCCCTTATTAATTTTGAAGGCATATTCTAAAGAGAAACAACTCCTATCCTGCCTGAACCTTTATTTTCTTGTTTTTAAGAGGGAAAATTATGATGATATTAATGCAGTACACTTCTGCAATGTTTATGAAAATTTCAAATACATCTGACTATTTCATCTTTAGTGACTTGTCTGTTACATACATGCACACACATGAAGATTTAGGTATCACTTAGTTTTCTTCATTGTTTGTGACAGTATAAAATAAAGCTGAAGATGACCCATTTGCTCATGAATAAGCAAATCGATTGTTACAATGCATGAACACAATGGAATAGTAAGAATTTATAGGTTAATCAAATTCTAGTCTACTTAATGCTGTATAAAGAGAGAGAGGAACAGTTCTGAGCAATGCATGTGAGAGGACTTGCGGTAGGTGTAAATGCGAATGTGCACATATGTACACATGGCATGCACATCTGTGCATAGATCACTTCTATTGGCTGTACAGGAGATTCACAATTGGTGTTATCCTCAAGAGTAGGACCCAAGGGCACCTTGACATTTCAATTTTGACTTTGTCTTCATTGTAAAATGGCATTGATTAGCTTTATGTTAAATTTTTTTTTCTTTTTTTTTTTTTTTGCTTTTTGGGTCACACCCGGCGATGCACAGGGGTTACTTCTGGCTCTTCACTCAGGAATTACTCCTGGCAGTACTCAGGGGACCATATGGGATGCTGGGAATCAAACCTGGGTCAGCTGAGTGCAAGGTAAACGCCCTACCCGCTGTGCTATTGCTCCAGCCCCCCTTTATGTTAAAAATTTTAAAGTTAAATTTTACCTGTATGGGGAAACATGGGTTTTGGTTTTCACAGGTCAGCTGGCAGTCAGTTCCCGCACCAAACGCTGCCTTACTGGTGCTCTGAGGTGTTAAGGCAATATCATGGTCAATATATTGACCCCATACCATCAGGAGATCAGAATATTGGTCATCCTCTGTGACAGCCTCATTGGAAACTTGAATGACTTGTCTGGTCACCTCCCGAACCTGGATGGGAAAGAGTAGACAATAAGGGTTCAGGAAGCCACTCTGCATGACATAGTGAAGCAGGGAGGAGGGAGAACATGTTCCCTCTATGTAGTCACCAGCTACATAGAGGGAGTCTCTGGGGTTACAGTGAGAGAAGGAGACTGACTGTCGGCTCCAGTGTGCTGCTGAGCTAATGGGGCCTGTTACCTGCTGTAAGCTTCCATTTCCTCATCTGCACTGGATCTCAAAGTACTGATCTTTAGGTCTGTGGGATGGATTCAATAAGCACTATATAGTCCATAGCAGAAGGACAGAGTCACAGGTCTCAAAGGTGGAGCTTTGCCCTGGAGGGCAGAACATAGAGTCACCAAGGGAGGGTGAAGTAAGGACACAGGCAAGGTCTACGGAGTGGACCGGGATAAGCTGGGCGGAAGCTCTGACTTGACTGAGGGTTGTTTCTGGACCTTGGAAGCTAACAGAGTTTGTCTGAACAGATTTTAAAATTGTTTGCAATGAACGACTCTTTTTTCATTCTTTACTTTTTTTCTGTTCATTTTGAAAGCAGGAAGCCTAGAAGGGTGATTCTACAGCTTTCTCACCAAAATATTTTGAAAGCAGAAAATTTGTTTTTTAGTTCCACTGCTCCATAATGGAAAGGAATTCTGATCCAGAAGTGGTCTTATATGCAGCTTCATTTAGATTAATTTAATGATCAAGTCTGTCACCATTAAGATAATGACATTTAGATGATATTGAAATTCGAATTGATGTTATCATAGAATGGAGTTTGGGGGAGCTTTTGTTTGTGGTATAAATATGAGTGCATTTTTTTAAATCACAGAGTAAATTGCTGTGGGTAGGATAATGCCTCCTTTGACCAGCAATGTATATTTATTATTCCTGAGACTGTGAATAACATGACTTTTTAGCCTTCCAATCAGCAAGTGTGATGCATTGTGTTCCTTTTAAGGTCTGCTAGACAGAAAGATTATCTTTGATTTCCTAGTGGGTCCAATCTAATTGTATGGATATTTAATACCTAGGAACCTTTCTGACTGCAATTAGACAAGAAGTAACTTTGAAGAAAGGCACTGAGAGCTGCAATGCAGCTGACTTAGGAAGGAAACTCCAGGAGTAAGGGAATAGATTCTCCTCCAGACCTTGCAAAATAAAACAATCCTGCCCACACCTTGGATTTTTTTTGCTAAGTGAAATACATATTTGGCCTATAGAAATAAAATAATTATAATAATAATGACAAGAACAAATTGGTTTATATTAAGCATTGTAGAAATTTGCAGAAATTTCTAAGATTGAGCTTTATATTTGCAGAAATTTCTTGCAGAAGTAAAAAGTACTATACCTTTAAAGATATTTTAGCTCTGGCTTTTCTACTTACCCCAAATATGTATTTTTTTGTATCATAGTGTGTGAATTTGGGAGGGTTCAAAAAAATCTCAGTGGTTGAACCGGACTGTGTGTAGCACAGTTTCCCCAAATTATTGGACCTACTTCCTTCTTTTCAGAAAACAAATTATTCAGAGTCCCTTGGAAACCTACCTTCTTTCTGTAACCAGAAAGATCCCCCAAAAAAAGCACCCAGGCTACTATCTCTCTTCTAGATTCTCTCTCGCATGCTCATGGATGATATTACTCAACTGGTCTGTTAGGACAGAAAAGATATTCTTATCCAATTTCAGAAATAGTTGAAGTTAAAGAGCTTTGGTGACTTGTGGGAAGTTAAGGGTCAAGAGTAAATATAGGGGCTGGAGAGATAGCACAGCTGGTAGGGTATTTGCATATGGCCGACCTGGGTTCGATTCCCAGCATCCCATATGGTCTCCCGAGAACCGCTAGGGGAAATTCCTGAGTATATGAGCCAGTAGTAACTCCTGTACATTGCCGGGTATGACCCAAGGAGAAAAAAATTAAAAGAGTAAATCTAGCTTGAACTGGTGCATTAGAGACAAGAGCACTCAACTTTCTCTATAGCATTGAGCTCTAGCTCTGTTTACCTAATATTCTGGCAACAACTGTTCCTCTTGCCAAACTTCCTTCTGGAAAAATCAGTGCATGAAAATTTCTGGATTCAGGAGGGAAGGAAAGGGGCAACCACACATAGCACAGGTGCTCAGATACTGACTTCTCATACTGAGAATCTATTGACCAATTGATCGAAAAGGAACCACATTGGTTCAGTCACTGATATGAATAGTTAAATTAGGAACAAAATGATCTGGCTTTAGACCAAATTGATTAATAAATTGGACATGAGCTTAGCAAATTTACCTTTTGGGAATAAGGTGATAATCATTACACATACATGAGCATAATGTAGCATGATGATGTTAATAAAAAGTGTTTTTAAACTTGCCTTGCCTTAGGAAAAAAATTTTTTTTTGCTTTTTGGGTCACACCCAGTGATGCACAGGGGTTCATCCTAGTTCTGCACTCAGGAATTACCCCTGGCAGTGCTCAGGGGACCGTATGGGATGCTGGGAATCAAACCCGGTTTAGCCGAGGTTAAGGCAAATGCCCTACCCACTGTGCTATCGCTCCAGCCCCCAAATTAATTTTTTTAAGGTTAAAAATATACTTAAGATTTTTTTAAAACCACTGAAATGATTGCAAATAAAAGAGTTCAATAAATTGAACTTAAATATGTGTTGTTACACCCACTAGCTCTATGACTTTGATCCTTCAGAGCCTCATCTCAACCAATAGGGAAGAGACAGTGACTTCCCTCCTCACAGGATTGTGAGGATTGCCAGAACTGTGCAATATAGTCTGAGACAATGAAGCATCTACCCCTGCTCACACCCACCTGACTTCCTCAGGTCCTATCTGAACAAGGTCAGAACAAAGCACAAGCTTTTCTTCCACAGGGTCATAGGAGATTTGTGAACATTAAAGAAACCAGTTCAGCAGTGTTTGGGGTATACTGACCGGGGGCAGTGGAAACCCATTGTATAAAAAGTGAGGGTTCCAGCCTCGAGGTTCACTGATTCCGTCTTCATAGGTTGGAGGAAGCCATCTCGCCAGAGCTGTGTTGGAAGCTCCCCATCTAGGGTGATCTCTGGAAATAAACATGAAAACGGGCTTGGTCCAAGGAAGAAGGAAAGAGATAGCATGAAAAGGTGGGGTCATTTAAGAGTTTCACTATATAGACCTCCTCTACTTGAGAAGCATAACACCTGGGACTGTTGGATAATATTGGGTTGTCCTTGCTCCTCCACCAGGGAGCTTAAAGCTTATTGAGCCACTCCCACGACAGTGCAACTGAGGCACACCCAATTCCATCAGGCACTAATAATCCTTTATTGCTTTTCTCTTTCTTTTATGTCACTTACATGATTTAGTTAGCAATGTCCTTTTTTTGTATAGACACAGGAAGACAGTTCATGCTATGCTTTGTAACATGGGAGTTAATTGACTCTAAAATAGTATTTATTCCTGGGCATCCATATTTAATTTACTTAAGTCTCAGTTGCCCTTAGTCCTAGAACTCTAAGAGCAAGGTCCCAACAAGGGACTCGATAGACCCAGAGCAAGCTGTGAGCTGCCCGGGCATTGAAATGGGCCAGGTCAAGCACCATAATACTTAACTATCAGTTAAAAGCATGGTCATGGACAAACTCAGTGATGACCCAAAAGGAACTAACTGAATAAGGACCCTGCTGGAGTTAGGGAAAGACTAATCTGACCTGAGGACTATGGTCTGGAATATATAGTGAGATGTCCCCAGGAAAAGCCAACCTTTAAGCTTAATTATCTCTTACTGTGTTCATACAAAATGACATTGCTAGAAATATTATAAGAAGTAAATTTACTATGACTGTTTAAGTGGATTACTAGCTGAGGAAAGGAGAAAGCAATAAACCCTGAGTGGAATCCCGCCCTTGAGTGGATCTCCTAGTAATCTGGAGTGCTGAATCCTCAGATGAGATTTTGTCTATGAGTTAACCTCCAGAAGGAGAGGTTTTACCTCTCTTTTTTGTTATGATAATGTTCAACCCCACCTTTTTATCCCCACCCTTCATAGTTTCTATATAACTATGCTGTGAGGGGTAAGAGGGAAGGAGAGAAAGATGAGACGCTGGGAGTAGACACTGAACACTAGACATTGAGGACTAGAGAATTGATGAGGAGACTTGAAGACGAAGACGAGGAAGGAGAATCAGATGATTGTAAGTGGAGGACTATGAGACAATGATGAGATGAGGAAGAAGATATAATGAAGGAAAGGACTTTGAGGTCCACAAGGAGAGTAGGATGATGGAACCCCGAAAACCAGGACTATGACCAGAACGACAACTATGACTGCACCATCAGCGAGAGATCGGATTATGATGGGGAGGAGAGAGAAATAAACTGACTACCGACCAGCCTGGGGCCCTGGTCCTGTTTTGCCATTTCCCTTGGTCCTTTGCCCATGGACTTGCCTGGGGAGGTGGCTTGCGACCATCGAAAATTCAAGTCCTGCACACATGCCCCTCTCCCTGCTCTTTCTCTTTGGAAACTTACAACTGCCAAGAGGTGTCTGTGGTTGCATATGGACACAAAGAACCTCAGGGAACTTGATTTTCAAAACCCCCAATTCTGGCACACAGCTTTCCTAAGCTGAAAGTGGAGGAGCAGATGTCTGTAGATGTGCTTTTTCCCATTGTTTCTTTAAAGGTCTGTGAAGTGGTGCCCTTCCCTGGAGGTTAAAAACTACTGGGGCTCTAGACAGAAAGACAGAGAAGTAATGCTGTTTTAAGGCAGCCTTTAATGAGGCACCATGTGACATCTGGGGATTTGTGTCTCTTCCTATGGTAAGTATTTATCTTTAGGATTAAGTTTCTGTTAGAAGCAGGGTTCTTTGGAACTTGTTGAGATGTTCTAAATCCAGAAGTGAGATGGTTGTCAGGGAAGAATGTATTAATATATTTATTTGAATTAAAAATAAGCCAGTTATTTTTCTGTGGGAAAGTTAGTCATATTTGGTTGATGGATTTGACAATAAGAATGGACTTAGTCAATTAGTCTGGGAAGAAATTTTTCTCATTGACAGAGTGATCTTGAGTTTTATTCTGTGGGTCAAACTTATTTTGATAAAAAAATATGAACAATACATAAGGCAAAGTTGTATTTGACAGCATTTTGATTTTTTAAACAACTTTTGAGCAAGCAAACTGTCTCAAAGTCGAAGGGAGAACAGGAGTCTTTTGAGATGCCCTTTTGAAATAGGAAAAGTTTTTCCAGAAATTGAGAAAATGAAAGACTTATGGTTGATAACTGACCTTTATGCAAATTAGGGACTCTCCAATTTTTATTTACAAAAGAAAATTGAAGAACCTGACTCAGTTGTTGGTTGGAAGATCAATGAAAGTGATTCAAATGATGACTCACTATATGTTTATTTCCTTATGCATCTCAGAAGGGATTTTTAGATCAGATTCCATATTTGTAACAAAATTTTTGTTTTGACTATTCCTTGAATAAACATCAGCAGAAGTAAAATAAAAGCACAGAACAGCTGCTAACTCCTCTTGCTTTAGATGTATGCAGGGTAACCATCTAATTCATAAGCCAAAGCGGTAGAATCTTATTATTGAAGGTAGCATTCATTTTTAAAAAATAATTTCAATTTTGCTATAGTTTGGGTAAGATAATTACATTAGGGCCCAAATGCACAAAGTTACTGTGCCTCTCTACTACCAGAGAGCCCAAGACCTCACACAACTTGTCCCTGTGTTACCTCTAGTCCCATCATCATTTTTCCTACCATTTCCCAAGGTCAATAATTTGTTACTGTTCAATATTGATTTGTCCATGTTTTTCTCACTATATTCCACAGATGAGTAATAATTTGGAACTTATTCTTTTTCCTCTGATTTATTCTGTTTAGCAAGATACCATCCAGTTTCATTCCTAATGTAATGACTGCATAATTTTGTCTTTACTGATAGCTAAATGATACTCAATTATTATAGAATATTATACAGAACTTCTTTATCCATTCATCTGTCATTGAACATTTTTATCCATTCATATATCCATTTTCATGTCTTGGCTATTGTGCTAAGCATGGCAATGAACAGAGGAATGTACATCACTGTCACTGTCACTGTCATCACTGTCATCCCGTTGCTCATTGATTTGCTTGAGCTGGCACCAATAACGTCTCCATTGTGAGACTTGTTGTTACTGTTTTTGGCATATAGAATATGCCACAAGTAGCTTGTCAGGCTCTGCCATGTGGGCAGGATACTCTCGGTAGCTTGTCAGGCTCTCGAGAGGGGAGGAGGAATAGAAGCCGGGTCGACTGCATGCAAAACAAGTGCCTTATCTGCTGTGCGCTGTGCTATTGTTTGATACCTGCTTAATACATAGTATTTAGTTCTGTCCTTAGAATGGTTCTTAAAGTGGCAATTGGGCACAAAATGACTTGTAAAGTCATGACTACAGTCAGATTTTGGATAATTTTCAGACATTGTAATGATAGAAGGTAATCTCTTAATTGATGAAAATTACTTGTTCACAGTTGCCACTTCCTGCACGGGATCTCCAACCACATTTTACCTAGTGTTCCCTTCTCTATCTGAGCTGCCTTTTTCCCCAGCATGTGAGACCAGCTTCCAAGCCATGGAGCCAACCTACTGGTACTTATTTCTACTATTCTTGGATATTAGTCTCCTACTCTGTTATTTTATATTCCACAGATGAGTGCAATCTTTCTATGTCTGTCTCTTTCTGACTCATTTCACTTAGCATGATACTTTCCATGCTGATGCACTTATATGCGAAGTTCATGACTTTATTTTTTTTCTAACAGCTGCATAGTATTCCATTGTATAGATATACCAGAGTTTCTTTAACCAGTCATCTGTTCTTGGGCACTCGAGTTTTTTCCAGATTCTGGTATCTGTACCCTCATGGTGACTCACTAATTAAAGAATAAAATAAATTAAAAAAATAAATTCTTTAACTCCCGAGGGCACTCCTATTATGTATATCTTTTTGAAATAATGTTTTTGCACTTGGGGGCTAGATGACACGAAGTGGAATTGCTGGGTCACATGGAAATTCTACTATTATTTTTATGAGACATTTCTACATTAGTTTTCATACAGACTAAACCAATCGATATTCACATCAGTAGTTCGTTAAAAAACATGTTTATATTTTTAAATTTTTTAAAATTGAATCATATGAGATAGACCCTTACAAAGTTGTTCATGATTAGGTTTCAGTCATACTCAACACCCATCCATCCACCATTGTACATTTCCCACCACCAATGACCCATTTTCTTTCTGCCGCAATCTCCACCTCCTGCCCCAGCCGGCTTCTATGGGAGGCACTTCTCTCTCTCTCTCTCTCTCTCTCTCTCTCTCTCTCTCTCTCTCTCTCTCTCTCCTCTCTCTCTCCTCTCTCTCTTTCTCTCTCTTTCCCCTCTTTATCTCTCACCCCTCCCTCCCTCTCTCCCCTTTCAATATAGATACTGAAAAGTTATTGTATATATTACTTTACCTATTTTTAACACTCAATTCTTGCCCAATTTGATCATATCCAATTATTATCACATGGGTTCCTTCTTTATATTACCTACTCTCTTCCCCACACATACTTGTGGTCAATTCTAACCATTGACCAGTGAGTCTAACCTTTGTTTTACCCTGGCCTTGGATATCAGCCTTCTTATATATATGATATATATTTTTGTATATATACCACAAATTATATTCTTAATAACATACCATTGTGTTGGGATGCCTCATGCAATCAGAAAGTGTCTCAAGTATAGGTATCGTGATCACTTGGTCAGTGATATTCTTTTCATTTCATCAATAAGTTAATCTAAAAAATTCACTTCTATGTTAAACAATTATCACTATTTATAATGTATATTCTGAGTTGATCAGTTCTATCCTAATAGTACTTTTGGGGGTCAGACCTGGAGCTGCTCACAACTTACTCCTGGCTCTGTGTTCAAGGGTCACTTTTGGAGGTGTTGGGGGACATATGTAGTGTCAGAGACCAAAAATAGGTAAGATGTTTGCAAAGCAAGCACATTATCCACCATGTAATATCTCCGGTGCCAATGGCAACCTCTGAAAAAAAAATCTCAATTTTGAAGAAAACAATGAACTGTTAGGCTTCATGCTCACTGGAAAATTCCTGATTATGAAAATTCAATTACAAAATGCAAAATATGAAGTATATAAATATGTATGTGATAAAAATTGTATAAGTATGTAAGATAAACGAAGCTATAAAAGCTAGCAGCTATTAATAGTGGTGGTTACTTTTGTCTGTTTGTAGGGTCAGTAAGTGGGAAATAATTTTGTGATTAATACATCACTAATCTCCAGCATATCTACATGGCTCAATTTGCAAAACTATAAAGGATGGGAATGCATTCAATTAGCTGCAATAAGTTAGTCTGGGAAGATTGGAAGGCACTTTAATAAAGTGCTTAGATTCGTTACAGTTGGTTTGTCTTTATTGAAATTTCATAAAGTGCTGCTCAGAGGGAGGTGCTATTTCACTCAATTAAAAATAATGAAAGGTTAATTTAACTGCTTGGGCAATGATCTTTATTTATTTATTTATTTATTTATTTATTTATTTACTGATTGACTTTTATATTTCAGTTACTCACAAAGATGTCACAATTGCTCAGGAGCAGGCATGTGACTGGACAATCAGTGCCAGCAGACCCTTCATCTTCATGGTCACAGCCTCCACCTGGTCAGCCGGACCCAGAGGAGTTGACAAGTGCCTGTGGTTGAATTCAGTGGGTCTGGAAGATATTGCTGGCCACCGTGTCTCTTCAAAGCTCTTAAATGTTGTTCAACTGTTTTTTTTTTTCCTTAGAGTCTCAGTCCACCTAGAATCAACTTACAGTACTGCATTATTCCTTGAGAAGATTTGCTTTCGTGGGCCCTGGAAGAACCATGTTAATGCTGGTTACAATAAGTTAATGGAAATATTTCTGGAAAAGAGCTCTAAGGAGACAGATGGGTGTGTTCCACAGTGGCTCCAGCTACTTCTACTGATCTGAAATGTGAGCCACTGTCTTGGGGTAGGTCAGATAGATCGATTACCTTTTCATGCACTGTATCCTAAAGACAAAGTGGCACTAAACTCCTAGCTAGAAGGTTGACTGTAACGCTCCTGGGGATGCTGGGAGACTTTGGTCTTCGGTCAGTGTGTGTTCTTCCAGTTATTGTCATGGGTAGAGCAGAGACTCACCCTGTCCCCTTGAGAAGGGGCACAAGGGGACTTCTCCTGTAGCCTGGGGTGGGGGTGGGAGGAATGTAGCTAATAATTATTTGCTGGTATAAAACTGGAAGTAAGCTCCTCACCTCTGCACTGAGGGGGATGTGGATACTTTTCCTGCAGCATCAAGTGCCTGGGGAATGACTTATTCCAACGATGCCTAATTCCCTGTCAGATGTCTTAAAGTGTAAGGAGATTCAGCTTATTAGTTATCTGTTTTCTGGCAAGTTACTGGATTGTTGTTTAGACTTTTTAGTAGGCTCAAGTGATTTTCTGTTAAGTAGTTGCTTTCCACATTTTTCTTAAGTCTCCAACTAGAAATATGACTTGTTTTGGAGTCTTTTATACCCATACTATACTTTGTAGCATTTCATAGAAGAGGCCAAGGCCAGATGCACCTGTTTTACTTTTTTCACTTCCAGGTGTCACTCGTTAATGATATCATAGTACCAACTGCAAAACTTCTAGCATCACTTAAGCTCCAGTCAACTACATTTTTTTAACTACATTTTTTTATTACTTAAAAAATACCATGATAGGAAATTTAAAGCTGTCTCAAAAGGAAGCTATTGTGTTAGAGAATTTCATTCCAGTGAATCTCCACAAGGGATTAACTTTGTTGAGGAAGGCTTAGAGTTATATAAAAATTAAAATGAAGGGAAAAGTAATTGTGAACATAACATAACTGCAAGGGAAATATCTAGAAAAATGGAAAGATTGTAGGTTCTTATCAAATATATATCAAATATATCTGTACATACACACAATATATTTAAATGACAGATCCTACACTTGGATTTTCACCATTTGAGGATAATTAATTTATAAGCTTATATACTCATTTATTTATATATAAAACATTTATCATGTCCATGGGCTGGAGCTATAGCATAGTGGGTAGGGCATTTGCTGTGCACGCAGCTGGATTGCTCCACCCCTCTCTGAGAGCCCAGCAAGCTACCGAGAGTATCTTGCCTGCATGGCAGAGCCTGGCAAACTCCCTGAGGTGTATTTGATATGCCGAAAACAGTAACAATAAGTCTCACACCAGAGACGTTACTGGTGTTCAGTTGAGAAAATCGATGAACAATGGGATGACAGTGACAGTGACAGTGACCATGTCCATGTAAACTCTGAGTCTGACTTTTCGTTTTAATGCATCATATTGTACTTATACAATTACCGTTTCCTTTATCACTTTATGGATTTTAAGGCTGCATAGGTCATAAGTGCTATAGCACAAAAGACGTTAATTGCAGAATTCTCGTGTAAAGGAAATTTGGAACGGACACTTGGAAGGGTTCTGCCTTACAACCCACAGTGTCTAATTTGCTTCGTATGTGAGTCTTGACAAGATCTGGTATTTGTCAGATATATCCAAAAACAGAATGTGTCTACCACTTCATGCCATGTGAATGTCTATCCTGTGAGCACTTAGGAAGATGAAGACTCATGTTTGTTCATGCTCATTGCTAACTTGACATTATGCTGAGCCATGAACCATGTTCCTATAATTTTGAGAAGCAATCCTATTCAAATATTAATCAAGATCTCCTAGGAAAAAAGGCACACTGAATTATATCTGTAATCCTCTGACTCATGCCTTGGGCTCAAAATATAGAGGTCTACACATTGTACACTCATTTCATAATGATTATCACTTACTATATTGGGTATCATTATGAAATGAATGTACAATATGTTCTAGGGCCCAAGGCGTGAGTCAGAGGGTCAATTCAGCATAAGCCCAAATTATCTGGTTCTTGACACCCAGGTCCTTAGAAACTAGTGAAAAGACATTAGTGCTGTCAAAAAACTAGTGCATGAGAGAACCCAACTGACCTTTTCAAGCTATCATGGGGTAGTAAGAACTATGCCCCGTGGTTATCTTCCAGACCTGATTAATGTAGTACTCAGGCATTTGGGACCACATATAAATTAGTCCAGCTAGCAACAGGAAAGCCCACTCTGACTTGCTGCTAGAGGATCATCTAATTATATTCACAGTCCAACACCGTGGGTTGCTACCCAGATATGCTGAAAATTGGCTCTAAAATTCCATCTGTGTATTGAAAAACAAAAAACCCTATAGCTATGAAAATCAGCTTACTGAACAGCTGGGTTCATGTACTTGTGACAACAATCTCTAGTGGCTACTCAGGCTGACTTAATGAACACTGATTCCATGGGTCCCACGTAAGTTGCCAGACACCAGCAACTGTGCGTACTGGACCGAGACCAGGTCAGCCACATTAGTGGATGAGGACAAAATCCCTTAAGTACCCCTGATTCTTTTTAACTTCATGAAGAATAACTCAAAGCGACAATACTAACGATGTTCAATGAAATAATAAAACCAGTGGGAGAAATCATCAATAAGTTAAAAGAAAGTTTGTGAGAAAGAATGTATAATCTCATTCAAACAGAAATTAATGTGCTGAGGGATACGGTAGTTGAGCTAAAATATATACCAGCAAAAATAAACAGCAGAATAAAAGAAGATGGAATTAAATTTGTGAACTCTAGAACAACACATTGAATATTATCAATTTTACAAAGGGAAAGAATAAAAAAGAAGCAATGAACAAAACATAAAGAGATCTTTAGATATAGAGCCTATTCAGTTGAGTATTAAGAGAACAACATTGCTATCATAGGAACTCTAGAAGTTACATGGAAGAATTTATAGTTGATAATATTCCCATCTGAGGAAGGAGATATGTTGCCTAATCCAGGAAGTCTAAAATGTTCCAGACAAAATAAACCCACAAAGAACACCAAGAAACCTTGTAACCAGATGACAAGAAGAAGAGTGATGGATTTCTAAAAGCCTCAAGAGAAGTGCGAAGACATACATAGGGACTCAGATTTCTTCAAGAAATACTATTTAACGGTCTTATTTTTAAAAAGGAAAGGAAACCCCATGGGGAGCAAAAATATAAATAAAAGAAAATGTGAGAAAAAGGCAAGTGATAATAGGAACTCACAGAATGAACTCCAGAAGGAGTGATGAGCCTTGAGCATAGAACCATAACTAAGCTCTGAGCACTGTTGCCAGGCATGCTGCCTTCCTGAAACCCCTCCCAGAAAGCAAAGAAAAACCTCAACAGCAACAAAACACAAAATCCCTTCCAAAATGGGGAAAGAAGATGACAGATACTTCCTCAAAAAATACATACAGATGGCCAACAGGTTTATGGATAAATGCAAACATTTATAATAATATAACTTATTATCAGGGAGATACAAATCAAAACAACACCGAGTTGGCATCACCTCATGCAGTGAGAACTCCCTATATCTAAAAGAGTAAAAACGTGCAAAATTATCATGAAAGTGTTGAAAAGAACCTTTGATTCCCTATTGGTGGTGATGTTATCAGGTGATTCAGTTGATTCAGCCTCTAGGGAAAATAACATGGAATATAGATAGTTAAGAACGATATACATGAAAACCTTTTAGCATCTGTATTGCAAACTATAATGCCTAGAATGAGAGTGAGAAAGAGAGAGAGAAAGAGAGAGAGAGAGAGAGTAGGTGACTGCCATAGAGGTGGGGGTAGAGGGTGGGGTGGTTTGTTGGGATGGAAGGGAAACTGGGGACACTGGAGCCAGGAAATTACACTAGTGGAGGGATGAATGTTGGAACATTGTATAACTGAAACCCAATCAGCTTTGTAATGCTCTATCTCACAGTGATCCAATAAAATAAAAAATTAGAAAAATAAATTAAAAATACAACTACCCTATGACTTATCAAATTTATTATGTGGTATCTAGCCCAAAAACACAAAGACATTTGTTTCAAACATATATTTATACCTATTTCACTGCAGGACTATTTACAATAGTTATATTCTGGAAACAATCCAAATGACAGATGAGTAAATAAATCAATTGAAGTATATGTACAAAATAGAATACTATTCAACAATAAGAAATGATTAAACCTTTTTTAAAAAAACTATAACTTGTATGGAACTGGAGGGTATCTATGAAATTAAATAAATCTGAGGGCAAAGGAAAAATGCCAGATGATCTCATAAGTAGCTGACAAGGAAACAAAGTGAAGCAACGAACAGTATAACATGAAGATAAACCTTTGGGTTCTGACAACAGAAGTTACCAAGTTTGATGAAGAGGGACAGCGGTTTGGGAATTGTAGAAAGAAGAGGCAGATTGAAAGAGACAGAAGGGTGGTGGTGGAGTCATTTGGATACTGCTGTGGCAGAGGTCCAGTAACTTTGTATACCATGAGCATAAACATTAGCGCTATTATAACTGTAACCTCAATAGTTAAAAGCATTTTAAGAAAAGTCTTTTTCAGGTCATGCTGGGTGTTAGATGCTCTCCAGACACAGGTGATGGTGCAAAGAAGGATATGCAGGGAAGGAGGAATCAGGAGCGTAGAGGCAGGGGAGATTGTCACATGGTCTGGAGTCTCCTGATGATACCTAATGATGCCAAGGAACAGCTTACAATGGTGGAGTACAAGAATGTAGAGAAAGTACCTGTTGTTGCATGCTCCTGTGATGAGCCTGTATTTGTTAGCCAGGCAAGATTTAGGGCATTTGGGGGGCAGCATGAAGGGCAGGCAACCCGACACATTTGCAATTGTGTTCAGTATGTCTCCTGACAAAATATCTGAAAAAAAATACAATAAACTATAGACATTCTACTTATAATCACAGATCGGCCAAATTTGCCTATCTAAACTAGATTCAGGCATGGACCTCACACATTGGGATTTGTAAGTGATTCATGTCATGCATTGCAGGACATTTTTCTCCTTTACACCAAATGTTTCTATTTAGTCCCTTTGAGCTTTCTTATTGCCAGAAATGTAGGTTTTTAAATTTATTTTTTCTCTGTGATCTTTCAGCGAAGCAGTTCTAAGAGTTCCAGGTCCCTGAGAGACACACAGTGAGCACTTCTCAGAGTCTTCATCACCCTCACTCGACACATCTCCAGATCTATTTGTCACAAATGAACAGCTGAGACAATACGTAAGCCATGATTTCAATGCTCTAGAAGACAGTGAATATGAAGTATTTATCCCATGTCCCCTCCAAACCTTCTTTAGTTATGACTGCTAAGAGAGTGTTCATGTGTTGATGTACAAAATCCCTTTTCCCCTTCATATTGATTTTTGGTTCCCTCTTTTATATATTTCTCAATTAAGTCCCCCCAAACAGTCTTTTATTTGTCAGTTTTATCACTATTTATTCAACAAATCATAGTAAAATATGATTGTGTCTATTATTATAAATGACATTGATTCTTATGAGATGGTTTACACAAATCCTCAAAAGTATAAACATAAACAGAAGCTAACGAAATTGAGATAGTCACTAATAAAACACTTTTCTAGGTATTTCATTTTCATATTGGAAAGAAGCAAAATCTTTCCATTGATTTTTGATTTTGAAAGCATGCCATTTTCATATTGAAAAGAAACAAAATCAGCTTCTAAATAACCAGTATTCACTAATCAATCTTGATGGAATCCCTCCACTTGCAGTGGTACATAAACCCCAGACTACAATTTGCATCTAGTTAGTAGAGAATATGCATTTCTTTAAAGGATGAATAC
Organism: Sorex araneus; assembly: GCF_027595985.1. NCBI lineage: Eukaryota > Metazoa > Chordata > Mammalia > Eulipotyphla > Soricidae > Sorex > Sorex araneus. The sequence goes on along the minus strand of NC_073313.1, from coordinate 337,341,807 downwards.
AAACACTTCTCAACAGGAAATGCTAAAGAACAGGCTAGAGTATCATTAATAAACTCTATTGAAAAGAATCATATGGTCACAAATAATATTAATAAACAGAAAGAATGATAAGAAATGCCTGGAACAGACACTACCAACATCTAATTATAGACATTGCTTGGTGATGAAGTGATAGGGATTAATCTGAATCCTTTCACTTTCCTACTCTCTAAATTTTGTAGACAATTGAACAGCTGAGACAATATGTAAGCCAGGATTTCAATGCTAAATTTTGATAATAGAAATCATTTTAAGAAGCATCATAAATTATATTCTTAAATTATACCTTATGGACTGAACTAAAGATATCAGATGAATTTCCCTAAACACCAAAACCCAGAACCTTAATCAAAGGTTGTTGTGTTTCTAAAACATCAACCAAAGTGCTGGTTTCCATCCTTGCTGATTTTATAGTTTACCCCAAGACAAAGACAGGGAACAACAGTCCTTAGAGAAATTCTTATTTTTGAGGGGGGAGGGATTTGGGATATACCCAGCAATGCTTGGAAGTTACCACAAACCTCCTCTGGGGTCAGGAATAAGCTCCTGGTGGCCTTCACGGGACCACATGTTATTAGGGACTGAACCAGGGTTGGTTGTAAGAAAGGCAAGAGTCTAAACTCTCCGGCTCCAGAAACATTTTTCAAGCACAATATTTGACAGAAAAGCCATTTCAAATAAATGTTTCATTGCTATAAAATCAATTCAACTTAACTGTCTGAAAATTCTGGTTAATCCTCCTTTAGCTGAGTCTTATTCAAAAGATAATAAGTGAGTATTAAATTAATCTACAGCCTGTTAGGAAGAAGGGCTCAAAGATCAACTAGCTTAAGGCACTATACTAAAAAATATATGGACAAACTCATTAAAAAGGAAAACTTGTCTTCCAGTTCTCCATTATCAATTACAAAATTTCCTTATGACTACAGTCAAAATATTTCATTAAGTTGGCCTTCTATTGACTCCTGTTTGCATTTCTTTGCACTTTGATCTACCAACAGCACCTGAGTGAGTCCCAGTGTTCACTTCCATAGAGGTGAACAAATTGTGTCTTATTTTTTTCTTTTTGGGTCACACCCAGCGATGCTCAGGGGTCATTCCTGGCTCTGCACTCAGGAATGACACCTGGCCGTGCTCAGAGGACCATATGGGATGCTGAGAATTGAACCCGGGTCAGCTGCATGCAAGGCAAATGCCCTAACCGCTGTGCTATCACTCCAGCACCACAAATTGTGTCTTTAGAGGCCTTGAACAACCTCACTGAGATGATATCACTCAGTGATACTACCCTGTCATTGCAATGAATATCCTGTCATTGTAATGTGGAAGTCATTGCTGACTTCCACATAGATAAGTCTCCTCAAAGAGCTTTTAGAATTAGCTTCCAGGTTTTAACCAGGTGAATTGGAAGGCATGGACAATTTCCTGTTATTTTACAACATAAAACAGGATGCTTAGTTTATTGATCAGTTCTCCAAACTTGATTTGAATAACACATACAGTTACTTCCTAGGCTAACATAATCAGAGTATGGTAGCTGTATGATCAGCATTTAATGAAGTTCTGTCTTTATCCTCTGAATAAGTAGGTAACTGAGCCCACAGTGCATGGGATCAAGTCAGAAACGTGCCCTGTACGTTGCTTCCCTAGGAAAAGTCAAGGCTGTTCCCTGGGAGCTGCTGCTCCTGGAGTGAGAGAGATACCCAGGTACTTGCCTGTTGGAGTCTGTGGTTGTTTAAGTTTTAGGTCAAGTCTTCTTTTCATTGCCAGTATTGAAGTTTCCATTATTTCTGCTGCTCGGGAAATGACTTGGCTTGTTGGTTCAGGGAGTTTGGAAAACGACAAAAGCTGAGATGGAGAAATGATTTCCCTTTTGTTGAGGTTTCTATAGCACAAAGAAGAGATATAGAATAAATTATTCTTTTAAGACTGGTAATTAACCACTGATTAATTGAGTGGGACATTATTGAATACCCAGCATGGACTAGACTTTGCAGAGTATTCTAATATATATCTTTACATAGAACCTACTCACATAAGTCAAAGAATTTAGTAATGAGATAAGATATAGTGATAGATAATCAGGCCTATTAAAAGGTAGCAAACCTGGCCAAATTTTGACCTTTGAATACTTTCATATATAAATTTACTTGATTCTCATATCTGGGTAAGATATTCTCATTCAGGCCCACTTAATGAGGCACAACAGAAAAATCACACAACTCATTGCACAACAGAAAAGAGCCACAGCAACCCACCAAGCAAAAGAAGAGTCACAACAACTCACTACACAACAGAGGAGCCACAACAATTCACTATACAACAGAGGAGTCACAACTCACTGCACAATGCAAAAGAGTCACAATAACCCATGTGCAACAGAAGAGTCACAACAACTCACTGCACAAGAGGAGTCACAGCAACTCACTGTGCAACAGAAAAAAGCCACGACAACCCACCAGGTGACAAAAGAGAGCCACAACCACCCACCAGGAAACAGAAGAGAGCCACACAACTCACTCTGCAACAGAAGAGAGCCACAACACACTCTTCTGTGTGTGTTGAAAAAAAACCACCACAATAGTTTTAGAAAAATGGGAAGCCTGTTTCCCTCAGTCCTGCAAAAACACCCTACCCTTTCAGGCCAGCTCCTCCATATTCTAGTGGCAACCACAGGAGACCAGGACTAAATCTCCTAGTTTTGAGACTCAATGAGACAAGACCTATGTTACCTTTGCAATGAAATTGCCATGGTCTGATTGGATTTGAAGGGCACCATCACTGAGACTCCAGAGAGGTCTGAAAACCCAACCCTAATCCTACTGATACAGTGCAAGTGCAAGTGTGGACCACCAGGTGAATATAACTGGCCACTTTAAATCTTGTCCGTGGAACAGGTAGCCAATCAAAAGAGAAAACTGGAAGGCTGACTGGAGGTGGGTGATAGTAGCATATAAAAGGAGACCATCTACCCTACTCTCTCTCTCTCTACGTCCACGGCTGCCCCAGCCCCCACTCCTCACTCTCCATCAACCCTGCACTTCTCTCTCCTTTAAAACATGCACAGGCATACTGCAGGCAGAGCAGGTAGGGCTCCAACGTCCAGACAGATGCCCCTGTACAGGCAGGCCTCATAGGCTCAGTCTGACGCAGAATACATAAAGGGCTCAGATCCCCAAGAAAGTTCAGTTTCAGACAGGGCTTGCATGCCCAGGCAGGGACAGATACTGAGCACAGGTGTCTCACACAGGTGCACGTGGCTGTGACTGAAACCTAGGAAGTTGGTACAAGAACTGCTGAGGTACAAGTAAGAGGCTCAGTGACAGGTATAGAGCCCAGAGATCTCACCTGCGTGCACTGGCCATGACCAAAGACTAGGACACGTGAGACAGGACATCAGGGAAGCATTGGGATACAGTTCTTGGAGTACAGTGAGCCTGAATTTCTCCTCAAGGGAGCTAGTAACTGCTTTGTATCCAACAGTAAACAAGACTCAACTTTCTCTTTGGGCACATTCTGTCTTCAACACGATTTCTTCATTTTTTCATGAGTGTGCTTGAAGAATTTTCTGGGATAAATGCTGCCTTTATTTAAAACGTTCTTCCACAGGAGAGGAGGCATTTAAAAGTAAGCAATTGGATATAAAGAAAGATAGTAGAAGAATAAAAACAATGTCCAAAGCTAACAGAAATAGAACTGGTCTTCAGTAGGAAGTTTACCATCATTGGGGCTGAAGGGAGGAGGATGAATGGAGACACACAGGGACAGTGGTGGAGGGAGTTAGCACTCTGATGGAGGCTGTGGTGCTGGAAGATTTTATGCATGAAACCCTATATTAACAGTATTGTGAACCATACTGGGCTGGAGCGATAGCACCGCGGGTAGGGCATTTACCTTGCATGCAGCTGACCCGGGTTTGATTCCCCTGCCTCTCTCGGAGAGCCTGGCAACCTATCAAGAGTATCTCACCCGCACTGCAGAGCCTGGCAAGCTACTCATGGCATATTTGATATGCCAAAAACAGTAGTGAGTCTCATAATGGAGACATTACTGGTGCCCACTCGAGCAAATCGATGAGCAATGGGATGACAGTGACAGTGACAGTGACAGTGAACCATGGTAAGATAAGCCGAATCTCTCTGAACAAACCCACCACTGCCCATCAGACCCTGCTTCCAGACCACAGCGCAATGCTGAGCAGCAGAAAGCCTGTCCCTCATGTTATGTCTTCAGAATGTCTATGAGGCATCCACTGGAGGCGGCCCAATTTTCCAGATTCCAACTGTTTTCCTCCTTTGTGTTACTAAAATTAAATTTTCACCACTCAGCAGAGTCTGCCCACTTTCCTGTGTTTCAACAATAAGAATTAAGACCAAACCCAAACTATAATGGGTGAGAGGCTGAGTCCCCTATGGAGAGGAAACTGGATCTGAGATGATACTGCGCAGATCACTTTAAGAAATTTTCTGTGCCAGCACTTACTTGCAAGGGGATTTTAGGAAGCTTGCTGCTGTGATTCTCATTATGTTTTCAGAACATGCCTATGCTCATATCTCATTCTTCCAAGAGTAGTTTTCAAACTATGCTTCTCAATACTGTGTGCTTATATACATGTGTATATGCATGTGCATGTACACATGTGATATCAGCTCCCAAGCCTGCTTCAAACCTACTCCATGTTCAAATTTTGTCTTCTAGGTTGTATTTTATTTGAATAGAGTCTGGGCAATACCATTGAGTGAGATTATTGGACTGGAAGTCACTGCGAGCAGGATGGCAGTATAATCAATAGATAAAGGTCTAGATATTTATTACCTTTAGCATTATTCCCTGACCATCTATAAAGTGAAGATTTATCTCAAAAATTCATTGAGTAAGTAAGTGGAAGAATGTTATTCATTTTTTTTAAACATAACTAGAGTCCATTTGGGAAACTATTAAACTACACTTGGTCTGATATTTTCGATACAAATTTCATAGGCATGTATAGTCTCACTGAATAAAGGGTAAAATATTTTAAACAGCTCTATGAATTTTTCATTTTATGGGTGAACATCTTTCTTAAGAACATTATGCGATGACTGGAATGGGAAGGAATGGGAGTGAAGATAGATGGTCGCTTCACTGATGACATCGTTCTCATAACGCCAAACATTAGTCAAGTGGCACAAATGCTGGCCGACTTCGACCACGAGTGTGGAAAGGTCGGATTGCAGCTGAATCTCAACAAGACAATGTTCATGAAAAACAAACTGGTCCCTGAAGCTCCATTTGCTCTCAATAGAACGAACATCTCTGAATGCAGCAGTTATGTGTACCTGGGTCGAGAAATCAACATGAGGAATGACTTGGTGCCAGAACTGTGCAGGAGGAAGAGAGCAGCATGGAATGCATTCAAGAGCGTTGAAGAGGTAGTTAAGAGAATGAAGAACCTCCGACTCTGGGCACATCTTTTCGATTCCACCATTCTTCCTGCACTAACATATGCCTCAGAGACCTGGGCCCTACGCAAGCAGAATGAGAATGCTATTAGGGTATCCCAAAGAGGAATCAAAAGAGCTATGCTGGGAATATCATGTCTCACTCAAGTGAGAGAAGGAATCTGGAGTTCTGACCTCCATCGATGGTCGAAAAATCAGGAATGCTGTCTCGTTTGCCAAGGCATCAAAAATCAGATGTAATGCAAAGGCACATGAAAAAGTGCTCTGCATCACTAATCATCAGAGAGATGCAGATCAAAACAACTTTGAGATACCACCTCACACCACAGAGACTAGCACACATCCAAAAGAACAAAAGCAACCGCTGTTGGAGAGGATGTGGGGAGAAAGGGACCCTTCTTCACTGCTGGTGGGAATGCCGACTGGTTCAGCCCTTCTGGAAAACAATTTGGACGACACTCAAAAAATTAGATATTGAATTCCCATTTGACCCAGCAATACCACTGCTGGGAATATATCCCAGAGAGGCAAAAAAGTACAATCGAAACAACATCTGCACATGTATGTTCATCGCAGCACTGTTTACAATAGCCAGAATCTGGAAAAAACCCGAATGCCCCAGAACGGATGACTGGTTGAGGAAACTTTGGTACATCTATACAATGGAATACTATGCAGCTGTTAGAAAAAAGGAGGTCAAGAATTTTGTAGTCAAGTGGATGGGCATGAAAAGTTTCATGCTGAGTGAAATGAGTCAGAAAGAGAGAGACAGACATAGAAAGATTGCACTCATCTATGGTATATAGAATAACAGAGTGGGAGACTAACACCCAAGAACTGTAGAAATAAGTACCAGGAGGTTGACTCCATGGCTTCGAGGCTGGCCTCACGTTCCGGGGAAAGGTCAACTCAGAGAAGCGATCACCAACTACATTGTAGTCGAAGGCCATGTGGGGGAAGGGAGTTGCGGGCTGAATGAGGGCTAGAGACTGAGCACAGCGGCCACTCAACACCTTTATTGCAAACCACAACAGCTAATTAGAGAGAGAAAACAGAAGGGAATGCCTTGCCACAGTGGCAGGGTGGGGTGGGGGGGAGATGGGATTGGGGAGGGTGGGAGGGACACTGGGTTTACGGGTGGTGGAGAATGGGCACTGGTGAAGGGATGGGTTCCCAAACTTTGTATGAGGGAAGTATGAGCACAAAAGTGTATAAATCTGTAACTGTACCCTCACGGTGAATCTCTAATTAAAAATAAATAAATTAAAAAAAAAATCAGATGTAATGCAATTCAGAGACGACCACTGGACTAGAGCTGTTACCGACTGGATTCCACGGGACATCAGAAGACCTCATGGCCGCCCACCAACTAGATGGTCAGATTTCTTCATCAAATCCCTGAATGAATGATTTGAGGCTCTTCCTGTTCCTGTAGCAAGCAGATACCATTGGGCTGCACTAGCACACAACAGGGACAAATGGAGATGTTACTGGCGCCCGCTCGAGCAACTTGAAGATCAACGGGGCTACAGGTGATACAAGTGATGGGTGAACATCAATTTTTATTGAGTGTGGGAATCCTGAAACCTGAGCCAATCTAAATTACTGCATAAATGTTGATGAAAAGGATCAAAGATCCAAAGACTGAGAGTTGAGGGTTTTGGACTTGCCATCTGCTTTTTTGGGTTGCAACTTCATTGTCTTTTACAATTCCATATTCTTCTAGAGCATATAAAGTGGAATCATCAGGAGTTTTCAAAGCTTTTAACCCCTGTACAGACTCATGAACCCAAAGTTGGAATCACTGATGTGATTAACAGGAAATTACCAAAGGTCACTGAAAGACAAAGAGACCATGGATAATAACATGAGAATAAGCACTCAAGAGTTACCCTCAGAAGCAGTCATAGAGATTGTGCAAAGGAACATCCTAACCCATCTTTTGGAAAGAGAGAAGAGTAAGGTCTTAACCTCTAGAGAGTTAATGCTACTGCATTGCCCAGACAAGTCCCCAGTTCAGGAAACAAAGTGAAAAATCACTCTTTCGTCAGAGACACTTACTTAGAACTTGTGTCTGGAAAAGGAATTTTGTTAACAAGAAAAAAAAAATCAGTTGTGAGAATAAAACGACTCTGTACAAGACTGATGTGGTAGAGAAGACCCAAATTTCTGGAGAGTGAAGCTTCCACCAAGGAAGTTATGGAAATACACACATATGCTCACAAATACATATTTATACAAAAGTAAAGACGTGTACTCTTTTCATAATCACTCCCCTCTTTTGAAAAATAATGTAACATCTAAAGTTCAAGTTCTTACAGGTTTTTTCTTTATTAATCTACTAGCATATTTGTGGGAGTTTCATTATAGCATAATCCAATAAGACTTGATCTCCACAATACATGCTGAAAGGACCAAACTTGGTAGCCTCTCAGTATCTGTACTGCAAACCATAATGCCCAAAAGGAGAGAGAGAATATAGGGGAAATTGTCTGCCATGGAGGCCGGGGGAGGGTTGGGGAGGAGGAGTATACTGGGGACATGGGTGGTGGAGAATGTGCACTGGTGGGGGGATGGGTGTTTGATCACTGCATGACTGAAACTCAAACATGAAAGCTTTGTAACTATCTCATGGTGATTCGATTAAAAAATAACAACAACAACGGAAACCAACTTGATCTCCACATACCATGTTTCCCTGGGAGCCTGTCTCCCTTCTGCTACTCAGTGATAAAGGTCCTGGGTTTCCCTCTGCCTGCTTAGAGTGGAGCTGTGGCACAACGGGCATTTCAGAGCATAAGAGCTTACCCGTCCATAGGTTTTAAGCATGCTCAGTGGAAGACGCATCTCAATCCTCAAGCCTTAACTTTAACCATTAGTTTTTGGAAATGTTTGGATACAGGACCACCAGTCTTCAATGTTAGTTCTCTTGAAACTGAGAACACAGACTCACACATTCACCTGGCTCAGTTCATCATACTCACACACAGTTATTTTAAACTTTCATCTGTAGAGCATGAGTAGGATATGATGCTTTCATCATATTCCATTTTCAGAAGAAACACCTTATTTTGACTCAGGCTTGGAGAATTGTGATAGGAAATTCTTAGTGTGAAGAGTCAAGAAGGAGAACCATGCAGATTCCCATTTTCCCTGGGTCAATGGGGGAACAGAATAGCAGAGCCATAGTGTTCCTGTTTGATGAAACAATAATTCTTCTTCAACTTTTAATCTGCCACTGTGCAATGGTGACAGGTTGCAAGCTGATAATTAACAGAATCAATGCACACAACTCCAGGTAGGACATATTCTGGAATTTGCTGCCAATTGTGAATATTAAAAACCATTGGTGAACGCTAAACAATGATTCTTTGTTGAAAGGAAGGGATCTCAAAGACGGAAACATAGCATATCTCCATACTCTTTTGAGAAATAAACACACGTTGTTCTGTCACTCATTCCCCCAGACCAGATGCCACCTTTAAGCCAATCAGTAGATCAAGTGGATGCAGAAGTAAAGCAAAGCATGCAAAGTATACAAGAGTCTGTTGATGTGTGGGTCCCCGGAGTGCATGTGCTGTCTCCCACCTCTTCATCCCCTTGGCCTCGCTGGCATGCCTGACCTTTGCATTGTCTTGTAGAAAGCACTGTCCACCAGAAGCTTACTCTCCTCCAAAATGCTGAAGACATGAGATTCTTCTGTCCCTCCTATAAAATAAAATACCACACAATCACAACATTTAAAAGTCCTACAGGGGCTGGAGTGATAGCACAGCGGGGTAGGACGTTTGCCTTGCACATGGCCAACCCGGGTTCGATTCCCAGCATCCCATATGATCCCCTGAGTACCGCCAGAGGTAATTCCTGAGTGCAAAGCCAGTAATTACCCCTGTGCATCACTAGTTGTGACCCAAAAAGCAAAAAAAAAAAAATAAGTCCTACAATATTTAGTCATTTCTAGTTTTATCCATCAAGTTCAGATTGCTGTGGAGATCTCTGAATCATACTAGGTGTGACCCAAAAAGCAAAAAAAAAAAATAAGTCCTACAATATTTAGTCATTTCTAGTTTTATCCATCAAGTCCAGATTGCTGTGGAGATCTCTGAATCATACTAGGTGTGACCCAAAAAGCAAAAAAAAAAAAAAAAAAGTTCTACAATATTTAGTCATTTCTAGTTTTATCCATCAAGTCCAGATTGCTGTGGAGATCTCTGAACCATAACAGGATTTCTGGCTCAGTATATTTGTGAATCCTGAGCAGATTATGCCCCACTCCTCCATCCACAGCTTCCCAGAGGCTGTTGTTCCTCGGAGAGCTGCCTTCACCCACCTCTCTCCCTGTGTGAAACACAGTTTGTATTCACTTATTTCTTTCTTGCCCAAACCACCTCTCATGATTCTGAGCAACTGTTTTTCCCCTCTAAACACTTTTATTACCTAGAGTAAAAATAAAGGAAGTCCAGAATAATATTTGTCTATTGTAACTGCTATCTGCAACAAATGACAAATTACTCAATTATACTAATGACTTCTAATTTAAAAATAGCTTTCATTTTACTATATTTGTTTTTTTTGTCCATAGAATGTCATTAAGTGCTAAGGTCTGAATGATTATATTCCTTCAAATATATGTGTTAAAATCTTAGTGCTCATTTTGATGGTGTAAGGTGGTCTTAGGGTTTTTAGGGTGTCTAAGGTGTTTAGGGGACTGGGACATAGTTCAGTCGTCAGGTGTGCCTGTCTTGCATGCATCAGACCTGAGTCTGAAACTGGCACTGTCTGAACTCCACCCAAGCACTGCTGGGGTGACCCTGGTGACCCTGATCTTCACAGGTCGAAGCACCATCACTACCCCCTGCCTGAAGACCGAGCCTGTCGACTTAGTTGCCTGAGTGTTACTCAAACTAGCTTTTGGGCCCCCTGACCACTGATTGGACTAGTCCCCACGTGCCCTAAATGAAGATGATTAGGTCATGAGGATGAGGGACCTAATGAATGGGTTTAGTATCCTTATAAAAAAGACCCTAGAAATCTCCCTTGCCTCTTTTACCAAGTACCCCGTGGTACCCCAATAGAGGGGTTTGCACAGGAGGTATTCTGACTCTCGGGCAAATTCACCCTCATCTTGTCCTGGACTTCCTGCACCCAGTGTGTGAGGAAGGTCTTGTCCCAGCCACATAGTCTATGACATGATGTTAGTATAGCCCATGTGAACTACACCAGTGAGTTAGGGTTTTATGGGGTTAAAACCTGAGGTTCCAAATGAATAGTGAAAGCCAGGCAAATTTTACTGGTAAAGAACACAGACAACTACTTTGGCTAAACAGTCTTTGACAGAATCAATACTTTACCAAAGGCAGTGCCCTTATTTCTAAAAAACACGACAGCTCATGTTTATATAGAAATAAGACAATATTTAAAGGTAAGTTTCAATATCTTTTAAATTAAGTAGACACAGCAGATTATGGAAAGTAAGACTGTGTTTTCTGATAGCCTGTGTCCTAAACCTTAAGTAACACTTTGGATGCTAGATGAAATAAATAAAATAATGACTTAAAATAGTTTAAAATGCCTATAGGGACTCTAGGTTGCAGGTTAGAAGGTGGTGATCAGATCAGGCTTCCTATATCATCCCAACACCCAGCATGGAGCCTCTGCCAGGTAGGCCTCCAGGTAGGCTCAGACGGAGTGTGCTGAGGATTGCTGAGGCTCTAACCCCTAGGACTAGATTTTCCTCCCCAACCACACAGTAAACAGTCCTCAGCCATACCTCTCTTTTTAAAAAACTTACAAAATGAATTTGAGCACTGTGATTTATAAGCTGGTATTGGTGGGGTTTCATACATAAGCTATTTCAGCCACACACTGTCCACCCAGGTGTCCACTTCCCTCCACCATTGACCCTCTGTGAAGTTTCCTACTGAAGACAAGTTCTCAGTTTCTGGTGCCTTTGGACATTGTTAATCCTCCATTCTGTCCCTACCACTTCTTGTCTATTCCTATTTACTTGGGTCCAACCCACTCTTTTCAGTTCACTAGAGAGTCCATCTTCCCTGGCAACGTGAGATCTATGAAACTAGTCATGGAATGTTGGGCCAAGGTCACATTTTCTCCAGCAATGCTGTGGGTAGAAGTGGGAGCTAGTTGCTGGGGAAGAAACACTGCCCTGTTAGAAACGAGGATGGCCAGGAGATTCTTTGGATTTGGAGAAAGGGTACCATAATTCCCCCCTATCATAACTTTGGGGACAATGTACTTGTGTTTGCATGCAATTCTCTCTCATTCCCTCCTAACCTAACCCACTGCACCTCCCAACCTTACAACTTGGCTCACATTTTCGTTTCTGAAGTCTAATATGACCCCTTTGTTTCCCCACTTGACTCTGGGGTATGGTTGAAGCTCACTGATAGTGTTGCATGGCAGAGAGTTTCAGGCTGACCTACTTTTAAAGCGTCCTCTGATCCCCGCATCAAGAGTGGCTTGGCAAGTCCCTTAACTTACCCCCTTGTCTCACCTATTCTCAGTTATCTCTAGGATAGTTATGCAGATGAAAGAAGTAGCTGGCACTCTGGTGGAAGGTGTGGTGTTGGAAAATTTTACACATTAATAGTGGTGCCTTAAAAAAAAGATAGAATGTGTAAGACTCCAGTCTAATACACTGGAAGTGTCCGTAGAATTTTAGATGATATCATTTTGGTCAATGACATGTGCTCTCTCCTTCCACTGGGGAAGTTGTTCTCTCTGAGCTTCCTCTTCTGCCCTGTCTCTTTCTGAGAGTGGGAGGTGGCATTAACATTGACTCACTCAGTATTGTTAGTCTGTGCACACTTTATTAAAGCAAACAAAACCCCAGCATGATACCCGAAACAAAACTGCTCTGAAGCAAGAACAAAATTTGTCCTTGTCCAGCTCTGAGTACATGGTTCCTGCTCAGTGCAATGTTCTGGTCCTTACTTCAGTAATTCCTGTTTGCTGAAATCCAATGAACTGGAATAAAGTTTGCCAATTTCCCCTTTTAAACAAATTCACTCATTAGGCTGGCTTCCCAAATTTCCCAATCTGCAGTCAAAGCTTCTGCTTCCCCTTGTTCATTTGCATCTTATTTTCTTTAACAGCTATAACTTGTTGGAACATTTGCCATAAAGATAATTGCACATAAATCTTGACTTTGCACAAACATAAGGAATGTATCCCAATCTGTGTCGTGATGAATACACATGATGTCCATGATAAAACTGTATTCAGGGACAAGGGAAAAGGATTTAAAGAGACTTTTACCCTTGACCCACAATGGTCATGCACATAATTTTTGAGTAAAACTGAAATTTCTTCCACTGTCATCTCATTTTATAAGATTTTAGGTGTTAAATTTACATCTCTTTAAACCATAACTCTCCTGTACTCCTGGATTGGAACCTTTGCTACCCAGAATATTGTGGTGTTTTGATGCCTCACTTTTAAACATAAGTTTTCCTGAAATCCACAACAAACTGTGAAGTCCAAAGTGTATGTCCATGACTGATCTATTTTTTTTCCTTTTGTTTGGGAAGGGGTTATCCCAGAGGAGTCCAGGAGCTGGAGATCAATTCCTGCAGTACTTACCCTGGTGGTGTAGGCTGATGGCTTTAGAGTTTGGGCCCTGGTGATGTAGTGCTGCTATGTTTGAAGGTGTTGGGAGCCACCAGAGCCACATGAAATGGTTTTCAATGGACTGTGCAGTCCATTCAATCTGAAGATTGAACTTGGCTCTCACTCACACAAGGAATGCTCTCTAGACATTTGAGATATTTTTCTTGTGCTATCATATTAACTGAGTGTCCATGAATCAGATTCAAACACAATTGTGTGTTGTTCCTTTGTAAAACCTGGGTAGTGAGACATAGTTTGGTCTGACTCTACCACCTTTGAGTTTGTAAGACTTCAGTGTTTCCACCTGTGAAGTAGGTGATAATGCTAAGTTGGAGTTAACAGCCAAGAACCAAAAGAGTCCCAGGACTGTTCCTGTTTACAGATGGTCTCTCATGTTCAGGGCTAACAGCTGGACTTTTTGCTGATTTACAATAACAGAGAAAGAGCAACTGACCACTCTTGAAGCCGCATAAGCCTCAACACACATACGCGCGCACACACACACACACACACACACACACACAAACACACACACATGCATGCACACACACTATCAACATTTAAATTTTGGCTATAGTGAAATACGGCTGATTAAAAAATGTGTTTCATAGAAAGTTTAACAGTGAGTCATTAATTTGTTTCAAAGTAACTGTTCTCTTGTCAACTAAAAAAAATCTCTTGTGTTAAGGACTATAAAATTGAAATACTATGATACAAATAATATTTCCCAAATAAGTAATTTGCAAAGTAAACAAGTAATAAAGCAACTTCAAAAAAGTCCTCATGAGCAATAAAATAAGTTCCAAAGTGGAACATTTTTATCAGGTGCTGTATTATGCATTATTTATATAGCTAGTGAAAGTTTAAAAAAAATCAAATCTTTCAGAGACAGGGAAATAATTAAAAAGTTGTTTTATAAAACTTAAAATGCCATATAAGCTGATTTTATTTTATTTTAATTATTTATTGATGTTGTTTTTGGGGCCATACCTGACTATACTAGGGTTTTCTCCTGACTCTGTGCTCAGGAATTACATTACTCCTGGCAAGAGGGGTCCATATGTACTACAGGGGTCAAACGTGGGTCAGCTGCATAGTTCCTTACCCCCCATTCTGTCTCCCACCCCACATCCTGATTTTTAAAAGGAATTTAATTATTTTTAAAGCCAAAGAGTTTGTGTGTAGATATGTTTAATTTCTGTTAAACTGCTCCCATGCATACCAATTTTTGTCATAATTAGCTCCATGACTTTCAACTGTAGTGACTATGGCTTTTGTTAAACTATAACTTCAATAAGTATAACATAGAAGGGGAAATTAATTTATTCACATTTCCTAAACTGCTGCCATGGGACGGGTGCAAGAACGGTGGTGGTTCAGGGAAATACAGGTCACTTGCCATTCTTGAATCTATTCTAAAATATGAATCAGTCTTTATTTCTGTGGGAAGTGAAATAATTCTCTCCAAGGACACAATGCACCCATGGAATATTAAATCCATCTCACAGATAATAACTGTGGTGGATAATATTCCAGGCTTCTCCATGCAGCCCCTGAGAAAGGTAAGTAATGTCCACATTCCCAGTCAGCTATGCACTGGTGAAGGTGCACCCCCTCATTTTCTCTACTGAAAAACCTCTTGCTGACTGATGGATCCTTGTCCTGGAGAGTCTGAGCTGGACAGCAAAGCCATGTCAAAGATGGTCTCAAAGGTTCACAGGTCAAAACATTTTTAAAACTGGGTCCTTATGGTGTATGGGCTGCAGGACTCAATGCGCACCAGTTTTAGAGAACCCGGAAGAGAGATACAGGATCTCAGGGAAGGCCATGTGGACAGGAAGTCCAGCAAGGCTGTGAAGAGGCCCTCTCCCACCCCGTGGGGTCTCCTTGTCCCAGAGGCCATCAGCTGGATGGTCCGCCTAACACATTCAACACTCTCCTCTAGTCAAACCCCTTTCTTTGTGTTTTAAACAGAAAGCTACCTTTCTATAACTTTCTTTTAAAAAATATTTATTAGTGAATCACTATGAGGAACAGTTACAAACTTATGAACTTTCATGTTTGCATTTCATTTACATCCCTTCACCAGTGTGCATTCTCCTCCACCAATGTTCCCAGTATCCCTCCCACCACTTCCACCCCAACCTCCACCACTCCACCCTGCCTCTGCAGCAGGGCATTCCCTTTTGTTCTCTCTCCTGTAGGATGTTATAGTTTTCTTACCTGAATTTGACAAGACAGCACCTCCAGTCCAGAAAGCACATCATAGGAGTTACTTTCAGAATGTGATCTTGTAGTGCAGATAACAATAAATACTCCCCAAGGAAAGAAATTTTTTCAAATATAGGAGCAGCTAAGTCGGGAAGTTTCTATGGAGTAATATGGGAATGGCTCTTTTTTCAGAAAGAAATGCAACCAATCCTAACTCAAAATTCGTGATTCCTTCCTTGCATGTAACAAAACACATTATTTGGGCAGGGGAGAGGGTTTGAACAGACTGAAGAGCAACCCAGATACTTCGGGATGGATAATGATGAGCAGGACTCCGTGAGACCACCTTTCACTTGTTACTTACCCCATAGGAGGTCTGAACCTCTCCAGATGAAAGAGAAGAAAACATGGAGGCAGAACACAGTCAGAGTGAGAGACAGGACCATGAACATCTGCATCCTAAAAGCAGAACAAGTGCTATCATGGTAAGGTGAACATGAGGCGCCATTTCTTTTTTTTAAAATTTTTAAAATTTTATTGAATCACCATGAGATAGTTACAAGCTTTCATGTTTGGGTTATAGTCTCACAATGATCAAACACCCATCCCTCCACCAGCGCACATTCCCCACCACCAATATCCCGGGTATACCCCCCCTTTCCCACCCTCCCCCTACCTCTAAGGCAGAAAATATTCCCCATACTCTCTCTCTACTTTTGGGAATTATAGCTTGCAATGCATACACTGAGAAGTCATCATGTTTGGTCCATTATCTACTTTCGGCATGCATCTCCCATCCCAACTGGTTCCTCCAGCCATGATTTTCTTAGTGATCCCTTCTCTATTCCATCTGCCTTCTACCCTCTGCTCATGAAGCAGTCTTCCAGCTATGGGGCAATCCCTCTGGCCATTGTATCTACCGTCCTTGGGTGTCAGATGAGGCGCCATTTCGGCCACTTGAGAGTTAGCCTCTTACTGACTCATCTGTGGCAGTTTTGGAGTCCCAGAAGTTTGGATCTGGAACTGGGCAAGATTCTGATTTGCCTCAATTCTGCATTGACAATTATTCACACTGCCATATCAAGTCAGCCACCCCATCCCAATGATTTAAATACAAGTATTTCCTATTTGTCAGTTCTTAGTACTGAAATAACTTAGCTAACAGCTAATTTTTATTTCAGAGTAAATCAAAGAGTACTAAACTACTGGGAATAAGATATAGATCTTTGCCATCATTTTCAGTTCAACATAGAAAGGAATGAATCCTATTAGGAACTTAACCTAATAAAGGGGTAAAGAAAATTCCTTAGATAGGTGTGAAAATTCTTAGACTTTTTTTTTGACTGTGTCAGAACTTCAGAATTACAAAGTGGCAAAGGCAAAGCAGAGGGTTCAACATCAATCATTTCTACATCCCAAATCTTTGTTTTCCTCATCCTGAGTTTTGAGTCCCTAATTTGGTGCAACAAGATGGTGCTGATGGGCATGTTTGGAGAAAAGCTGTCTTCATTATTGATGAGCAGGAATCGCCTGACACTGAGCAGAGGTCTCTAAGAATACGAGAACATAACCATCATCCATCAACCATTCATTTAGGACACAGCCCAGAGTTCCCACACAAGCTCAGAAACAGCCTGACCTCGTGAACCCTGTGTAAGTTTCAATGTCTGATTCATCTCAGAAAATGAACAAATCAGAAGTTTGACTCTGACCTTCTTTCCACGGCTCAGGCAAGAGACTTATGCAGGATTGAGAGTTAATCTGTGGTCACACTCTTCTGCGGCGAGTCTCAGTTCCTTCTAGGTCCTTGGGAAGCCCCAATATAAACGGGCTCCATGCTCTGATGTCCACTCAAGTAGGAAAGAAAGACTGGCTCTGTTCCTGCTGGGGAGGAGGCTTTGGAAGCCCCATGATCCTGCCTCTTCTCTGTGCTCTGGAACTGAAACAGTGAGTCCTTCACATAGTCTCATGGTGTGGTGGTTCGGGGTGGGGGTAGGGTGGGTGTGGGGTGAGGTTCTTTTTATTTTTTATTTTATTTTAATTTTTATTATATCACCATGTGGAAAGTTACAAAGTTTTCAGGTTTATGTCTCAGTTATACAATATTCAAACACCATCCCTTCACCAGTGCCCATATTCCACCACCAAAATCCCCAGTATACCCACCGCCCCTGCCCCCCCAACTGTATAACTGATGAATTTCACTTCATTTTCTCTCTACCTTGCTTACATTCCATATTGCAAAACAAAACTCACTATTGTTGTTGGAGTTTCCCCCCAATGAAGACAGCCCTACTAAGGAAGCATTTGATAATTGGTTTGTCATTAAAAGACTGTATGTTTTCAGTCTCCAGAAAAGGTCGCTCGGATGTGTTCCAGTCCCGCAACCCCGGAGCCGTGTTAGTTGCTTCTCAGTGTCGCCAGGGCTCCATCCGGAGAAGGTGTGCCTGCTGTACCTCCTCCGTCTGGATCCCTGGTGTTGTTGGCAAGGATTCGGGTCCGGAGCATTTCTCCGGCCGCGTTGCTCACCAGACTGCCTGGCCTCTTCTCTGTTGAAGGTGGGAAGATGGCGCCGAGGGTGGGTCGAGGGCGGGACTTCCGGCGGCCGGGACCATTTGGAGTTTGGGCAGGCACTGCCCCACTCCAGTGCCCCCCCGCGGCTCGGATGCGCCCCAGTCCCGCAACCTGGAGCCACGCCAGCTGCCTCCCAGTGTCGCCAGGGCTCCATCCGGAGAAGGTGTGCCCGCTGCACCTCCTCCGTCTGGATCCCCGGTGCCGCTGGCCCGGATTCGGGTCCGGAGCACCTCTCGGCCGCGTTGCTCACCAGACTGCCTGGCCTCTTCTCTGTTGAAGGTGGGAAGATGGCGCCGAGGGTGGGTCGAGGGCGGTTCTTTTTAAAGAATCTCAATTCTCAGTGATTAGTTTTTGTGGGTATCAGAATCTTTGGGGTCAGCCCTGTTCATATTGCTATGTTTAGTTCATGGGTATGCCATAAGGACTCCAGAAATGTGGGAAAAATAGGGAACCTGGGCCCATAAAAGCAAGAAATGACCAGTTCAAGTCTGTTCTACCAGTTCCGAATCTGTTCTATCCATATGTCACCTCCTAAACCCTGAGGCTGCACTTGTCACCTCACCTGGCAATGGAAACTGCAGGTGTGTTTCAGCGAAGGACCTGAGATGCAGAGGTTGTCCTGTCATCCAGAATCTCTCAAGAATCCTTCTGAGGGAGGCCAGAAGTCTGAAGGGAGGGTCAGGGAATGGCTGTTGGCAGAAAGGTTGAAGGGATGGGGTAGGCACTAAGGCTATGTGTTCCTTTAACAACTAGGAAAGCCAAGGAACTAGCCTCCAGGACCTCCTAAAGAACCAGGCTTACTGGTACCTGAATCTCAGTTGATAGCAGATCTTCCCAAACTCATTTGGCCTACTGCCCCCTTTCAGGAAAAAAAAGTCATCCAATGTCCCTACCCTCGTCCTTCCTCAGTCAGCTCCAGAAATCCACTTTCTTTAGAAAACAAACAGTAACTAGTCCTCAATTTTATTTAAGGCCACAGCTTACTATCCCCCTACATCATCTCACTGCACATCCCTCCTCCCACCTAAGGCTTCCCTTTGAACTCAGTACCCTCCAGAACTTTAGAGAACAAATGAGCACTGTTTAAAGACATCTGCCTGGCTGTGACAGCAGTGGGAGACTAGCACAAGTAAACAGATGTATAGAAGCAGTTAAAAAAGAAGTTCCCCCAAACAGTCAACTGAAAGATGGAAGAAATGGCATAATAGAAATGGAACTTAGAGGAACATTTTTTTCTCCTTTTCTGCCTTGGTCTCACTATGGAGACGTTGCTGGTGCCCGCTCGAGCAAATAGATGAACAACGGGATGACAGTGCTACAGTGCTATGGTTTCTCCCTTGGTCATTATTGCAATGACCAGGGCATCACATGCTTAGTTGTGGTGCTCAGTAAGGATCACACACTTGTTCCCAGAGTGCCAAAGATCAAACACCTTTTGTTGTGGCACTAGGGGTCATGGACAGCAGTGCCACCCAGACGGCACTTGGCCTGTCAGGAGGTCTTGAAGACTGAAATCAAGTCTTTATGCCTTTGAGGTAGGGGCTGTACCATTGAACTATTCTCTGGGACACCAGCATTTGTTGTTGTTGGAGTAACAGTAGACAGCATCCAGTGTTGATGAGGGCATAAAGAAAGGGGCATGTCATCAGGAGTGACTTAGCTGGTACCTCAAAGCCAGGAGGAGTTTCTATAGCATTTCTTTGTCTTTTGCTCTTGTCTAAGCAGCACCAATTTTTGGAATAATCAACCGTTTAGAAACAGACATTTTTATCTAGATGGTTTGTGCATTGCTTTTTGGATTAGTCGAGCAAAATTAAGAATGCAAGATAAAAGGAGACATGTCACATAGAAAGGATGCAGAGGTAAACGGTAAAAAGACCCAGCATGGTAGCTTTATATAAGCGTACAGCTCATTGCAGCCTTCCTGAGAAGGACAGAGAGTTTGGAAAGAAGATTTCTGGCATCAAGAGAAAGCTCTATGGAAAGACGCCTGGCAGAGACAATGGAGCACCTCGAGGGTAGAGCAAAACACAGCCTTGAAGAAAGGGAAGCCAGTTCCAGCCTCCGGTAAGAGTACACTCTCTAAGCGAACAGCTTCCCAACGTGAAGGTGGCCCTGCTGAGAACAAGAAGAGTGAGTTTTACAAAGAGGATTGGGATAGAGTCCAGGCAACAGGCTCAGTAAGGAAGAAAATAATATTAGGGGCCTGGTAAAGAAAGAATATGTTTCTTCTCCTAATAAGAATTAAGAAAAAGAAAAAAAAGAGGTACAAAGAAAACAAAACACTGCATGAAATCCGTGGTACATTGTGAAGCACACAAGCATAACAAGCACAGTATGGAGGAGGGTGCGTTAGGAAACTTTTCAATGGGCATTGCAGTCCTGCGCTCCCAGCCCTGGAAAGACAAACAAAACAGCCCGGCAACGGGCTTACTGGGACACATCATTGGATTCGAGAGGCTTATTACTGGAGAGTCAAAATAATAAGACTATTTTAAAGATATATCCCCCTTAGTTTTCTTGCTTTGACGCCTGGGGATCACACACCCTCACCTGTGCACTTTAGTTGTGGTGTCCCCACATACTTAGTTGCAGGGCACTGGACATGACACATTGGACTGTGACCCCGGGAATCCCAAGCAGCACATCCTCTGGGGATGCAGTTGAACATCTGGATGAGCTTTTGTCACAAAGCAATCATTAAGCCTATAAAACATTCTCTCTCTCTCTCCTCTCTCTCTCTCCCTCTCCCTCTCCCTCTCTATCTCTCCCTCTCTATGTTTCTCTCTTTCTCCTTCCCTTCTTTCCTCCCTCTCCTCTCCTCTATCCCTCCATCATTATCCCTCCCTCCCTCCGTCCCTCCCTCCCTCCTTCCCTCCCTCCCTCCTTCCCTCCCTCCCTCCCTCCCTCCCTCCCTCTCTTCCTCTCTCCCTCCCTCCCTCCTGCCCTCTCTCCCTCTGCACCCCCTCCCCTTGAGGCAGATGGCTTCTTCATGTGCCCCTGACACTGTAAGAGCTGTATCTGCCATTCTCCTCACAGAATATGATGCAGGACTGAACTTGGGGATTTGTGACTGACACTCACACTCCTCCTCATCTCACTTGGAGACACTGTGGCGTGAGGAACCACAGTACATCCCGAAATCCCTGGACCCCACACCCAGCCAGCAGTCATTCAGGAGCCTCCAAGACAGACATTTCTATCAGGAGCATGTTTTTTGGTAAGAGGAGAGGGCAGGGCCTTTGCAGCATCCAAAGGAAGAGCACTGCGCCAAAGTTTCCACACAGAGCAGATAAAATGCAGGTACCTGGTTGATGTAAGCATCCGATGAAGAGCAAATTGTATTTGTCTACCCTAGATAAAACCTGGGACAGACTTGCACTCAAAATTCATCTTGGTGTGCTGAAAGTAGATAAAGGACAAAAGGTGATAGCCTCTCAGTATCTGTATTGCAAACCATCTTGCCCAAAAGTAGAGAGAATGGGGGAAATTTTCTGCCATAGAGGCAGGGAGAGGGGTGGGGTGGTGGAGGGATACTGGGGACATTGTTGGTGGAAAATGTGCACTGGTGGAGGGATGTGTGTTTGATCATTATATGATGAAACTCAAACATGAAAGCTTTGTAACTATATCTCATAGATTTATTTTTTTAAAAAATCTCTTTTTCTAAGTTCAATTCTAACAAAAATCCTGCATTTTTCAGCTGCTCCCCACCATGCTGCATGTCTCACTGCCTGCCTGTGTTCCCCACCTTCCGCTGCAGTGGCCAGGAAGGCCAGGACCCTGTCTGACCTTACAGTGAGCAGCAGAGAAGGTGTAAGTTGGTGTCTCTGGGCCTGGCTTCATTTCTCACGGCTCTGACTGCAGGGATGTAACCCAGGGATCAGAGCTTCAGTCCAGTTTGCTCTGGGGCTGCATAAACAGACCTTTTTATGTCTGTTTATGTCTGCATACACAGAATATTTCCTGACCTCAACCTCTGCTCTCAGATCCCACAAACCACTGTCCATTTTCTTTCCAGGTCTGTAGCAGTGGAGACAGACAAATTTCCATTTCTGAAGCACCTACCCTGGGTCCCAGATCCAGTAAGCAGGAGGGGTCCTTGAGAGGATGCATTGTCCCCTCAGCTCTGAATTGGACTCCTACCTGGAACTCCCGGAGCCAACTGGAGGCTCCTGTCACATGTCCTCCTGCCTCTCAGGGTAAGATTTGTAAAGGTTACTATGAAATGACTATGGAATACCATGTGGTCTCATGTACCCCCACTTTTTTTTGTGGGAGTCCTTCCTGAAATTCCCAGCGGGCCTCTGCATAGTAGTTACCTGGGGTGACATCTGTTTTCCCAGCAGGATGTACCTGGAATCCCATCCAGTAGGCCAACCCCATCTTCTCTCCATCCAGCAGGGCTACTGCACCCTGGTCCCATGAAGAGGGACTCTCCCAACCTGATCCCCAGGGAACTGAGTCTCTGAATGTGGCTAATCATTACGGATGGATTTCCCACAAGCTGCTCTGCACAATGAAATTAAGAGCCAGGGTCAGCACAAGGCTCATATAATTTTCAGTAGCTCCTATTAGATTTCTACCTCACCGGTAGAGTGAGGCTCTTGGCAGTTGGTGAAAGTGTAAGATTCAGCCAAGAACCAGAACTCACTTAGATTATTTCCTTGTAATCAGGCCTCTGAAATGACCTGTTCTTGTCATCAATCTGTTTAGTTCAGTGCTGAGTAGTTCCTTAAATCTCCTTTTTCATCAGGAAGTGCTACGATTGGAAGGAAATTCCCACAGGGCCCTCTTTCCATTCAGTCTCATGTCACTGAAGGTACTCCGACAGGCACAGGAGTCATGAATGTGACACGAAATCACACACTGGACTTGTTCTCTAGGAGCAGGAAGACTCTGGGTATGAGAGAGAAGTCTGGTTTGGTGTGTGAAGAGAGTGCCAGTGGCTGCTAAAGGAGATGTCATTTAAGACATGGGGGCTAGGAGAGAAGCTGAGTCAGGGCTTTGGGGTTACTCACCCTCGAGGTGTGGCCCCATCTCTGAAGGGAGAGAGAGGGGAATGACAGAATTTCCTTACCCCAATCCACCTGTGGTCAAATGTTTGAGATTTTCTCTTTCTTTCTTTCTTTCTTTCTTTCTTTCTTTCTTTCTTTCTTTCTTTCTTTCTTTCTTTCTTTCTTTCTTTCTTTCTTTCTTTCTTTCTTTCTTTCTTTCTTTCTTTCTTTCTTTCTTTCTTTCTTTCTTTCTTCTCTCTCTCTCTCCTTCCTTCCTTCCTTCCTTCCTTCCTTCCTTCCTTCCTTCCTTCCTTCCTTCCTTCCTTCCTTCCTTCCTTCCTTCTTTCTTTCTTTCTTTCTTTCTTTCTTTCTTTCTTTCTTTCTTTCTTTCTTTCTTTCTTTCTTTCTTTCTTTCTTTCCTTCCTTCCTTCTTTCCTTCTTTCCTTATTTTCTTTCTTTCTTTCTTTCTTTCTTTCTTTCTTTCTTTCTTTCTTTCTTTCTTTCTTTCTTTCTTTCTTTCTTTCTTTCTTTCTTTCTTTCCTTCTTTCTTTCTTTCTTTCTTTCTTTCTTTCTTTCTTTCTTTCTTTCTTTCTTTCTTTCTTTCTTTCTTTCTTTCTTTCTTTCTTTCTTTCCTTCTTTCTTTCTTTCTTTCCTTCTTTCTTTCTTTCTTTCTTTCTTTCTTTCTTTCTTTCTTTCTTTCTTTCTTTCTTTCTTTCTTTCTTTCTTTCATTAAAGCACTGTGATTTGCAAAGTTATTCATACTTGATTTTAGACGTACAATATTGCAACACCAACTCCATCCCCAGTGTCAATTTCCCTCCACCTATGTTCCCAGGTTCCGGCCTGTAACCTAATCTAAATGTGTGTTCCTCTCTATCTCTGATCTCTGAAGCTACAGCTAGAGGATGAAGTGGCCTGGAAGAGAAAACATTTGTTTATGCATCATCACAACACAGTGGGACATGAGAAATGCCAAATGCCAAGGGACAGGAAAGGGGACGGCTTACAGTGGGAAGCGGATTGCACCTTTATACTGAGGTGACCAAAACACCAGGGGATGCTGGAGAAGGAAGCAGAGTCACACCAAGGAGGAGAATGGTCAGTCCTGTGGGGTGCTCAGGCAACAGGCCAGTGGCCACAGGGCCACCAGGCCTGGTTTGAGGAAGCAGGAGGGCACATGCTGTTGCTATGTGGTTTTTGTTTGTTTGTTTGTCCGTTTTTTTTTTTTTTTTTTTTTTGTCATCTCATGGACACATGAGAGGTTGGAGGCTAGGGAGCTGTGCTTCTTGGCCTGGGACGGGGCCATGTAGAAAAGGGTGCAGTTGGTGCAGAACGTGGGTTCTGGGCTGAGTAGGGAAGTGGGAGTGAGTACTTTGAGGAGGGCTGAGAACTGAGCTTTGAGAAGCAGGGTGAGAACTAGTGTGACAGGTAAAACATAAGCCTGCAACACTGCATGTAGAACTGAAGTTGTGGGATGCAGGCTTGGAGCCAGGGGACCTGGGGATGGACCAGCAATGGCATTGGGTAAGACAGGAAGAGACCAGGTGGGAAGGCACCTCTGAATCCCAAATCAGTGCTCCTCTCCTCTGTCACTGCCTCCTGCTATATCCTGCAGCCAGGACCCCAGGTTCTCCCCCAGCACCCTTGACAGAGGCCCCGAGAGCATGAAGCCCCCTGCCCTCCTCCTTCCACCTCACAAGACTGACGTCAGAGGAAGCAACATCTGTGGGAAGAAAGAGAGGGCACTGATGATTTATTTATTTATTTATTTGTTTGTTCATTTATTTATTTATTTTTAATTAGTGAATCACCGTGAGGGTACAGTTACAGATTTACTCATTTTTGTGCTCATGTTTCCCTCATGCAAAGTTCGAGAACCCATCCCTTCACCAGTGCCCATTCTCCACCACCAGTAAACCCAGCATCCCTCCTACCCTCCCCAATCCCGTCTCCCCCCACCCCAAAAGGGAATACCCTGCCACTGTGGCAAGGTATTCCCTTTTGTTCTCTCTCTTTAATTAGGTGTTGTGGTTTGCAATAAAGGTGTTGAGTGGCCACTGTGTTCAGTCTCTAGTCTATATTCAGCCCTCATCACCCTTCCCCCGCATGGCTTCCAACCGCATTATACTTGGTGATCCCTTCTCTGAGATGCCCTCTCCCCAGAATGTGAGGCCAACCTCCAAGCCATGCAGTCAACCTCCTGGTACTTATTTCTACTATTCTTGGGCGTTAGTCTTATAGTCTATTATTCTATATTCCACAGATGAGTGCAATCTTTCTATGTCTGTCTCTCTCTTTCTGATTCATTTCACTTAGCATGATACTTTCCATCCCGATCCACTTATATGCAGAATTCATGACCTCCTTTTTTTTTTAGCAGCTGCATAGTATTCCATTGTATAGATGTACCAAAGTTTCTTCAACCAGTCATCTGTTCTAGGGCACTCAGGTTTTTTCCAGATTCTGGCTATTGTAAACAGGAGGGCACTGATGATTTGATATTTTGTGTTTCTCACATGAAACCAGACCTAGAGAGAAATTCAGTGAATACCCTTGGTTCTCTGTATTCTTCAGACTTCATGGGGAGCCCCAGTGACTTCGGGAACACCCATCATTTTTGAATGTGGGGTTGGGCTACTGGACTGTCTTCACTTCTCTGTGACTTCTCAAGCCTCTTCTCTTGGGGGGTGCTGTGCTGTCAGTGGATCTTCTATTTAGGGAACCTGTGTTTTTCAGTGGATACCTTAGCCACATTCACCTGGTCACTCTGCCTCCTGCAGCACTTCAAAGACAGCTGGGGTCCCGGTCAGGGGCTGTACCTCACTTCACAGAGTCACATGTGTCAGCATTATCCTGACAACTTGGGCAATTAGAGAGCCTGCCCTGGAGCTCTAGTGTCACAGTGTGACACCACAGAACTGCCAGGCCGCAGGTCACCTCCTGGCGTTCCCACTCCTGTGACTGCGCCGACGTGTCTCAAGCCTCTGACTGTGGCTTGCCACTCGTGCCCACCAAGGGACTCTCACAATGACAAGAGCTTATCTTGCTTGCCATTTCGGCATTTCAACCACTTCTTTCCCCATGAAAGAAAACTAATCCTGAGCCAGCAGCTGCCAGACCACCAGGTTGGGCGTGGCAGCGGCTTCTCTGGGAGATGGGTCATGGGGTCCAGCTGTTTAAACGCAAGCAGCAGGTGTGGGTGAGTGGACCGCTGGGCCTTACAGCAGGGACTGGGCCTGCTGCATTGTGAATGCCAGACCAGGTGGGCCCAGTGTCCAGTCCCAGGTTACTAGCTCCTTGTGGGGAAAGGGCAGGCACAGTCCCTACTCTATTGAAAGTCCCAGAGCTCCTCTCTACTCACCCACACCCATTTCTACTCACATTTAAAAGGCCCCAGACCTCATTAAGCCACTAGTTGTACCAAACCTGGTAGGTCTCAAGACACCATGATATGGATTCATCTTAGTGACACAGATGCTGAGACTCGCAGTACTGACAGTCCTGTAGGAACACAGAGAATTAGATGAGATGGTTGTATGGAAGCCCACTGAGCTCAGTTAGTGAAAACAATAGCACAGACAGTTCAACTCACACCTAACACCTCCATAAATCCTCAGGCAATCTCTTTAGTCACACCATTGTGAGATGTTGTAACAAACAACATCAAGTAAATTATTTTGTATCTGCTAAAGAAACAGGTTGGCGGTTTGTAGATGAGTAACTTGGGACTTTGTTGGAGGGAACTTCACGCTGGTGGTGGGTTTGGGGTTGCCGCGGTGAATACCTGAAAGGACTGTATTATGAACCACTTTGTAAATCACAGTGTTTAAATAAAGTTGCAAACAGGGCGAAAAAGAAAGCTTCCTTACAGGGAGAAGGAGGAAGCACAGACATTTATTTGGATATCTATGCATCGTTGAAAGGTCTCTTTTTCCTAGAAGGTTTTCTTGTACCCTCTTACTGACACACTGTAGGAACGGTAGGAACAGAATGATGAAACGCTGGTGGTGTTTTATGCTACAAAATTAACCCTTTGTTTGACCCATGTAACTCCAACTGCCTGCACCCCATGCCCACTTACCTGCCTCCATTCTTGAGTTCAGGGCCTGAGAGGAGGCTGTCTCCAGAGGGCATGGCCAATGCCACTGAAGCAATGTGAACTGAGTGCTTTCCCACCAGCTCGTGGGAATAGGACTCAAACAACAGGCATTTCAGTAGGAGATGGAACAACAAGAGGGAAAACAATAGGAAACTCTGAGTTTCCTCATGAAATTCCTGGTGCTTTCTCATTGGCATCCCCATGCTTCTCGTCACTGACCCATTTCACCTCTCAGTTTGTTAGCTAGGCATTAGTCAAGTGCTCACAAGCTGTTCCTTTCCTGTCTGTTCAACGCTTCCCCTCTGCTCTCTGAAGTGAGCTACCACTTCATTGGACAAAGAGACCCGGTGAATTCACTTCCATGTTGGGGGAAGGGGAGACTGTGGGTATAGGCTCCCCAGTCAACTGACCCACCTCGTTGGAAGTGATGTAAAAGACAATAGATAATACATAACTGGATTCAAGTAAATTCTAATTTAGCAAAATCTCTCACCGATCATGTCAAACGTCATCTCAAACGTCAATCCACTGGCACTGTGACTTCATACTGCGTCCCCTGTTGAAACACTCATGCACAGGAACAGGTTTGTGGACATCTGTGTGTGGACATTTGGTGAAAGGTCATTCTATGACTCACGTCTAGTGCCCCATGGAGTGTGAAGTATCAGTCCACAGAGCCTTCTAGTAGTGCTCAAACCACGTCACTGCATATCAAAACTGGATGCAGAAAGTTGCCAGATTCAACAAAAAAGAAAAAGAATAAAAAGAAATCCTGACACATTAAGCCTTTAACCTCAAGACATATGCTTTTGGCCCAGAGTCTAGGGGGCACTACTGGTGGTGCTTGGTGGACCATGCAGTGCAGAAGATTGAATCTGGGCCTCCTATATGTAAAGTATGTGCTGAGCCCATTGAACGGTCTCTCTAATTCCACCCTTTAACATCTATACATGCTTTCAGGCATGGTCTTCATCTCATGTCTGTCCTCAAGGTGAAGGTTCCAAACAAATATCCTTTCCCTCAAGAAGAGAGCTGGAAAAGACTACCTAATTATGTTTATTTTTTTGAGAGAATTTAAATTGCTATAAAGAATAATGGAAATACTAATAACTGTTAAGTAGATAGTGTGCACTTTCAACAAATTAAGTGTTCTGTTGACCCAATTTTGCATCAAAACGAATATTTGATGTAACTCTACGACTTTGTAGAAATGCCTCTCTGCATTTAACTAATCTAAAAGAAAATGCGGAGATGGAAATTGGGAGCTTTTAAAGAAATAAATGTGTCCTTAAAAAAAGGAATAGGGGAAACATTTTGAGTTTGCTAAAGTAACAAATAGTCAAGAAGCCTCTCTGCTTGTTCAGTGTGTTAAAGCCATTCAAGTGTGGCGCTTTCTAAAAGCATCCAGTCCGTTTTTTCATTGACTTTGAATGCCCCAGAACATGCAACTTTTTCAATCACATATTATGTTCTGATAAAATATTCTGTAATTTCAAGTGATAAGACGAAGTACCTATTTACATCTAGGTACAGATTCTAGTCAGTCTGGACACAATATGAGGACCACTGTAACTTAGAAATTCATTGGGTTGGCATGAACATCTTTCTAAAGGTGTTCAAAAAATAATTATGGTGTATATTATATGTCAACGTTGAATTAAATAAAATTAAAGTCCCAACATGATATGTATGGTAAAAACATGTAGGTTTCTGGAAGTTGTCTATAAACATAGTCCTATTGTATTGTATTGCTCAATTGAGAGTTGCATTGTTCATCATTCATTTTTTTTTTCTTGAGCATCAATGTTCATCTCTCATTCTGGATAACCATACAAAGGGACTTTTTATTTTAAACACTGATTAATTCTAGTTTTAAAATTGGTGTTTTAGATTACACAGTTTAAAAATATTTATTTATTCACTGTGGCTACTATAGTGTTTTAGGGGCATAATTTTACATCTCTTTGAAGCATATATTACCATATGGCAAACACCGTAAGAGTAGAAGTATTCCTTCATCTCATCCCTTATGGTCTTTTCTGCTTTGATTCTCCCTTCCTTCTGATACCCATAGTTTTGGGTTTGTTTCCACTGATTTTGCCTTTCTGAGCTATTTCACTTTATATGACTCTCTCCAGTTTTACACAGTTGTCACAAAAGGCATCATTTCATTTCTGCCTAAAGTTGAGTAATATTCTGCTATGTGTGATTATGTGTGTGTTTTTATATAATATTTTCTTTATCTACACATCTCACCTTGATGGTTATGCTCACATTTTGGCTCGTGTAAAGATGGCTGCAACTAACATAGGTATGCATATATCTTTTTATAGTTCTATAGTTGTGGTTCATGTTCTTTGAATAGAAATTTAGGAGAAGTGATGAATTGTATGGTAGGTCTATTTTTAATGTTTTGAGAAATCTCCATACTGTTCTCCACAGAGATTGAGTCCATTATATTCCTACCAATAATTTGTAAAAGATTTTCCATCTCTTCACATTCCTGCTAACACTTGTTCCTGATCTTTTAGATATAGCCATTTACCCAAGTGTGGGATGATATTTCATTGACATTTTTATTTCTACATCCTTGATTACAAATGACAAGGAGCATTTTTTGTGCCTGTTGGCCATTTGCATGTCTTCATAGAGTGATTTTTTTAAAAAAATTGTCATAGCATGATGTACTTATATAGTGAAACTCGTTACATGAAATGCTTCTGAATTCACTCTCTTTCTAGTGATTATATAAAGTTATTTTTTCCCTTTGAATAGGTCTGGTCTAGAATTACGTGAATGCATAAGCTTATCCCCAAATTCCAGACTTTTGTGATGTACTTGCTTTCTACATGATGCTAGTAGAAAGATGTCTCTATTCTATTACTAAAACCAAAATGACTGTGAAGTGACAAAGTTGATGCTATACAAATGATATCATTCCTTTGTTTCACAATGGGGTCATACTCTTATGCTAATAGGCATAATAAAACATAGGCAGTGACGAGATAAGGAGAGCAATCCCCAAGTTTTTTCCTGGGACTCCATTGATGAATGGTGAGTAGGGAGTTGTTTGGTTGATGAAAAAAATCACTGTATCACTGTCATCCCGTTGTTCATCAATTTACTTGAGTGGGCACAAGTAACGTCTCTATTACACTTAGCCCTGAGATTTTAGCAGCCTCTCCTTACTTGTCTTTTCCAACGATTGGAGGCTCTTTCAGGGTCAGGGGAATGAGACTTATCATTACTGTTTTTGGCATATCAAATACGCCATGGGTAGCTTGCCAGGCTCTGCCATGTGGGCGGGATACTCTCGGTAGCTTGCCAGTCTCTTTGAGAGGCATGTATATATCTGTTATTGTATTTGGGATATGAATACACCACGAGGATCTTGCTAGGCTCTCTCGAGTGGGCAATAGACTCTCAGTAGTTTGTCAGGTTCTCCAAGAGGAAGAAGTAGGCTATTAGATGGGAGCTTGGTTTTATAGTCTCTGGATGTTGGCTGTTGATGGGATTACACGGTGCTGGGGGCAGTTTCTGGGTGTGACCGCCTAGCTACTGGAAAATGAGGGATCTGGGTGGAAGAAGCCCATCCCAATCTGAGCAGCCTTGGAGATCTGGGCCAGTCCCGGGTCCTGCACACCTGGGTTCCTCTGCTGGTTCCTTCATGCATGAGGCTCTTCCAAACGTGTGGAGAGTGGCCTTGAGCATGGCTGTGGCTGGGATCCAGAGGTCTTAAATTGTCGAGGCTCTGCTCGGGGTGGGGAGGGAAACACAACTTGTTCCCTCCTTAGTTAAAAAAATAATGGGTAGAAATTAATGAATGAGGGGCTGGAGCCATAGCACAGCGGGTAGGGCGTTTGCCTTACATGCGGCCGACCCAGGTTCAAATCCCAGCATCCCATATGGTCCCCTGAGCACCGCCAGGGGTGATTCCTGAGTGCATGAGCCAGGAGTGACCCCTGTGCATTGTTGGGTGTGACCCAAAAAGAAAAAAAAAAGAAATTAATGAATGAATGGCCAATTCATGTCAATTCATATCTATGAGAAAAGAAAACTGCTGGCTAAGCCATGGATGGTTGAGTTCTCTGGTTAAACCAGTTATTTACAAATCTTCAAATAAATAACCATTAAATGACAATAACCCCCTAAATATTTCTATAAATGGGGAAAAACACTGTCATTAATTATGCTACTAGATTCAATCCTTCAGTGAAGTGCACAAGTACTCATCTGTGTAGAAGACTCAAAAATCCAGGGACATTTGGGGCTGAATCGATAGCACAGTGGGTAGGGCATTTGCATTGCATGAAGCCGACCTGGGTTCAATTCCCAAGCAGCCCATGTGGTCCCTGAGCACTGCCAGAAGTAATTCCTGAGTGCAAAGCCAGGAGTAACCCCTGTGCATCACTGGATGTGACACAGAAAAGCAAAAAAATAAAAAATAAAAATTCCATGGACATTGAATACACACCTTGTCTGACCAAATGCATTTCTTGAATTTGAGAGATGAAGGTCAATAAATGTACTTTAATGGTTTTTAGTGGAGGATGGGATTATGACTAAACAACCTCTGCTTTATAAGTTGAGAGTTTTCTCAGGAAAAGTGATGAGATTTTTTCTCTATTCAATTAGAGTATAGTGATCATGAGTGAAAAAGATAATTCAATCTAGAGAAACAAAAAACCAGCGTTTCCAGTTCAAATTTGCTTTAAACAAATGTCAGTGTAAAAACACATTCTCTTTTTAGTTTGTTTCTGGATTGCAATATGATTACTAAAAATAAAACAAAGGTCTAAAAATGTCTAGTTTAGATTGTAATCCAGTTCAAAAATTTGGTATATTGATTCAGTAAAATAAATGTCAATGACTTGTAGTGGGCTGGAGCGATAGCACAGTGGTAGGGCGTTCGCCTTTCACGCAGCTGACCCGTGTTTGATTCCTCCGCCCCTTTTGGAGAGCCCAGCAAGCTACCGAGAGTATCTCGCCTGTATGGCAGAGCCTGGCAAGCTACCCGTGGCGTATTGGATATGCCAAAAACAGTAACAATAAGTCTCACAATGTGAGACGTTACTGGTGCCTGATCGAACCAATCGATGAGCAATGGGATGATAGTGACAGTGACTTGTAGCATGCTTCTTTGTGATTAAGTTCAGTGCTTGAAATATATGAATACACATAGGATGTACTTCTTGCAGTTATAAATACAGACATGTGAGGAAGACAAACATTTATGCAGTGTGAAAAATATATCCTGTTAGAATCAAAGATGTAAATTTTGGGAAAAGAGGAAGTACTGTCCACCTGATACATTGAATAAAACTTAAGAGAACATAATGGTAAGTAGCTATCTGGGAGAAGAAGTTTTTGGCTTAAGGGGATAATGAGTGGAATGCTCTGAGTATAGAGGATGTTGTTTTCTGTGCTATTCATGCTGCTTAGAGAAGTCTGATGTACATTGATGTCAATAAAGACTTGTGAATGGATGGATAGAAGGATTGAATATATGGGTGGAGAAATAAATAGATTTATGGATGGATAGTGAGTGGGTTGATAATATATAGATGAATGGTGACTAAATAGTTGATAGATTGGAGTATGGTTGTGTGGTTAGATGAATAAGTGGTGAAAGGATGGGTATTCAATCAATGTGTAAGTAGAAGGTGGGTAGGTGGTTAGACAAATGGATGGAGAGGTAAGTGGGTAGATTGATGGGTAGATGAACATATGGGTGAGTGAATAAATAAAAATATATATGAACATATATAAATATGCATTTGTGGGTGGGGAATGAAAGAATGAATGGCTGGATGGGTGAGAGGGTGGGGGGATGGATGGTAGATGGATATTTGGACAGGTATATAGTTGAATAGGTGGGTAAATGAAAGAATGGCAAAATGAATTTATGAATATGTGGATTAAAAGGAAATACAAATAATACTCTTAAATAACAGATTGGACCATTGTGAGACTGGATTAAGACTATTTGTAAATTTTATCTTAAATGGTAAACAAGGAACAGATTATAAATGATTTGCATCTTTTCTTTATAAATTTAATAGAAGAATTTCAAACAAAGTCTACAGTGGGTGCTCTTACAAAGAAAAAGGCTTCAGAGTAATTTTCTAGTACTGTCATAACTAAGTATCACAGTCTGGGTGATTTAAACAATAGAAATCTTTTTCACAGTTCCGAAAACTAGAAGTTCAAGATTAAGGTGTCAGCAGGCACCGGTTCCCCTAAAGCCCATAGATAGATTAGATTTTACTCTTTAGGCAATACTTACATGCATTGAAAACCTTAAAGTTGCCATGAATAACTATTAGCATAATCTAGCTTATCCTGTTATTTTTAAAAACATCATCCCCTTACATTTCAATAGCTTTAAACAGGGTGAGGGTGCCAAGAGGTTTTGCTATCATTTTCTCATTGGGACCCAGATTTTGGGTCAGGTGTGCTCTACCTAGAAGTGACACATTCTCTCTCTCTAGAGCACATCACTTGTCATTCTGACTGTGGAGAGATATACATGTGAGGAAGAAGTAAGTCTAAGATATTTGTCTGTCCAGGACTCTATTTTCTAACAGGTTTGATAAAGAAAGAGCCTTATCCCAGAGCTTGGGAAGGTGATGTGTTTACCTAGGTCCTTGATAGCTGCTATCATGGAGTTTTCACTCCTTCTCCAAGGTTTTAGCATCTCCAAGGCACACTCCAAGTCAGAGATCCAGCAGTAGGGACACGATAGGGTAACCCCACCTCCAAAAAAAAAAAAAAACCAGAAAGATGGCCTCCCTGTCTCCAGGACTGATCATCTTGCAGAGGGGAGGATATAGAATATTAACTCACTTTAATCTCAGCCCACAGTGGTACTAGTGCCCAAGTATCTTTGCCGGAATCACCTGGCAACACTATCAAGGTGGGCCCAGGAGTGCAGGGGAGCCCCATCATGCCTGCTGGGTTGTGATGAGCTTTTCCTCCCTACCTGAGTACTTTATAGCAGACTTCCCCAAAGCTATGAGAATAAGTGAAGCTTTATATTGCTTCTGTGGGTTAGGGAGCAACAGAAAGAAAAGTCAGGAATTTCAAAATTACCAATTTCTCAAAAAGTTGAAAATTAAGCACAAAACTCCTTTTAAGGACAAAAGATAGACATGGCAAATGTATTTATAAGAATATTAACTTAATAATGTAAGAAAGGCAAGTGAAATGAGTGGGTAATGATTTTTTAACACTTTTTGGGGGGGAGGTTGCTTTTATTTTGTTTTGAGGCTACACTCAGTGTTGCTCAGGGCTTACTCCTGACTCTGCACTCAGGGATTAGTGCTGGTGGGGCTCAGGGGACTAGACAGTGTACCAGGGATAGAACTCTGGTTGGCAGCAAGCAAGTCAATCACCCTACCTGCTGAGCTAGCTCTCCAGCTTCTTAGAATTTTAGAAACGCGATAGTGTATTGAAGATATATAGAAATGTGCATAAGTAGAGGGAAGGTAGAATGATACCTCTGGAGAAATATGTGGCCACATATCCTAAGTTTCAGGTCACCTGTGTCTCCAGTGTCCTCTTCCTCTTCTGTTTTTGGTCCGGCTTACATGACCCATTCCCTCTGGCATCATCTTTCTTTCCTAAGGAGCCATCCAGAAATAACTGCAGAGTGGTTGTCACTTGTGGCTGTGGTTTCAGTGATAGTGAAAGGCTGTGGGGAATAGGTGCTGATCAGCCTCTTTGACCTGTGCTTTGGCTTAGTTGCACTTAGTGTCACTCCTCATACCAACCTGGAGGAATAATCTTTGTAGGACATTCCTGGATCTTTGCTCTGGGGGAGGTGTGCATTATCCATGCCCAGGGGCTGGTTGGTGAAAGCATTCAGTGGCCCTTTAGTGAACACAGGAATCCGAGATGGAGCTTTGGCATGAGGCTCTCTGGCCCCACTTAACTTCACATCTTGGCACGCTTCCTTCAAGACAGAATAGGCAGGCAGTCTGAATTTGAGAGCATGTCACCTGCCTCTTATTACATTTTTAAACACGGGTTTTACATCTGTTTGTCTTGTGAAATTGCTCCTATAAGGGACCACAAGATAAATGGTTGGCTTTGGTTACTCTAGTCCCGCCAACATCTCCCCCCACTTCCTTGGACACACGGATCCAAATCTGAAACTTTCCCCAACGGAGTATGCCACACACCTCTACTGAAGAATGGATTTTAGGGAAGAATTTTCGGGACCAGTAGAGCCTGGGTGAGCGGTCTGCTTCATGGGGACCTGTCTGACAGCAGCCTCCCGGCAGGCTCTGCAGTATAAAATGTTCCAAGGAGGCAAGGGCAGTGGGCAGGATCTCTCCATGGAGGGAGTGGAGAATGGCTCTGCAGCCCCAGCTCACCTGGAGAGGATGAGGTTTCACTGTCTCCATGCATGGGCCTTTCCAGGGTGATTCAGGGCCTCGCTGGCCTTACAGTGGCTAGCTACCCTAGGCAGAATTTGGCCAGGGAGAGCTGGAAGCTATTGCTGACCAAAGTTTTTCCTAAAAGGCATTGCATAAAATATTCAGTCTGTCCGGTGAGGCTCGGGACAAGCACCTAAACCACAGAGAAGGTCTCTAGCATTTAAAGCCACATGAATGACAAGATAAAGATAATCCAAGGTATAAGGAGGGGTAGTAAAAATGGATTCTTCTTCATGCATGAAATTTTTGCCATAAGGATACCTGATTAGAAAGCAATCCATTTACATTTTTGTCAAGGATAAAAGGATTTTCTTTAAAAAGAAATCTCCTTTAGGCTTAGTCATTAATGATTGACTTGCCAAGACATGAAGAAGACTTCATGTAGAGTTAATAATCCATTTTTGTTGATCAAACTC
The DNA here is from genome assembly GCF_027595985.1 of Sorex araneus. Classification (NCBI taxonomy): domain Eukaryota; kingdom Metazoa; phylum Chordata; class Mammalia; order Eulipotyphla; family Soricidae; genus Sorex; species Sorex araneus. The sequence goes on along the minus strand of NC_073313.1, from coordinate 337,305,960 downwards.
CTTAATAAACTCACACCTACAATAAAATGCATCAATTTTGCCAAGGAAATTTACATTTTCACTTATGCTGCTTGGGAGATATCACACATAATAATAGAAAGGTTCTTTTCCTAAGACACAGGCAAAATAAATGCACACATATTTTTGGTTTTAAATAACTGTTAGTTACTACTTCATGTGGTTTATTTAACCCAAAAGTTCCACCACTATAATTTTTAATAACATTTCAAAAATAAGTTTCCATAATGTAAGAAGCTTGTTACGTAGCAGGGAGGATCAAGTGTTATAACAAGAGGTAGAATAAAAGCCAGTGTCAGGCTGGGGGACTTTAGTCAGATACCTTTGTCAGATGTCTGCTTTCTTGTGGATTTCTCTTGGCAAGAAAATAAGATAACTGACTTGGACATCGTTAATAGTCCCTAAATAGCAAGTGAATTTATAGAGACAAAATACTGTGGCAATATGGACAGTGATCTTTTTTCCAGAAAAGGTACCCAGCTGTTTATAAGTATTATCAATAGTAAAATTGTAAAATAAGCATATTTGTGATCATATGTGGTCCTTATTGCATCTTTACATGCACATATCATCACCTATTTTCCAGAAGGGTAAACTATAGCTTAAGAATGGTGCTGAAAAAAAGTCAGATCAAAAGGGATTAAACACCTCAACATCAGACCAGAATCCATCAGATACATTTAAAACAAGGTCAGCAAAACTCTCCACGACTGTCACTGTTGCTCATGGATTTGCTTGAGAGGGCACCAGTAACGTCTCCATTGTGAGACTTGTTACTCTTTTTGGCATATAGAATACACCAAGGGTAGCTTGCCAGGCTCATTGTGCGGGTGGGTTCTCTGAGAGGGGTGGAGGAATTGAACATGGGTTGGCCGAGTGCAAGGCAAAAGCCCTACCAGTGTGCTATGGCTCCAGTCCTCTATGACATTGAAGCTAAAGGTATCTTTAAAGACGACACTCCAATGACCAAGCAAGTGGAAACAGAGATAAATAAATGGGACTTCCTTAAACTGAGAAGCTTCTGCACCTCAAAAGATACAGTGACCAGAATTCAAAGACAAACTACAGAATGGGAAAAGATAATCACCCAATACCCATCTGATAAAGAATTGGTATCAAGGATATACAAGGCACTGGTTTAACTCTACAAGAAGAAAACATCCAACCCCATTAGAAAACAGGGCAATGAAATGAACAGAAACTTTCTCAAAGCAGAAATTCAAATGGCCAAGAGGCACATGAAAAAATGCTCTTCATCACTAATCATCAGGGAGATGCAGATCAAAACAACTATGAGATATTATCTCACAGCACAGGGACTGGCCCACATCCAAAAGAACAAAAGCAAGTGTTGGCGAGAATGTGGGAAGAAAGGGAGTTTCCTTCCCTGCTGGTAGGAATGCCTAGTGGTTCAGTCCTTTTGGAAAACAGTTTTTGACGATCCTCAAAAAATTAGAAATTGAGCTCCCATTTGACCCAGCAACACCACTTCTGGGAATATATCCCGGAGAGGCAAATAAGTATAGTAGAAATGACATATGCACCTGTATGTTCATTGCAGTACTGTTTACAATAGCCAGAATCTGGAGAAAACCCAAGTGCCCAAGAACAGATGACTGGTTAAAGAAACTTTGGCATATCTACACAATGGAATACTATGCAGCTGTTAGAAAAGACAAATTCATGAAATTTGCATATAGGTGGATCAACATGGAAAGTATCATGTTAAGTGAAATGAGTCAGAAAAAGAGGGACAGACATAGAAAGATTGCACTCATTTGTGGAATATAAAGTAACAGAATGGGAGACTAACACCTAAAAGTAGTAGAGATAAGTACTAGGAGGATTACTTCACAGCTTAGAAGCTGGCCTCACATGCTGGGGGGAAAGGCAGCTCAGATAGAGAAGAGACCACCAAGTAAAAGGTGCTAGGAGGGCCTGCTGGGATGGGAGAAGCATGCTGAATGTAGACTATAGACCGAACATGGTGGACACTTAATACCTCTATTGCAAACCACAACTCCCAAAATTAGAGAGAGAGAAAAAGGGAATGCCCTGCCACGGAGGCGGGGTGGGATGGGTGGGATGGGGTGGGGGAGGTGGTAGGGATGCTAGGACTATTGGTGGTGGAAAATGGGCACTGGTGGAGGGATGGGTACTCAATCATTGTATGACTGAAACACAAGCATGAAAGTTTGTAAGTCTGTAACTGTACCTCATGGCGATTCATTAATAAAAAAATTTTAGAAAAGAATGGTGCTGAAATAGCTGCAAATGTGAGACTCCTAGTCATATTGGACATTGAAGATACACAACATTGTACTAGGAAAGAACCTTTATTTGAATGCATCACAAACACATCTACAGATATCTAACTACCATAGAAACATTTAGATAAGTTATATAGTTTACTTGTAAATCATGTCTTGGTTTTGTAATGGCTTCATTTTTTTGTCTATTTTGTTTTGGGGCTACCCCAGTCAGTGCTCAGGGATCATTCTTGGTGGTGCTCGGGATCCATATGCCGAGGGGATCAAAGCTGGGTTGACCGGATGCAAGGCTAGTACCCTAACGGCTTTACTCACTCTTTAGCCCCAGGCTCACCCACTTTTAATTTATATGTTTAGCTCAATCACAATGACTAACTGTGTGGATTATTATTTTTTTACACGTAAATACAGAAGACAGAACTATATTAGTCAGCCAGAGTTCACTCCCTATTTGATTGCAAAGATAACATATAGAATGACACTGTGTCTGTGTTCTTCTTACACACTTGTAGAGAAAAGAGAGTCATTCTGAAGTTTCCCTATTTATGAGATACTGGATACAATTATCCATCCTTAGCAATTTACAGAATCAGAGGGTTCCCTAGTACATAAAACTATTCTAGTACTGCACAAAAATGTATTCTAGTGCAGCAGAATTTATATTTGGCTAACAAGTGCAGGTTCCTATGAATTCATTCCTGCTTAGCTGTGAGGAATACTGCTAAGAAACTCAGAGGTGGAGGAGTTTCCACATAGAAACCAATTTCATCACCCAGATTGCCATAGCCAGACAGAGTCACAATCTTGGAGTCATAAACTTCATCCCCTTACCCACCAGTCTCTGTCACTAGGCATGACTCCTTGGGAAATGCATGTTTGATCTTAAGCTGATCCTGAACCTGCTGTAATTAATACCTTGGAGACGGCCCAGTTCTGTGTCGCTTACAGTCTGGCCTCCTTCTTCCTATCCTACTGATGCCCATGTTGACTTCTTTTTCCTACTGCAGGCCTGGAATAGTGAAGATGATCAGGCAGAACCCTTGAAGCTGGTTCTTGTGCGGACTTTTATTTTATGATTTTATTTAGAAATATTTTTTTATCAGAGCTTAAAAGCAATTAACATAAAGTGTTGGATTATATATGGATTCTTCTTCCAAATGAGACATGTTTAATACTGCTCAAACTTGTTTTTCACAAAGATACGTGTCTCTCGTGTTTTGTACTTAAGTATAGTGAAAATAATTTTTTCTTAAGCTATTTTTGAGATATACAAAATATGCAGCATTATTTATTAAAATAATTCTTATTAGATATGAGAAATTTTCCCAGTGCCGCTTCGTATAAGAAAAATGGCCAATTGAGTTCTACTCACAAACTTTAAATACAATTCATTTTCACAGTCCCAGTCCAAAAGTGAACTCTGTCCTTTTAGGAATATTAGCTCTCCAGTGTTCTTTTTTGCCATATAGCATTAATGATAATGGCCTGGACCAAGATCTTACATCACAGATACAAATTCAAAGTTCACTGGAGAGTGGAGAAGAAAGCAGGACTGAAACAGGCCTAATGGAAACAGGAAGAACATAAAAAGAAACTATGATTGTTGATTTTTAAGAAAACTGGTAGAATAAGCATAACAAGAACTTACTGTCTAAATCAGTTTTAATCATGTGATTCCCTGATGAGAAGTGAAGTTTGAGGCAACTATCAACTCCATCCATTTTTTGGAGCCTTTGGCATCTCTGAGGCCATTCAGTTACACCCTCAGCCCCTGGCACCCAATTCCAGTCTGTCTTTAAGATTGTGAAGATTCTCAAAACCTTGGTGGGAAAACACTAGCTGCTCACTCTCCTTCACTTTCACATTCACAACACTCCTACACAGCTATGTGCATTTTCACCAGACCATTCTAGTGCTAACTACCTGACTTTGTGCTGTTCTCACAGATTGCACCCCAAATTGCTCCCCCCTTCAGACATCCATCATAATTAGCTGGTGCCCCGGCTGCTATCTGTAACTTCTATCCAATGTGGCCACAAACTGGAGTTTCTCATGACCCCTTCAATAATTTTGATGATTTTATTGAGTGGCTCATAGAACCCAAGACAAGTTTTATTTCCATTGCTGATTTATAACAAAGCACCTATCAAAGGTGATGAATGAATAACCGGATTAAGAGGTAGCCAGAAGCAGTTCTGGGAGGTTACTGAGCACGGGAGCTTCTATTCCAAAGAAAAAGAATCCTGATCTTTCAGCACACCAATTTCATTTAGGAGCTAAGAGTCAATGTTTGAATATTAGCAGATATGCAGGGTAGGGAGACAATAAAATAAAATTGAAATCACACTGCATTTGTCCACTGTGACTGGCTTTTTTCCCTTAGAATAACCTTTCCAGGTTAATTCGTGGAGTTGACTATGCCATAATTTCCTTCCTGTTTAAGGCTGAATAATATTCAATTGTCTGCTTAAAATGTGCTTTGTTTCTCCATTCATCTGTGAAATGGATATCCAGCTACCTGGATAGCTTTCATGTTTTAGTTCTTCTGTATTTCTTCTGGGCAGATGTAAAGACATACTAGATACCCTATATTTTTCAAAGGCTTTATTTTGAATCAAGGGAGACTTTACTATATTTAAATTTTCCATGGTGATGTCTATATACAGACATTCAGAATAATTTCCAACAGGAAGCAGGGGAAACTGTTCTAGATGGTAGTGACCCTACCTAACTGGTGTCCATTCAGTGTTCTTTATATATGAAACCCTCATGAGTAAGAATAGATAAGACTATAGAAATTCAGCTGAATAAATGTATAGGCAATTAGAAAAGAATTCCAAATTTGAAAAATTCATACATATACAGGGAAACTGCCTATTAAAGTTGATTAGACTTCTAATAACTTTTCAAATTAAATATTGGACTATATTGAGAAAAAATGAGTAAATTACTGACTTTTTTCCTTTTTTTATTTTTCCTTACTCATGTAGATAATAAGTGAGTATCTCAAAAGTGCAGTTACTCCTTATTTCAGTGGAATAAGTAGACTGTGAAAGTGGCAATGTAAGGGAAAAGATGCCAGGGAGCAATTAGACAAAGTTTAATGTGTCAAGGATGCTTAGAAAGCATGCACTCCTCACCTTCAATTTAAGCTTATTTCCCTCTTTCATCTATGAATTTCAAAATAGCCAAAGTAGGGATTTCCTAGTAAACATTGACAAAATGTGCCTAATGAGCCCCAGAGTACCTTTGCAGAACCAGCAATCTATATTAATAACAATGTGTAGCCATCCCAAGTTTTAAACCCTGTAAATAATGGCAGATTGTTGAGGTTAAAGTCAATAGAGCAGCTCCAATATAATCAAACACACATTTTCAGATCTTGTACATTAAAACTTTTTCTTGTAACACCATGTAATGGGAAATGTAATCTGGGAAAACAAACTTCAGATGATTACTTCTTGCTGGGTATGGTGTATATATGATCATACCATTTCCTATATGCCCTGCAGAAACACCAATGGTATCCAGACCTCAAATCTGTATTGTATTATTTGAATATCTTCATATGCTGTATAGTGAAAGGAAATGTTTTCTGAATATGAGACCCATGAATAATTTTTATTTGTTCAGTCAGCCATGTAGAGAAGGTTTTTTTCTCTATCTTAAATAGGCCTAATTCCTTTTATTTTACTTTGTTCACTGGTCTTCCATTTCCCTTTACTCACTGCTGATTTTCCTAATTTTTAAACATCTAAGATCCTTAGAGAATGGCCATGATTATAATTTCTATCTATAGGCTCTCCTTGGTCAGCATTCCATTTTCATTTGTCAACAATGTCTGTGATCCAGAAACATCCAGACTGATGTCTTCACCCTTAACTCTCAGACTTGTGCACCAACTATGCAAGATCTCTCTTGAGTACCTAATAGCCTATTCAGACTTACTGGATGAGAGCTATATTTTTGACCTCTTTCTAGAAACGTTTTCTGAACTGACTCTTTTGTTCTCTAGACAGTGATTCCACAATATTGTTGCAATCATGGGGCAATCAGGGCCACTTGATCCTCCTGTCTCACGTCCTACAGTCGCTGAGACTTTCTCCGCCTCTCTATGGGAACATCTTCTCCACACTTTTGCAAGCCAGAAACTCCTTCGGCATCCCTCATGGTTGCTTCAACACTGTCATTGTGGTCCGACTCTCCTCACAGCAAACACACTTTTTGTCCCCTTTTCCATTTGACACATTCTAGTTACCCCTCCCCCCTTCATTCAAGGTGACATGAGGTGTCCTGAGAGTTTTTTTTCTTTTTTGGGTCACACCCAGTGATGCACAGGGGTTACTCCTGGCTCGTGCACTCAGGATTACTCCTGGCGGTGCTCAGGGGACCATATGGGATGCTGGGAATCGAACCCTGGTCAGCCGCGTGCAAGGCAAATGCCCTACCTGATGTGCTATTGCTTCAGCACTATAAATAGGGAGTTTTATTTTCTTTTTGGGGGATATGAGGTGTCCTGAGGTCCACAAGATCTGGCCATCTAGAACTGGACCATCCCTGAGTTCACTCAGTTCCAAGTTCAGTACTTTCTTCATTTTGGTGTTTACAAAGCTTTTTTGGCCCAGTGACACCTGGTTAGTGTAAGTGATCTAATGCCTCATCAGATTCTTTTTTTTTTATATTCTTTCCCTATAGTGATAATCATTGGAAGTAACATTTCTTTCATTCTTCCTTATCTCTTATTACAGATTACTAGTGGTCACAAATACTTCATTACATCTCTCGTAAACTATTTGTAGTTAGAGTGTTATCTTTACTTGCCTCATAACCTTAACCCATTATAAGAAATGTGCACTATTAATAATGAATCAAAGAATACTACAAAATGGGCAACTCCTCTTATTTTATCTAATGAAAATGCACTATATACTTATGACATGCTAAAAACATCACTATATAAAATAGATTCCGTTTTTAATGGACAGGGAAAAGTGTGCTTTACTAGTACTGTAGGCATAAAGTGGTGTCTTACACTGTTGAGATGATACAGATGGTAAAGAGTTCTGTGGTGAACTAAATAGAGTTGCTTTATTGACTCCAATTTTAAATAGATTTAAACTGGCGCACTTAACAGTTTTGTTGGCTGGGGGGCCTGGTCCCTTTCAGTAAATGAAATTTTCCCAGCTGGAATATGTAAATTTTCTATTTTTTTGCCAGAGGAGTTTGTACTCCAAAAGTTTTATTGTTTAACTAAAGCACATAGGAAATTTCTTTAAAACATTATTTGCCACATACTGTTTTAGAGTAGGTCTCTCTAGACAATCCACCCCGCACATGCGGAGGGTGGCAGAGCCTTCTGGGAACTGAAGGTAGTCTGTGGGTCAGGTGACAGCACTTTCAGGAAGGTAAGACTTTCAGCAGCACGGGTAACATGGAGCCATCCTCCAAAATCCACACAGTATTGGATAAGTGTGTCAGAAGCTTCCAGAAGTAAGGGACACTCACAGGTACACTGAAGCTAAGTATTCACTATAAGTGCTTATTTGCACATGATTGTAAAATGACTGAGGGAAAAAAAAAACACTTGCTGGAGAGATAGTAATGTGTAAGGTGCTTGCTTTGTTTGTGGTTGACCCTAGTTGAATACTCAGCACCATATAATTCATATATGGTACCTGAGCTCACTCAGGAGTAAGACCTGCCAGATAAGCATTGCTGGGGGTGGTCAAACAAAACAAAATTCTCTCTCTCTCTCTCTCTCTCTCTCTCTCTCTCTCTCTCTCTCAATTTGACTGTGTCAGAACATTGTTGGAGGGAGGGAAGAGATTTGGGATAACCTCAAGCTTTCTCCTGACTCTATGCTCAGATAACAATCCCAGTGGTGCTAGGAACCGAACAAGGGATGCAAGGCAAGAAAGAGCCTTAACTCCTATACATTTCCCCTAGGCCCTCCACTGGTTGGTTTTATTTTTTTTATTTTTTTTTTATTAATAGTTTATTTTTAATTAGTGAGTCAAAGTGAGGGTACAGTTACAGATTTATACATTTTTGTGCTCATGTTTCTCCCTTACAAAGTTTGATAACCCATTCCTTCACCAGTGCCCATTCTCCACCACCAGTAAACCCAACATCCCACCCCCCCTTCCCAGTCCCGTCTCCCCCCACCCCACCCTGCCACTATGGCAGGGAATTCCCTTTTGTTCTCTCTCTCTGGTTAGGTGTTGTGGTTTGCAATAAAGGTGTTGAGTGGCCATTGCGTTCAGTCTCTAGTCTATATTTGGCCCGCATCATCTTTCCCCCACATGACCAACAACCACATTTTACTTGCTGTTCCCTTCTCTGAGTTGCCCAGAATGAGAGAACAGCCTCCAAGCCATGGTGACAACCTCCTGGTACTTATTTCTACTATTCTTGGGTGTTCGTCTTATAGTCTATTATTCTATATTCCACAGATGAGTGCAATCTTTCTATGTCTGTCTCTCTTTTTCTGACTCATTTCACTTAGCATGATACTTTCCATGTAGATCAACTTATATGCAAACGTCATGACCTCATTTTTTCTGACAGCTGCATAGTATTCCATTGTATATATGTACCAGAGTTTCTTCAACCAGTCATCTGTTCTAGGGCACTCGGGTTTTTTCCAGATTCTGCCTATTGTAAACAGTGCTGCGGTGAACATATAAGTGCATATGTCACTTCGACTATACTTTTTGGCTTTTCTGGGATATATTCCCAGCAGTGGTATTGCTGGGTCAAATGGGAGCTCAACCTCAAGTTTTTTGAGAGTCGTCCATACTGTTTTCCAAAAGGGCTGAACTAGCCGGCATTCCCACCAGCAGTGTAGAAGGGTCCCTTTCTCCCCACATCCTCTCCAACAGCGGTTGCTTTTGTTCTTTTGGATGTGTGCCAGCCTCTGTGGTGTGAGGTGGTATCTCATGGTTGTTTTGATCTGCATCTCTCTGACGATTAGTGATGTAGAGCACTTTTTCATGTGTCTTTTGGCCATTCGTATCTCTTCCTTGGTAAAGTTTCTGTTCATTTCTTCGCCCCATTTTTTGATGGGGTTGGATGTTTTCTTCTTGTAGAGTTCAACCAGTGCTTTATATACCCTTGATATCAACCCCTTATCTGATGGGTATTGTGTAAATATCCTTTCCCATTCTGTGGATAGTCTTTGTATTCTGGTCACTGTATCTCTTGCGGTGCAGAAGCTTTTTAGTTTAATGTAGTCCCATTTGTTGATCTCTGTTTTTACTAGATTGCTTAGTTCCGTGTCATCTTTGAAGATACCTTTATCTTCAATATCCTGGAGGGTTTTGCCTACCTTGTCTTCAATGTACCTTATGGTTTGTGGTCTGATGTTGAGGTCTTTAATCCATTTTGATCTGACTTTTGTGCATGGTGACAGATCGAGTTCTAAGCCCATTTTTTTGCATGTGGTTGTCCAGTTGTGCCAGCACCATTTGTTAAAGAGACTTTCCTTGCTCCACTTCACATCTCTTGCACCTTTATCAAAGATTAGATGATCATACATTTGAGGTTGTGTGTGGGGATATTCCACCCTGTTCCATTGGTCTGCAGTTCTGCTTTTGTTCCAGTACCATGCTGTTTTAATTGTTACCGCTTTGTAGTAGAGTTTAAGGTTGGGAAGGGTGATGCCTCCCATCATCTTTTTCCCAAGAATTGTTTTAGCTATCCGTGGGCGTTTATTGTTCCATATAAATTTCAGGATTGCTTGCTCCGCTTCTTTGAAGAATGCCATGGGTATCCCCATAGGGATCGCGTTAAATCTGTATAATGCTTTGGGGAGTATTGCCATTTTGACAATGTTTATTCTCCCTATCCATGAGCAGGGGATATTTTTCCATTTCCTCATGTCCTCTTTTATTTCATGAAGTAGCGTTTTATAGTTTTCTTTGTAGAGGTCCTTTACTTCTTTAGTTAAGCTGATTCCAAGGTATTTGATTTTCTGGGGCACAATTGTGAATGGGATTGCTTTTTTCATGTCCCTTTCCTCTGTCTCATTGTTTGCATATAGGAAGGCCATGGATTTTTGGGTATTGATTTTATAGCCTGCGACTTTACTGTATAGGTCAATTGTTTCTAAGAGTTTCTTACTAGAGCTTTTAGGTTTCTCTAGGTATAGTATCATATCGTCTGCGAATAGTGAGAGCTTGATTTCTTCCTTTCCAATCTGAATCCCCTTAATATCTTTTTCTTGCCTGATGGCTATTGCTAATACTTCCAGTACTATATTAAAGAGAAGTGGTGAGAGTGGACATCCTTGTCTTGTCCCCGATCTCAGAGGAAAAGCCCTTAGTTTTTCTCCATTGATGATAATGCTCGCCATAGGTTCATGGTAGATGGCTTTGACTATCTTGAGAAAAGTTCCTCCAAAACCCATTTTGGTGAGAGTTTTTATCATGAATGGGTGTTGGATCTTGTCAAATGCTTTTTCTGCATCTATGGATATGATCATATGGTTTTTATCTTTACTTTTGTTGATGTGATGGATTATGTTGATTGATTTCCGAATGTTAAACCAACTTTGCATCCCTGGGATGAATCCCACTTGGTCATGGTGTATGATCTTTTTGATGAGTTGTTGGATTCTATTTGCTAGTATTTTGTTGAGAATCTTCGCATCGGTATTCATCAAGGATATTGGTCTATAGTTTTCTTTGTTAGTGGTGTCTTTGTTTGCTTTTGGTATTAGGAAGATATGTGCCTCATAGAAACTGTTCGGCAGGGTTCCTGTCTTTTCGATTTCCTGGAAAAGCTTAAGGAGAACTGGCAACAAGTCTTCTTTGAATGTTTGGAAGAATTCGCCAGTGAATCCGTCTGGACCTGGGCTTTTGTTTTTGGGGAGACTTTTGATTACCGTTTCGATTTCCTTGATATTTATGGGCCTATTCAGGTATTTCACGTCTTCTTGGCTCAGTCTTGGGAGGTTGTAGGAGTCAAGGAATTCATCCATTTCTTTTAGGTTCTCTTGTTTTGTGGCATACAGACTTTCAAAGTAGTCTCTGATGATCCTTTGAATCTCCTTGGTTTCTGTTGTGATGTCCCCCTTTTCATTTCTGATTCGGTTTATTAGGGTTTTCTCTCTTTCTTTCTTTGTGAGTCTTGCTAGCGGTTTATCAATCTTATTTATTTTCTCGAAGAACCAGCTCTTTGTTTCATTGATCTTATGGATTGTTTTTCGGGTTTCCATATCGTTAATTTCTGCTCTAAGTTTTATTATTTCTTTCCTTCGATCTGGTTTGGGTTCCTTTTGCTGGTCCTCTTCTAAGATCTTGAGCTGCGAAGTCAAACTATCTATATAGGCCCTTTCTTCCTTTCTGAGGAAGGCTTGCAGAGCTATAAATTTTCCCCTTAACACAGCTTTAGCTGCGTCCCATAGGTTCTGGTAGCTTGTGTCTTCATTCTCATTTGTTTCGAGGTATCTCTAAATTTCTTTCTTGATTTCCTCCGTGACCCACTCATTGTTCAATAGTGAGTTGTTTAATTTCCAAGTGTTTGATTTGGTTCTCCGAGTCTGTGCATGATTAACTTCCATCTTCAGTGCATCATGGTCTGAAAAGATAGTTGATACAATTTCTATCTTTCCAATTCTATTAAGGTATAACTTGTGGCCCAGAACATGGTCTATTTTGGAAAATGTTCCGTGTGCACTGGAAAAGAATGTGTATTCTTTCTTTTGGGGGTATATAGCCCTGTATAGGTCTATTAGCCCTGTCTCCTCCATTTCTTCCTTCAGGGCCTTCGTTTCCTTGCTGAGTGTTGTTCTTGTCGATCTATCCAGAGGTGATAAGGCAGTGTTGAAATCTCCAACTACTATCGTGGTGCTAGTTATGTCCTCCTTAAATTCTGTTAGGAGTTCTTTTAAGTATTTCGCTGGTCGTTCATTAGGTGCGTATACATTTAGGAGTGTGATTTCTTCCTGTTGCACATATCCCTTGATGAATATAAAATGACCTTTGCTGTCCCTTCTGATCTTTTTCAGCCTGAAATCAATGCTATCGGATACTAGTATGGCCACCCCTGCTTTTTTTTTGAGGGGGCTGTTTGCTTGCAGGATTGTTTTCCATCCTTTGATTTTTAGTCTGTGTTTGTTCCGGCTATTCAGATGTGTTTCTTGTAGGCAGCAGAAGGTTGGGTTTAGTTTCCGAATCCATTTTGCCACTCTATGCCTCTTGATTGGTGCATTTAGCCCGTTAACATTAAGAGAGATTATTGTCATTGGATTTTGTGCCATTTTTTTGTAGGGTTTGTTGTTCTTATAGGTCTTTTTCCTTGTCTTATAGTAGCCCTTTGAGTCCTTCTTTTAAATTTGGTCTTGAGTCTATGAAGTTCCGGAGCTGTTGCTTGTCCATGAAATAATGTATGGTTCCTTCAAGTTTAACTGAGAGTTTAGCCGGGTAGAGTATTCTTGGTGAGGCATTCATTTCATGAAGTTTTTTCACTATATCCCACCATTGTCTTCGGGCTTGGAGGGTTTCTTCTGATAGGTCTGCTGTGAATCTAAGGGGTGCGCCTTTGTATATGATCTCCTTCTTTGATCTTGCTGCTTGCAGTATTGTGTCTCTATCCACGGCATCCATCATTCTGACTATGATATGCCTTGGGGATTTTCTATTTGGGTCCCTTTTAGCTGGCACCCTTCGGACTCCTTGTATCTGGATGTCCACATTCTCTAGCTCTGGGAATTTTTTAGCAATGATGTCTTTAATGGTGTTTTTTTCATTGGGATTGGTTCCGTGTGGTTCCGGCACTCCCATGATTCTTATGTTGTTTCTCCTGAGGTCGTCCCCTAGGACTCTAACTCGCTCTAGAGCCATTTTGAGGTCTTTTGCCATTATTTGCTGTTGTCTATATGCTTTGTGCAGCTCATCTTCAAGTTCACTGATTCTGTCTTCGGCTGTAGTCATTCTACTATTGAGGGCTCCTACGGAGATTTTCATTTCATCTACTGATTCTTTTAGTTGTGTGACTTCTGTTCGTAGCTTTGAAATTTCTGCTCTCATTTCTTCCTGGATTATCTTGGTGGAGCGTTCCAACGCGGCATCCATATCCTCCCTTAATTTATTGGATGTTCGTTCCATAGTTGTGTTGAGTTCATGAATCATCCTCACAATTTCCTCTCTGAATTCTCTATCTGAGAGGAGGGTGTATTTCTGGGAGGTCGCTGCTGAGGTTAGTGAGATATTTTCTTGGCTCTCTCCTAGTGGTGGGGATTTTCTCAGTTTCTTCATGTTGTTATGGGCTTTACTATCTGGAGCTCTCGTTAACTTGGGAGGAACCTCGACTAAAGATTTTTGGTTATGCTCTTTTGACAAAGTACTTTTCCGTGCAAGTTGATGTGTTCATTGACAGTTTTTGTGAAGTTAGGATAGGCTAGGTTAGTTGAGTATCAACATATAGTAACTAAGATGATGAGGGAGTTCTTCGGAGAAATGAGTTCAATCAATTGTAGCCAAAGGACAATGCGTGGAATGGTAAGAAAAATACCTGCCCGGCGGGGAGGGGGTGCTCCGAGCTGTCCCGCTGCCGCGGGCGGGCACGGGACACAGAGGGCGCTTTTCCAGGTGGCACAGGGTCTCCAAGGGGAAGAGCCAATATACCTGTCGGACACGGGAGGGCGGGATCAGGCGCGGTGGGCGAATGACTGGGACCTGCCCGGCGGGGAGGGGGTGCTCCGAGCTGTCCCGCTGCCGCGGGCGGGCACGGGACACAGAGAGGTGGTTGGTTTTATTTTTAAGAAAACTTTGACAGGGGTTAGTTGTCTTTCTGCTGACTTGTTGCTTATGTTTGGGTAAGAAAAACAAAAAAAAATTTTTTTTGAGGGTTCCCACAAGATATTCTTTGTAATGAGCACTGAAAACTATAGCTTTCAGTGGCTTACCACAACCCCCTAAGACTGGGAGTTGTTCCTTTTCCAAGAAAGTTACAGAATGAGTGACAGGTATTTCTCCAAATTCAGGCTGCTTCCCAGACACTCTTCCCTTTTTTGACATTGGGTCATCTTTAATAGAGCCCTGTGGTTCCTTTCACTCTGAGTATGCTAATCAGCTGGCTAATTGTGTGGAAATGAGAGCTGATTCAGTGTAACCTCTGGGCACTGCTAGAGGACCGTGAGTGACCGGCATCCCTGCCCTAGCATGCACAATTCATGTTCTGCACATTCTTATTGGCAATTTGTATCTTTAATACTTTTTCTGAAGGTTTGTGGCAAGCATTTAGAAAAATTGTCATTCTCTATTTGAATTTGTGGCAAAATGATTTTTAGTATTTTAACCTGATTCATACCAGAGACATTTGTAAATTTATGGTACAGACTTTGATTCTAGATAGTTCAAGGTTTAATTCCTCATCTACCTCTTAAGCAATTGAGAACTTTAATTACTCAGCCACTTTACACCTGACTTTCTCATCAACAAAGTGAGCCTGGTAAAAATTCTGCTTTATCCACAAAATTAGGTTGGTGGGGGCACATTGAAAAAGAGGATTGTTGAGGTCTTCGGGGAAGGGAGATGGGTACACTGGTAATGGGTGTAGTTTTGGAATTATGTGTGAAAAACTCAATTATTAATAAATTTTTAAATCACAGACTCTCAATGATTTTTTAAAATTTCTGTTCTGGGAGTCAGAAAGATAGTATAGTGGTTAAGGAGCATGCTTGCACAAGACATTGTATAGTCCCCTAAGTATCTTTGGATACGACCTTGGAGACCCCCAAGCATGGATGAGGTAGTGGGGTTGTTACCAGCATTAGCCAGTTGGCTAAGGATTGATGGAAGGGGCTGTAGGATCACCTATACATTGCTTAGGAGATCTCTCCCCAAATCAGAACCCTTTCCTTGGAAAAGTTCTGCACTTATAGTGGGTAAGGTATAAGTGGAATATAAGTCTCAACCATACCACCAGGCAACTTTCTGTAGAAAGAACAGTCACTTTTCATCTGCACTTTGGCCTACGATGCTGGCTTATAAATGGATGAGTAACATACAAATGGTTTCAATCTGAAAGTGTTCATGTTTTGATTTTAATGAATTAGATGACACACAGTAATTTTAATGACAAAGAATGAGGGCTTGCCACATACTGACCTCTGACTCTATGTTATCATCGTATTCCTCTTCCAGGAAATGCTTGCTAGGAAGATGAAGCTGAAAACACACTTGTTTGCTTCAGCAATGTTCAAATACCCATGTATTAAATAACGTTTTTTGTTCTCAGGGGGTTAACTGTTAAAAATACAAAATAAACAGATCCATTTGCCTAACTAGGGGGAGAATACATCCCAAATTGATTTTGTTTATTTACCTTGTTTACTTACCCAAGGCAGTAAGTATTTATCTTAGTTTTTTACCTTATTTTGGTCTTGTTTTATTTTGAGGCCACATCAGCAGTTTTCAGGCTTACTCCTGTTTCTTACTCATGGATTATTTCTGGTAGGTTCAGAGAACTACAGAGGGTATTGGTATTGAACCTTGGTCACCCTCAAGCAAGATAAAAGCTCCACTTACTGTATTATCACTCTGCCTCTCCCCCCATTAAAATTTGGTGACTTTGAATCTGTTAATGAAGGCACAGTTTAAAATATTTTATGTAGATGACCCAAAAATTACAAGTCTAGACTGACAGATGGACACAGTGATGTCACTCTGTCACAGGGAGTTTTCTGCAGAGGCGAGCTGGCATTTTTACAGGGAAACAAAATATCTCTCAGCAGAATAAAATTGTAACCATTGACGTCACTGTAGTGTCAGACAATTACGTTGAGCCAATGTTCCTCAGTAAACTCTGAATTACATATCAAAATGAATGGAAACCAATATAATGTGGGCCAGTGAATAAGAAAGATGTACAAATGTTTGCATTTTTAAAATTCATGTGTTTGCTCCATAGAAGATAGAATAGAAAGAGACGTGTAACTCAAATGCCAACTTTCCTCTTATTCCAACATATTGTTGAACAAGGAGGTGGTAGAGAATCTCAGTGATGTGCCAGTCATCGGTCTGCATCCCTCTCATATCTGGAGGACACCCCACTCTCTAGGCAAGGGGAGGAGGTTCTCAGTTCTCATCACCATTCCCTTAACTCACTGTAATTCCAATTGAATTTCAGCCTGGTTCTGAAATTTCTTCAGGTGCATGGACACATATATAAAAGCAGTCATAAAAAAACCATAGGGGCAGCATTACTGAAAACAAAACCTTTGCCTGGTCCATAGGATCACCACACAAAAGCAAGAGAGGAAGAAAATGTGCCTGCATTGCATCAGCATTAAGCAAAGATGTGATGTGCTTTCCGCACGTTGCCAAGAGAGAGAAAGAAAGGACTTCTTGCAGATGGCCTGGAGACAGCTGTGCTGCACGTGTTCTCAGATGAACAGTGACTGTTCACTTGTCACACACAGCTCCTGGCAATCAGAGTGATAGTCTCTTACAAAGGAAAGTAAACTATCTTGACAGCAGGAGGTCATTTTGCAGCTTGGAACTGGAAGCCTCTGAGGAGAGCCCGCCCGCCCCCCCCCCCCCGCCCCTCACCCACCAGCCCCCAGGAGCCGGCAGATGCACTGTCCTTCCTGATGGGCACATTGCAAAAAGCCGGTTCAGGCCTGCAAGAAAGGCATCCCTGGTTATAAAGCTGGTAAGAGGCTTATCGCTCTTGAAAAAACAACTGCATTGTTTAAGGAGAAAGAGGAGTGCACACATTATAAAATTGTCTGAGTCAATTCTCTAAGCAGAAGGTGATGGGGGGGGAACGTGTGAGGAAGGGAGCTATACTCTCCCTTTCCCCTTATGCAAGTAGGGATAAGAAAGCACTTATTTCAATTTCTATTTGGCCTCATAAAACACAAGCGTTTAATAAGTAAACAAACTGCTTTGAAAGTTAAAGAAAAAGGTTGGAAAAAGCATTTTTGAGTCTCAGAGTATAGTTCCAGTTCCTAGCTTTGTACCATAGCTGGTTTATTGTCTAAGATCCCTATGGCCTCGGGAGCTGTCTCCATAGAGGGAGAACAATCTACCTGCAGTCAGTTTCCCAGATGGAGTCATTTATCCTAGAAGTTGCCAAGGGGACACAGCCGACAGTGGGGGTTGGGAGCTGTTTCTTTGTGTTTCTGCGAGTTCTTCCTTGAGCAACATAGCATTGCCCACCCCCCCCCCCAATCCCCACACAAACTGAGGCCCATTGCCCCATACCCACAGGTTAAGGCCCTGGTAGAGGGTCCCCTAAATGCAAGTTAGGAAAGAGAAAAGCATTCCTCCCACCAAACATCCTGTACTTGTCTCTGTTCGCTGGGACTTTATTTAGTCCTGTTGGAACTTCCCCCTCAGCTTCCTAATAGTCCTGTCACATACTGGATGAAGCCAAAGGTGAGGCTGTGTCTTCAAGAGAGACACTCTTGAACTAGCCTCCTGAGCTAGAAACCCAAAAGTTTACACAGGAGGAGGCAAATCATCCAGGGTAGTTTCCCAAGGGTTGCAGGGGGAAGATCCGGTCTGCATTTATATCCTGGGAGAGACAAATTTATTCTAAATTTTATTTGGTCTAGTACTGGCCTTTTTTAAAATAATAGAATCTAATTCCCAAAAGGAAAACCAATCTTGGAGGTTTCGACAGTCTAGATGATTCTTTAATCTCCCCAGTTCTTGTGAGAGGACACAGCACAGCCTGAACATCCAGAACATCCCGTCAACTAGGATAGAACCATAGGTCTATAGTGGGAACAGAAGAATTGCATGGACCCTTCTCTGTCTGGAGACCAGAGGGCAAATAAGGCAGCCATGAGTGAGGAGTGGGGGAGATCAGTCCAGGGGATATGCTTCTTACCTGAGTTTCTTCTTCAGTCTCTATCAGCTGTGGCACTCAGTCCCCTCCATGCTGAGCCTGTTCACTATCACCCTGACCCAGTGCTGACTGGCCTTTGCTGACCCCGAAGAAGGTTGGGCTGCATGGAGACTTCTGAATAAAAATAGTAATAAAACAGCTGAGATGCCTCCTTCAGAGGACGAAACTCCTGATGACCAGCTGCACAGAGAGAATTTAGGGTTAAGGGTTTAGGAAACAGAGGTCCTCTTCCTACTGCCAGGGATCTCAGGGCATAAATGAAACTGCTGGAGACTCATAATCCTGGGCCAAGACCAACGGGGATCTGCCCTGCCCTCACCCCTGTACTGTTCTTAGCATCACAGCTGTCTTGTACCCCCACTCCATGATTATCCTTATGCATCTGTGCTGTGTAATATAACCCAATGTAGGGTAACATTGGGTTTGTCCTTTCAGCCTTGCCTTAGTTTACCTTAAAGCAATGTCCTTTCTGTATGGACACAGGAAGACAGTTAATATTATGCTTTGTAACTTGGATACTGATTGACTCCAATAATATTTACTCCTGGGCATATGTTTTCTCGGCTCAGTTGCCCTTAGTTCTTAGCACTCCAAAAGCAGGGTCCCGACGAGGGACAGAATGGACCCAGGGTAAGCTGTGAACTACCTTGGCATCAAAGTGGGCAGGCCAAAGCACCACAATACTCAACTATAAGTTAAGAGCATGGTAACAAATGCTGTCATGATCCAAAAGTAACGACGAGACTAGGACCCTGCTGGGGTTAGGAAGACTAACCTGGCCTGTGGCCTGTGGTCTGGAATATATAGTGAGATGTCCTCAGAAAGAACCAAACTTTAAGTTTGATATATCTCTTGCTGTGCTCATACAGAATGACATTGCTAGAAACATTAGAAGTAAATTTGCCACAACTATTTAAGTGGATTACCAGCTGAGGAAGGAAGAAAGTTTCACACCCTTGTTTGGATCCCACCCTTGAGTGGATCTCCTAGTAATCTGGAGTAATCTCCTTAGGTGAGATTTTGTTAATCTCTTGGAGAAGTTGTCTTACCCCTCTTTGTTGATTTATTAATATTCAACCCACCTTTGTGTTACCACCCTGTGTGTTTGCTATATACACTAAGACTGTAAGGGGAGAAAGAGCAGAGGTAAGACAGAGCAAGGAGAAGACACAGAAGCGAGGGAGAAGAAGCAGAGGTAAGACAGAAGCAAGGAGAAGAGACAGAAGTGGAGAGAAAACGGAGGCAAGAGAGAAAGACATAGAAGAAGAGCACAGAAGTGGATAGAAGACACAGGAGAAGACACAGGAGAAGAAACAGCAGAGAAGACACAGAAGTGAGAAAGAAGACACAGAAGCAAGAGAGAAGACACAGAAGGAGAGACAGAGAGAGGTTGGGAGAGACCAGAGGAGAGACTACAGAGACAGAGACAGAGATAGAGAGACAGACAGAAGAGAGCACAGCGGCACACACAGAAGCAGAACACAAGGAGGAGCCGTCCCGACCCAGTCCATATACAGGGGTCAAGAGCATCGAACTCGAGCAGTGAGAGAGAGCAAGAGAGAGCTCTGCCTTGAGAGCCCTCAAACAACATCACCACACACATCATCACTCACCCCCTCCCGCAGCGCATTTGTAAATTTTTACCCCTGAACTGCCGATCAGTTGCTGTCTGTTTTGATCCCTTTGTAGCCATAAGCCCCTTCCTACTATTATTGAGCTGGGTTGAACAATAAACAAAATGGGAAGATGTGTTTGACTTCATTTCCAGTGAGGACATTATTAGAAAATCTGGAAGTGTCTCTGGAGACGGCTATCCCTTTCTTATGTGACATCAATATTTTTTTTGTGTTCTGGAAAGGAAACCCGTATTTATTAATGACATCACCTGCTTTCTCACTATGCACAAAGGTAAGCCCCCGCAATTATGCAAATAGTTACGGAGATACACACAGGCACATCCACTGATGTAGGCACCCATGCAGGCACTCATGCTTCTCAGAGTCCCTCCTGAACTAAGCTTAAGCCTGGACATTACTGCTTAGAACTCTGTGGACACTCAATACATTTTTTAAAAGTCTCATTAGCCTTTTAGCTGGGTGAGTGGAATGATTCATAAAGAGGACTGCATCTCCTTAGGGCTTCAGAGAGGGAGAGAGAGAGGGGGGGGGAAGAGCCAGGCTTTCTGCTTGTAGAGAAAATTCTGCATGCGGTACTGATATTGGCTTCTTTTGATGAATATGAAAGTGCAATTACCATTACAATTGTACCCATCAAACTTACACAAATCCAGAGAAGCAGGAGAAAAGGAATGCGCTACTGTGGGAAAAAAAAATTGTCTTTCAGGTATATATATTCTGGGTTCTTGAGAGGGTGCCCTGGGCAGCTTCCATAGTCTGCCAAGCCTCTAGATGGCTAGATGTCTGGGGCCCTGGGAAGGCTTCTGGTACTGCGGGAGGTTCTGTGTACCCAGAAGATTCCAGATCCCTGAGAACATTTCCCTGGAGACCTCTAGGATCCTACCTTCCCACTATATCCTCCGTGCTCATCTTTGTCCAAACAAATCTGTCTTTCCTCCAGTCATTTTATTCTGTTAGGATGGCCAGTAGCCGCCGTCCTTACGGGGTAGGGTTGCTGGGCTTTCCTCCAGGTAGCTCTAACCTCTCTGATTGCTTGAACATGCCATTATCTACAATGATCTATTCAGTTCAGAAACAAAGCCATTTGAGGGAAAGAGCTGTTTTCCGCGCCAGCCTGAGAGATGACCTGGAGTGACCTGTTCTCCTGCCTTAGATCTTGCCG
Organism: Sorex araneus; assembly: GCF_027595985.1. NCBI lineage: Eukaryota > Metazoa > Chordata > Mammalia > Eulipotyphla > Soricidae > Sorex > Sorex araneus. Next base: position 337,285,012 of record NC_073313.1, on the reverse strand, counting down.
GGTGGGTGAGTGTGGGAGCCTTCATCATTCATCTGCCCCAGGTCACCTCTCTTTCAGGTTCCCTAGCTTCCTGGCATAGTTTCATGGAGTCATCATTAACTTGCTCACCATCATTCCTAATTCTTCCCCAGCTCTGCCCCTCACCTGCATTCACTTTCGCCTAGTGAAATGAGAGAATTTCACTACTTCCCATTGAGCACACAGTGGTTGCTGACAACCTCCTCTCTCCTGAACCAAGAGGGACTTTCTCAGGATAGTTTCTCAGCCTTGGGGCTTTGTTGCACATGGATGACCCCACTTGTCTTGGACTCGCTTCTATCTATATCAGGTGCTGTGTCAATCTGCATGGGTGTTCTCCTCTCCCCTTTGCTGACTCCCCTTCCTTCTTCCCAACTGTCAGTGGCCCCTATACTCTTTAGGATTCTACTGACTTGCTTATTCAGTGGCAAACATTATTCCTAATGACAGTGTCCACATTCTGCAAATGTGATCCATTTATTTGTAGTGGAAAGTCTTGGGACATTTTCTGATGTGGAGTGAGTAGTAACTGGGTACATCAAACCTATAAATATTATAAACTATAATAAGAAAGATGAAACAAGCAAAAAACAAGGTCCCACATTTATTCTTCAATGTTAAATAGAAAGTTGAGTTCAACATTTGTTCATTTTCAATTTGGCCTCATGGTTAAGAATGTCACAAGGGGTTCAGGTCAAACTTATTCCCTTTAGCCTTTCAAACAGACTTCTCTCCCTGGTTACCTCCTTGCTGTTGAAGAACCTATCACAGGGAGGTTGGAGAACCTCTCTGATAAGAGCATGTAATATATTTACTTTTTTGAGATGCTCCTTGCGACAAAGGTGCTGTAATTCCCATGGAATACTTCCTGTCTGGCGCATCCTAGAATGATCTCAAGAATCAGAACCTTCAAGAGGCACTGGGGGGGGGGGGCTGGAGCGATAGCACAGCAGGTAGGGCATTTGCCTTGCATGCAGCCGACCCGGGTTCGATTCCCAGCATCCCATATGGTCCCCCGAGCACCACCAGGAGTAATTTCTCAGTGCATGAGCCAGGAGAACCCTGTGTATCGCCAGGTGTGAACCAAAAATAAAAAAAAAGAGACACTAGGGACCTTGAATTCCATGTGCATTTCTGCCCTTTCATGTCAGAAAAACTATCTATAAGGTTCTGCTTCCATCTGTGTCTGGCTGACATGGGTCCAGGTTCATAAGAGAGAGCCCTGAATGAAGTACCAGTACAAGTGGCGAAAGAGAGACAGAGGCAGAGGCACAATCACAGATGTCACAGCTCAGAACAGAGAGGAGCAGCCTCTCATGTCTCCAGGCCACAAAGACAGTGCCACCATCTTTTTATGACCTCAGTGAGTAGTGGCACATTTAAATTCACCTTTAGGGGACTGTTCAGCATTATGGTTTGTTTGGAAATCATAGACAGTGAAGGTAACTAGTCTGCTGGGCTCATGGCTAGCAGCACCAAGCAGGCATGTGGCAGCTACAACAGGATCCTGGGTAAGAAGGACTATGCTGGTCTGGGGACCACTTGTGGTGGTTGTAACTTTGGAAACCTTCTCCAACTTTTCTCCAAAAGTTCTCCAAACTGGGTCTTCTCTATTATGGGCAGCTTTGTTCAACAACGTGTATTCGGAGCTCCCTGGGGCAGACCACCTCCTAAGTAATAGGTGTTAAGGTCAAAGTGGACCTTCCCTTTCTCACTAGGGGTCCTTATGATTGAGGCAAAAACCTCAATGTGTGTTGAATCTGGAAAGACACTTTTTGCTATTTCCAAATCAAATACAACCCTGTGGGTATACTGAGTGTTTCATTTTTAGGAGGGCTTGGGAGAGGTCTGACTTTGAAGACAACTCTTTTAATCATGTAGGGTAGATGGATGACATCGTACAGTTATCTGTAAATCTGGCTCATGTCCCATAGATGGACTCCTTCCATCTGGTCTTGGTTTTGGGTTCTGGAAAAGAGCAGAACAAAACAGTACAAACCAGTAACCCTAATTCATGTAAAAAAGCTAAGTGTGTGACCACCTCGGTGATTCCCAACATCTTGTGGTCTTAGCTTTCCAAAGCAGGTTTTTTTTTTTTTAATTTACTAGTTTATTTTTAATTAGTGAGTCAACGTGAGGGTACAGTTACAGATTTATACATTTTTGTGCTCATGTTTCTCCCTTACAAAGTTTGATAACCCATCCCTTCACCAGTGCCCATTCTCTACCAAAAGTAAACCCAACATCCCTCTCCCCCCTCCCCAGTCCCGTCTCCCCCCACCCCACACTGCCACTATGGCAGGGTATTCTCTTTTGTTCTCTCTTTCTGATTAGGTGTTGTGGTTTGCAATAAAGGTGTTGAGTGGCCATTGTGTTCAGTCTCTAGCCTATATTGGGCCCGCATCATCTTTCCCCCACATGACCTCCAATCACATTTTACTTGGTGTTCCCTTATCTGAGTTGCCCAGAATGAGAGACCAGCCTCCAAGCCATGGAGACAACCTCCTGGTACTTATTTCTACTATTCTTGGGTGTTAGTCTTATAGTCTGTTATTCTATAGTCCACAGATGAGTGCAATCTTCCTATGTCTGTCTCTCTCTTTCTGGCTCATTTCACTTAGCATAATACTTTCCATTCTGATCCACTTATATGCAAACTTCATGACCTGATTCTTTCTAACAGCTGCATAGTATTCCATTGTATAGATGTACCAGAGTTTCTTCAACCAGTCATCTGTTCTAGGGCACTCGGGTTTTTTCCAGATTCTGCCTATTGTAAACAGTGCTGCGATGAACATATAAGTGCAGATGTCATTTCGACTATACTTTTTGGCTTTTCTGGGATATATTCCCAGCAGTGGTATTGCTGGGTCAAATGGGAGCTCAACCTCTAGTTTTTTGAGAATCGTCCACATTGTTTTCCAAAAGGGCTGAACTAGCCGACATTCCCACCAGCAGTGTAGAAGGGTCCCTTTCTCCCCACATCCTCTCCAACAGTGGTTGCTTTTGTTCTTTTGGATGTGTGCTAGTCTCTGTGGTGTGAGGTGGTATCTCATGGTTGTTTTGATCTGCATCTCTCTGATGATTAGTGATGTAGAGCACTTTTTCATGTGCCTTTTGGCCATTCGTATCTCTTCCTTGGTAAAGTTTCCCAAAGCAGGTTTTTTATCTTCTATCTTTTGCTGCTCACATCACAGAATATCTGGAGTCCCATTTGGTTGAAAATTGTTGCAAAATGTATTGCTTCTGACTACTGACCTCTCTAGGTTTGCAGTGTTAGCTTCTAATGACCTACCATAGAGCTGGAGAGATGGCTGGGAATGAAGGTTTTCTATAGGCAAAGAGTTGCTTTCTCTCACTTGAACTTACTGCTTTTGTTAGTCTGTCATTTTTTTAGTTGAATGATATGATATTTGAAAGAATGAATATCCTTTAAATATCTATACATATGTTTATATACACAGATATATAAATATATATATTTCAGGCTTCCCCAATATTTGTATTAACCCCAGTAAGATTCATGTTATTCACTGCGGAGAATTTTGGCTGCCTATATTTATTGCAACTAATCAACATTTATAATTTTAGTAACTGTGATAGAAGCAATGCTATTAGATTTCAAACAATTTTTTTCTGGTAGACACATGGAAAGGTGAATATCTGGGACTTAAGACTTCATGGAGATGGAGTGTTTTTGATCAATAGTCTTACAGTCAACATGAGGAATGAATTCATCTCTTCTCTTTTTCTCCATAATGATTATGGAGGCCCTGTGTAAGTAACCAACATCTCAATCAGAAAGAATTTCACATTCCTTGCCCTGTTGCAGAGGAAGGGTGGGGTAGTGGGGGATGGGGTGGGGGTGGTGAGAGGGATACTGGGATTATTGGTGGAGGTGAATGGGCACTGGTGGAGGGATGGGTAAACGATAACTGTATGAGTGAAATGCAAACACAAAAGTTCATAAGTTTGTAACTATACATCACAGTGATTCTCTAATAAAAATTTTTTTAAAAAAGAAAGAATTTCACATTCCTGAATTGCCATCAGGAATATTGGTATTAGGTCATTCATTATTTGGAGATGTCTTGTCTAGCTATCATCTCATGAACTCTTTGAAGGATATCATTTCTAGCTCAATGAGACTGGCTTGATCAAGTATACAGCACTTATGAGACTCTACTTAGTAACTGATGCTAAAAAATTTTTCAAGAGACTCATTATGACATCTTAGAAAGTTTGGGTTTTGTGTTGGAATCAAATTCTTTTCTATGAGATCTCCTTGGGTAGAATTCAAAATACTTGCTGCATTTGTTATGAGCTTATGCTATACCAGATGAAATTTCTTGAATCTTTTTAATAATCCTATGGCAGTAAAAACTACTATGATATTCTTATTATATTGCAAATAAAGGAATTGAGGTTTAGAGAAGCCATTTAATCACAACTGTAACAGCAGTCATACAACTTGGACTAAAATTCTGTGCAACTTAAGGCACATACCCTTAACTCTACACACACCTAAAATACTGTCCTTTTCCAAATTATCATGTATTATAACATCAGCGGATTGAGAAAGTATTTGTCTTAAATGAGGAAATAGGTATACTATAAATTTGTACTAGTATACATAAAACTCTAGATTTATTTTTCTACACAAAACATATTATCAGAGAAGTTATCTTTTTAGAGATTTTTTTTCTGGATGAGAACTATTCTCACAGAATCAGCTGTTCTATTGATTAATTTTGGGCAGATTATTGTAAGCAAGATTGGGGACTGGTGGTTGTAGTAATTGCATTATTAGATAAAAAGATTAAAATTTCAGTCCAGAACTAGAGCAATAAGCCAAACATTTCCCTTAATAATAGCTCCTGTGGCTAGTGGAGAGGCATCCTGATAATGGCAAGTGCAACAAACTTATCATTTGGTTAGAACATGATAACAATGTGGTTATTTGTTTCTTTACTTTTTGAAAGTAATGATTTTATTTTGTTTTTAATATTCCCCCTTCTCTTCCCTCTGTTGATGTTGTTGTGATGAGTCTGGATTGAACACACTTGTATGTGGTTGTGGTGTGTGCATGTTTTAGCTGGGATGCTTGCTGGGATTTGTGTTTATTTAGTTGCAGTGTTATTGCATATTCTTGCTGTAGAGCTTACCAGGGGTGATTACAGTGCTCATACACGTGCTCACCAGAATTGCGGTATTTTTTTCTTCATTTAGGGTTGGACTTCTGACTGTGGTGCTGACACATATTTTAAAATGTTGATGGGACTGGAGCAATAGTACAGCGAATAGGACATTTGCCTTGCTTTCGGCCAATGCAGGTTCAACCACTGGTATCCCATATGGTCCCCCAAGCACCACCAGGAGTAATTCCTAAGTGCAGAGATAGGAGTAACCCTTGAGCATTGCTGGGTGGGACCAAAAAGAGCAAAAATAAATAAATACAAATAAAATAAAATTTTGCTGTGCTTACTGGATACTATACCCTTTAATTCATAATGTCTACAGATACCTAACTGCAGTGAAACTGAAAATCAATTTTAGTGTTAGAGATCAAGGTCAGCAGAGCTGCCAGGATCATGAATGGCACATATAGCAATACCAGTGTCATGACCTCACACTTGCAAGGCCGGTGCTTTAGCCACTGAGTCCTCACCTGACCCCAGCCATTTGTTTTAGTCTAATATTATACAGATACTTAATTATATCATGGGATAACAGCAGTCTCCATAGGAAAGATTACTTATTAGTCTTCCCAAATCAAATAAAGAACGAACAGACTTTATACTTAACATTTTATAAAATCACATTTGGCATCTCTCACTTCTTCAAGATGCTTCGGCTTTACACAAAGGTAGTCTATATTTCTCTTATGATTTTTATTTTGTCATTATTGAGATAATAGGTTCAGAATATTAATATTTATGCTTTAAGAGCATAATACGATGGAAACTCGCCCACCACCAAGGTGCCAATATTCTTTCACTACTTTCCCTTGGCTGCTTCTCATCTGTTCTCAGCCTCCTCTACTCTCCCACCTGGCTCCCTCTCCTTGGGAACATCAGTTTTGTTATTTGACCCTAAGAGCTTTTCATTGACCCAGACCCTTTCTTTTGCTTGGTTTCTTTATGCATCACAGACTAGTGACATCAACTAGTCTTTCTCTTTATGACCGATTTTTTTCTCACCTTACATCTTCTAGACCCATTCATACTGGAGGGAAATGCAAAAATGCAAAGGTGTTCTTTCTCCACCAGCAAATACAGTTCTGCTAACTACTCTACTGATGCCCTAAACTTGAATGCATCTTTCTCATATTCACATTGTACTTCAGCACTGTCTTTGTCCCCTTAGCACCTCCTGGTCATCTATGTTCAAGTCACATTTTGGTAGAGGAGTTATATTCTTCCTGTGAGAATCAGTTTGGTATGAATGAAGTTGTCGAGGACTCCCTGGGAAGCATCAGTGGTGACTGGACCACTCTTTGAGTCAGACAACCTGGGTCAGAGCTCTGTTCCTTTTGCAAGATGCCCAACACTCTCGAGAGCTGTAGGCTGAGATCCCAAGAGACAAGGGCTTTGTGCGATTTCTCTTTCTCTCTCAAGCCCTTTAATGTCAAGCTCAAGACAAAAAAAAATTCTTGTTTTCCAAAATTTGTTCAAATTTGGAAAAATACCTTTAAGTTGCTTGCATCAGGAGTTGGGAAACTATGGGTCCTAAGCCATATACGATCCCATGGCTGACTTCTGTTTGTGCAGCGTAGTCGGAGCAGAGACACGACTTTATCTGCTTGTGTATCCCTACAGCTGTTTCTGCACTGTCAGCAGAGTGGCTGGGACAGTCTGCATGTCCTGGGAAATATGGCCCATCTTCTTCCAGTCCATTATTTCTGTGTGACACGTGCCATGTATGTAGAGACTCACACATCAGTATCCTGTAGCTATAAAGGACCAAACTTTGTTGAATGAACAGAGGAATGAATTAGGGGTACTTATGACATGAAACCCAAATAGTCAGCACCCAAACCCTGGCGATTTCTTAGGCCCGAGTGGGTCCTTGAATATATCCTCATGGAGCCACAAGTTTCAGAAAAACCATCCTATGCCAAGAGATGGAGAGGTGACTCAAGACTCAGGACCATGGTGCCATCTGTGTGACATACGTGGCACATGGCACACAGCAATAATGGACTGGAAGAAGATGAACCATCTTTCTCAGGACATGCAGTCTGTCCCAACGACTCTGATGACAGTGCAAAAGCAGATAAAAGCTTATCTCTGCTCCAGCCTTGCTGCACTAGCCATGGAACCACATTGGCTTAGGACCCATAGTTTTCCAATTCTTGATGCAAGCAGCATAAAGGTATTTGCAAATTTGAACAAATTTAGGAAAACAATAAAATTCTTCATATTTGAGCTTGAAATAAAAGGAGAGAGAGAGAATAGCATTATGTCAGGCATCTAAACAGAAAGGGTTAGAAGTAACATGTTCAAAAGGGAACATGGATTTCTCCAGATGGGAGTAAAAAAATTTTTTTTAATGAGATATATTTCAGTGGACTTTGGCAGTGGTTCTAAAATGCCAAGCATTGGGCCCAGTTCCACATTTTGGGCATTTCTATAGTTTTTTTTCATTTTTCAGTACCTCCTCTAGGGAAAGAGGAAAACTTTGGTACTTCATTGACATTAATTTCAATTCTGAGCACACAGGATCTGAAACCAATAAGGGAGAGACCTCACCTGGTCCTGTTGTCAAATCTTGTGCTTTTCTGAATCTGTGTGGGTTCATTTTGAGCCCTTATGAAGGCAAAGAAAATCCCTATTCATAAAAGAAGAGGGCCACACGATATCTCTACAATGCCCTCCGCTCCCCTCTCATCTCTTTTTCTGACTTTCTCTAAGGAGAAGGTTTTGCTGAGAAGCCAGAAATGCCTAGAATCACCTTGAAGCTGACTTCTGGAAATGCCTTTCATAAACCATGGCAGGTAATCACAAAAGAATCACAAAAGTCCTCCTAGGGCTCATGAAATCTTCTCCCCTCCCCAAATCTATGCAATAAAGATTATTTTTTGTACAAGGAGATTTTTCCCTAAGTCAAAGTCAAAGTCAGCCAGATGCTACCTAAAGGCAAGCAGGATTGGTTCATCTGAAGTAAACACGGTGGATATATTTTCTTTTGCATTTGCTTTGAATTATTCTTTTAAAGAAACTGTAGTTACTGGGGAAATGTTTTTCAGTAAGAAAATAACTATTTAATAATGCTTACTCTTATTGTAATATAAATTTACTGTGATACCCATTTCCCCCCAACCAAACATTGTATTATATATTTTTGTCATAGCCAAAATATAAAATTTTCTTTCTTTCTTTCTTTCTTTCTTTCTTTCTTTCTTTCTTTCTTTCTTTCTTTCTTTCTTTCTTTCTTTTTCAATATGAATTTAGACCCACAACCAAGCTTATGCCAGCCCTGATCTTTAGTTCTTCAGTACTCTTTGTGCAGAAGCAGGCAATAACGAGACCATGTCTTCAGAAGGATTACTCTTTATAAGTGAAAACTCATCTTGGATCAATTTTGAAGGATAACTGGAATTCCTCGGGACATATCCAAAGAGTGCCTTACAACATATCTGATCGAATCAAACAATCTTGTATACATCTTCCCAGAGGATTGTTTAAAAGAACAAAATAAAGAGCCAATTGAATTTGCATTGATTGTTTGAGAGCCTTCACTCAAGGAATGAAAAAGAAAGGTATTTATTTTGTAGGAGCACTTGGCACATTACTGCTATTTGAACAGTAGAACCAAGCTTTCCTTCTTTGGTCAGTTTCTGAGAGAAATGTTCCAGATAGGATGGACTTACACATTAGACATGAAGGGATGACAGCTTCAAGCCCATACTTCCCCAAAAGAGTATTTAGTATCAAGATATACTTACCCCAGATTATTCAGCTCTTTGCCTTTTCCCATTCCCAGGCATTAAAGGACAAATGCGCCATCAAAAGTTACCACCTGTCTCCTGGGAGGACACAGTGGGGTCTGACCAGATTGGAAACTGTCCTGCTTGCACATCTGGATATTTCAATGTGGATTCCTGTCCTTATTTTTTATAGGAATGGAAATCACAAATAATGGCCAAATCTCATATCATCATACTCATACAATATAATTTTACTCATACAATAATTTGGAATTATGAGATAATTTGATTTAAAACAAGAGAATCGAAAAGAGCTTTGATAATCATACAAAGCCAACAATAAGAATTTAGAAACAGGAGCCTCGAGCATCCTGTGTGGGGCTGGAAACTCTCAGTAATTCTTGTCTGAATGCTTTCTCATGAGAGATGTAGATGCTTTAAACCAAAATAGATTCTTTCATTATCAAAATAAGTTACTCAATTTACCAATTTACTGAGCTAATGTAGAGCTCTGAGTTTAGTTTCTCCTATCATCTTTTCAGCCCACATGCTTTCTCAAACTGAAGCAACTCATGATCAAAGTAATTGAATCAAAGTTTCATCTTTTTCCTTTATAAAATTTCAAAATGAAAAAAAAATCACTAATCAATTATTTTTGCTTTAAAATTTGTAAGAACCTACTTAAAAGGCAATGGATAGGTCAAAGAATTTGCCATTTTAGATGTTGTTTTCAAAGAATAACTCTTGTCAACGTTTTTGCCTCACTACTTTCAGATTTTCTGTCAGAACTTATAACCCCAAAGCAAACATCTGGGCTTACCAGATAGGACAAATTAAACACAGCAGAAATTGTTTCCTTGATATAGTGTGGGTAACTGAGTTTTTATTAGAGTTGGAAATTCATTATCTATCTGAATAACAATTAAAATGAACTCAGCCAAAATTTCAGCCAATTCAGTAAAACACAAAAAGCAAACAAATGAACAAAAATAAAACACACTGATTGTGAATGTTCTGAAGTTGGAGAGATACAAAGATTTCTGATCTGGTTGGCCAGATGTCTAAATGTCAGGTGGGCACCAGTGGAAGAAGTAAGTTTCATAAAGGCTACCCTGAATGCATATTTTCTAGCTTATTACTAGAAATTCTTGGACTATCATTGTATTTCCAATGGTTGAATTATAAAGAAAGTTTTGATCTAAGCAGTCATTCCTCTTAACTTCATAAAGAGGAAACCATTGTCTTTACTCTGAGAAACATTTCCCCAAAGAGGCATTAGGCTGGTTTAGTCAGTCAAAAGTTCTCAAAAATATAATGACTAATATTGAAAATAAGTCTTCAGGATCTCCTCTCCCAATCCTTTCTCCATTTTTAGGAAGTCAGTGAAGACCTCTCTCTGCATGTCTAGGTCTGGGACACTTGTTTGAGTAGTAATAGTCTTTTCACAATTTAAGAGAAATCAGTTTGAAAATAATCCAACAACCCCCCATCCTCCAACACACACACACACACATACACACACACTAACAGGTACTCTTTTAAAAGGCTATGCTGGGAAATTGCTAGTTTTGTTAATGTTTTCTCACCGTAATTCTCCCTGAGTATTTTAAATATGAACAATGGTCATCTACAAAGGAGAAGGGGAGAAAAAGTGTGAAGGGCAGACGACACAGATTTACTAGTTTTCTTTTATGCAAGATTATTAGGTCAAAATCTTTAATTTTTAACATGTGGCGGGGAGTGGTTTATTACCAATGCACTTCATGTTTCAAGGGCATATTGGTAACCTGGAGTAAAGAAGTATAAACTTTTCACTCAGATATGCTCCTGCCCCAAATTCTGAACAAATGCAAGTAACAATAACAAATACTGAACTAATCGGCCAGTCTTTTACCTGTTTTGAAAGTACCCATCCTACTCTTTATGTCTGGGGAGATGAAAATCAGATGGCCAGGACACAACAGAAGGGCATTTTAGGAATCTCTGTGTGCACCTACCCCTAATCTGCCTGGAGCCAATAGGTTTAAAATCTGCTCCCTTATGTGGTCCACAGGGACAGAGAATTACCGAGCACATTTGCTGAGTGTGTAGGGCTCCACTGACTCATTTGTGATGTGCTGAGCATCCTAAAGGAAGAATATAAGTCATGAAACACACGAAAATAGACAGAATCAGATGTTAGGCCCTTGGGCGATGCCAGTAATTGGATAATTGGATGATTATAAGCATTAGCTGCTTGGTGTCACATGTTCCCACAGAGCTCAGTGAAACACTGTCAGGAAGAGTTTTAAGAGACTTGTTTGTATTCTGAGTTATTTTAAAACTTCTAAAATAAAATGCAGTTTGACCTTTTCCCCCATTGCTAACAGAAATGTATTCTAAGGTCACAGAAACACAGACCATAAGGTGAGATAAATTATGTTTTGTGAATTTGTTTAATAGGATCTACTTCTACAGAAGAGGTCCAAATTTGCTATATTCTCCATTTTACCCACTGCTAACTTAAATTTTCTCTTTTCAAACTAGGGTCTGCTCTTAACCATTACTTTCCACCCTTGGTTGGAGAGGATGTTTTTTTCTCCCTCCCTCCCTCCCTCCCTCCCTCCCTCCCTCCCTCCCTCCCTCCCTCCCTCCCTCCCTCCCTCCCTTTAAAAAAAATTATTAGTGAGTTACCTGATGTACAATTACAAATTTATAAACTTTCAAATTTGCATTTCAGTCATACAGTGATCGGTTAACCATCCCTCCACCAGTGTTCCTTCTTCTTCACCAATCCTCCAAGTATCCCTCCCACCACCCCCACCCCAACCCCCACCACCCCACCCTGCCTCTGTGGTAGGGGCATTCCCTTTTGTTCTCTCTCTGTTGGATGTTGTAGTTTGCAATAGTACTCCATTGTGTAGATGTGCCAAAGTTTCTTTAACCAGTCATCTTTTTTTGGGCACTCGGGTTTTTTTTCCAAATTTTGGCTATTGTAAACAGTGCTGCAATGAACATAGAAATGCAGATGTCATTTCTACTACACCTTTTTGCCTCTCCAGGATATATTCTAATGAGTGGTACTGCTGGGTCAAATGGGAGCTCAATTTCGAATTTTTTGAGAATTGCCCATATTGTTTTCAAAAAGGGCTTGAACCAGTTGGCATTCCCACCAGCAGTGAAGGAGAGTCCCTTTCTCCCCACATCCACACCAACACAGGTTGCTTTTGCTTTTTTGGATGTGGGCTAGTGTCTGTGGTGTGAGATGATATCTCATTTTTGTTTTGATCTGCATCTCCCTGATGACAGTGATGTAGAGCATTTTCTCATGTGTCTCTCAGCCATTCGGGATTTCTTCTCTGAGAAAGTTCCTTCCTTCCTTCCTTCCTTCCTTCCTTCCTTCCTTCCTTCCTTCCTTCCTTCCTTCCTTCCTTCCTTCCTTCCTTCCTTCCTTCCTTCCTTCCTTCCTTCCTTCCTTCCTTCCTTTCCTTCCCTTCCTCCCTCCTTCCCTCCCTCCTTCCTTCCTCCCTCCTTCCCTCCCTCCTTCCCTCCCTCCTTTCCTCCCTCCCTCTTTCCTTCCTTCCTGGATGATTTTGAACTGGAACTTTGTCTTGAGTTTACAAAGTAAACATTTATTTACAAAGTAAAAGTTCTTCTGATTTTCCTCTTTTATCAGTTTAACCTTTTCTGCTAACTTAGTAAAGCTCATGCCCACTGCACTTTGTAAAAGGTGATCATTTATAAGATCAGACTCCTTAAAACCGGTATGCCATCCTCCATGAGAAAAATGATGACACACTTGCCATTTTATTTTCTTGCTTTAGAGAAATATGGGTATTTCCAAATTCTCCTCCCAAAATATTTAAGTAACATGTCCAGATGAATATTCCCTACCAATGTAACTAAGGAAAATTACCTAATCAAAGTAATATTCTGCCAAATGCCCACAGAGTACACATGGAACTCATTGCAAGGGTTAAGAAACTTTCCCAAATGGACCATGTTTCACTTTTATTAAAACTTCATTAGCAGGAGTTTTGTGTTTTTCGTTGTTCAAGTACAAGTCATATAACTGAAACAAAGGGAAACAGGCTCCGGCTGAGAAAATGATGCTTAGTGATTTCTATGGAGGGAACCACAGCCACACACAGTGACCCCCTCACAGAGGGGGCTGAGGCAGGAATTGTTATTTCAGGCTGAAGAATCATGGGTCTGGGCTCTGAGCTGGGGGAGCTAACACCTGAGATTCGAGGGCTTCAGCTCCTGCTTGCCCCACATCACCTGGCCTTAAACTATGGGTGGACTCTTGCTGGTCTCTCTCTCCATAATCAGTGCAATGAGAACAGTGAGACCACCAATCTACCCAGGTGGGTATGAAAAGACAGAAATCATGAGTATGCAGCCCTCAGCAAAATCTAGGCAACCATGAGTTTTCAAGAGCTGTGCAGTGTTTTATGGAATTCCTATTGGTAATTGAAATACAAAATGAGAAGATTTTAGGGTGAGCTGCATATATCCCCTAGGAAGATTAAAGTGACTTTGAGTCCAGCACTGTCAGAGGCTGACAGAAGCAACCACTGCCCTTACCAAGTTGTGTTTGCAGGACAAGACACTAATTCAGAGTTGTTTTACCCTTCCCCCTGGTCTATACTGGAAGAGCCAGGCTGGTACTTTTGGGAAATGCATGTGCAGACCCCAGAACTTTGCATCACTGTGTAGTGACTGATAGGCAGGGGCCAGAAGTGGAAGAGAAAGACAGGTGGGCATTAGGTCAACTGCTTCATCTGGATAAGAAGAAAACTTTTGCTGCTTTTTAATAAAAAGACTCTGAGTTATCCAAAAGTATGTATTTATACAAATATAAAATAAATTTTGGTATCACATCTTGCAGGGAAAAGATATTAGCTAGGAAGGCAAATGTTAAAAGATCTTTTTATGGAAGCAATAAAATCATCACAATTTCCTCATGCAGTAGGCCTATTCTTGAGTCAATTTGGGTACTTTGGTATAAGGAAGAAAATAAGAATTGATTTAAATATGGAGATCAAATATTCATCCATAAGAGAACCTGGAGATGAGGTCATTTCTACCTTTAACTTTTTCAGTTGGTGAATATTTTATAAACTTCTAACTTCTATTGCTTCTAATAGTAATGTTGATTGGAAGTTTGAGTTAATGCAGGAATAAAGAAGATGATTTTTTTTATCTACATCTACAAAGAAGATGATTTTTTCTACTATTCTGTAAATGCCAATATCAGAATATTACTTAAAATTCACAAATATTTAAAATTTGCTATGTTCAAGTTGGAGTATTCCAAGGAAACCATTCAAAAGTAAATGGGACCGAATGGATAGAATAGTGGGTATGGCGTTTTCCGTCATGCAGCTGACGTGAGTTCAAAACTCAGCATCACATATATTCCTTGAGCAGAGTTAGTTAGGAGAGATCCATAAGGACAGATAGAGGAGAAATCTCCGAGTACTGCTGGCCTGTTGCTCCAAAATACAAACGAAACAAAACAAAAGAACACACATAAGCAAAAGAATGACAACAACAAAAAGTAAATGGGAATTTTATATAGAGTATATACATATAATATATATTCTATAGATAGATACCTTCGAAAAAGAATATATCTTCAAACACATAAAAACCTTTAATTATAAATATTTAATATATTATAAATTAAAATATCACCTTCTTTGTAAATAAAAATACAACAAGGAATGTATTTGCAGTGACCCAGAAATAGTGGCTGGAATTTCAATCATGTTGAAGAACACCATACAGTGGCTAAAGCACATTTGCCTTCCAAAATAAAATGTAGGTACCATATACTGTTTTTTCTTAGAATTATCTTCCTGTACTTTACAGTCTGATGATTTTATGTTCTCCCTGTACTTGTAGCCTTGAGAAAGGAGTACATAATTTTGAGATTTTCTAACTAAAGTCTGCATCCCTACAAACAATGGGGGGATACCATTAAATTCATTTTGATAACAAACATAGAGAATCTAATCTTCTTAGAAGTAATATGCAATATGAGAAACAAGAAAAGAAAAGGTGTATTTTATGAATTAGGAAAATAAATAATCATTTGAATGGCTATATTTTCTAACAGGATCACAGTTTAATTACAACTAACATTAAAATTAAATAATTAGAATAGATTTCCCTGTCCCACAGATTTCCATTGTGCATCTCTCAAATAAACCTTTTATACACTGTCTCCTTAAGAAGATGGCATACTAAGTAAACTTCAAAGAAAGCCTTTACTGCTTGAGGAAGTAAAATGGTGAGCTCTAATATTTTGCACTCTAAATTCTATAAAAATAAAGTCTGGATTTCCCCAAGTATGAAGTAGGCCTGAGGGGTTGATACCATTTTCACCTGATTTGCAGGAATGTCAGTGATGGAATCAATTCCCATGGAAGCTGAGTTCTCAGAACCACAGCTTAGCTTGTACAGAGTCTGATTAACTCATCACATAAGTATGACCCGTCTCTGGAAACTAGTGACATATTTTATTGGTATCACAACTATAGGCTCATTATAAAATCACACAAAGTTGCAACATTGTGCAGGAAAGATTCATTTCTTAAGAAAATAATTTAATTTTCAGCACTCAGCAGAAGCACTTTTAGTTAGTTGCTGTACATGTATTTTCTTGCGACGCTCTGACTATCTATGAACATGGGGTCCACAGAGGCCACCTTGGCTGCGATGAAGGAGTGAATGCAGTGCAGGACACATGTTAGATCCTGAAACTCCAGCTCCTGCAAGAAACATTAACATTAATTGTGTTTTGTAAATACCTAGAAAGTGCCTTACAAAAATAGCTAACAAATTCTGTACTTTGTGAACACCAAATAATTTAGCCAAGTAAACTACAAGACATATGAAAGGTTCAAAGTAATGCAGCAATGGCTGTGAACACTCAAATATACCGACTTTCTTGCACTCATATCCTAAAAATCGAGCATGAATTCTTAACTTTCTTTTACTCCATATAGACTGATACCCATTTCTGGTTTTGGGATTTGAACTCAATCCCTGTCACCTGACAAACAGTGTCATGACCTCAGTCTTCAGTCTGAGCCAATCTTCAGCCGGTCCTGGTCAGCGCTTCCTGTGATGCTTTGACTTAAAGTCAGAGCAAGAGGATTCTGGGATCCAGTTCATTAGAATGAAGTTTTGTGTGTTTGATCTCTGTGAGTATGTACATGAACAGGCACATGAATGGCATGTGAAACTACGTGGGTGTGCATGAGTAGATGTGTTTGTGCATGTGTATATGCATATACACGAATCTATATCTGTGTGCAAAGACCATCCTTGAGAGCAGCCAACAGCTGTGTGGAGCTGATGGGAAAAATTCGTAGGACATACTGTTTACTCTCAGCCTGTTACCATACCCACAGGGGAACAAGATATCTTACTCAAAGGGGGTATTCTCTTAAGAAATGGTTGTGCACAAGAAAGAAAAATATTTAGGGGGCTGGAGCAATAGCACAGTGGGTAGGGCATTTGCCTTGCACACGGCCGGCCTGGGTTCGATTCCCAGCATCCCATATGGTCCCCTGAGCACCACCAGAGTAATTCCTGAGTGCAGAACCACGAGTAACCCCTGTGCATTGCCAGGTGTGACCCCAAAAAAGAAAGACAAAAATATTGAAAGTACTCAAAATTCTGATCCCTGCTTCCCCATTTAAAAGATCTCAAACACTACTTCAAAGCAAATATAGAACACAAATTCTTATCATTTCTCTTCTTGAGACCTCCTTTCCCACATATCTACCATGTTATAATAGCATGAAAGTCTGAACCTTCTTGCTGATACCTACGTTCATGAAACAACTACTTAAAAGTTATACTGGCTGGGTAGAACAATAGTAATGCCCTGATGTTTTTAATGATACACTATGAGAACAACAAAATTCTTTCTAAGGTGACTGCTAACTGATTAACATCCTGATAACTAAGTCTTGTCAAACTATTGCATAGCTCAAATGTGTCTTTCCCAGAAGAGTTCCTGAAAGCAGCTTCTCTGAGGTTTTTAACCTGGGACCAGGAAAGAGGGCAGCTCACACCAGGGAGTCATTCTTCACCATCCTTCAGGCTTCTCAGCCATTACTCTTCATAGCTGAGATCAATACTTCCAAAGTTCAATACTTCACCATTCCTTTAGACTTGAACTTCACCCAGATCCTTCTCTTTGGATCATTTTGGAAGCCATTCCTTGAATGGCTTGGGGGCAGGACTGTGTCTACCCACCAAAGTTGTGGGAGACTAGCAAGGACACAGGAGGAGGAAGTTAGCATTTATACCTGGTGTGGCCAGTGCGGGAAGTATAAACTGTATTTCTTCTGCTGCTATGGCGGGGGGGGGGGGAGGAGGAAGGGAGGGAGGGAGGGGGAGAGAAAGAGAGAGAGAGACTGGGAGTCTGGGAAGAGGGACTCAGAACAGAGGAACGCGCTAGTGATGATAGAAACATAATCATATGCAGTGCCAGGTTCCTGCACTTGAAATTGACCCACTGTGCAGTTCACAGAACAAAGGACTTTGACTTTCTTTAATTCCTCCCTTGCATGAAAGTGACTGTCATGGGGATAGCTGTACAGTTAATTGACTATTATTTAAGATACTATAGTCTATTTAATTTTTTACTGAGTGTTGAGCAAAATAGATGATTATGAACATTCACCCAAATTAGGTTGTGAGTATACTTAGCATTTAAGAATCTGTCTAAAGAATCATTATACTTGTAGCTCAATAATCCTCACCTCTCACTGAAAAACTTAAGAAGTTACCTAGTCCCATGCTAACTGTGACTCAGGCTTGATCCAACAGTTATACCAACGTCCCATGACTGTGCTTCATATCCCTTAGTCATTGTGATTAGAGAAAAAGGAGAACCAAAGAATTTGCTGAAAGAAACCCAGGGCTTTAACACATTTAATATAACAAGCTTAATTCAAGTGCCAAAGAGCTCCCAGTTGGTGGTCATTCTGGGAATTGTCTTCTTAGACTTAAATTTTGCAGACTTTTCTCCCTGCTCTGTGAAGTAGCATTTTGCATGAAGGAGACGGTCCGATCCTGTTTGGAATTTTGGGACAACAGCGACATCAGTCAGGCAAAACCTTCGATTGAATATGATGTGATCAATTTCATTGTGGAACTGTCCACCGGGAGACTCCCATGTCCAGCATTTAGATTCGGCCTTCTGGAACTGTGAGTTACCATGGATGGTCTTGGTTGACATGATGAATTCAGATAGTCTCTCACGCTGATCATTCCATTCTAGGCCATGTGTCCCAATGTGGAGTTCTTCGGGCGACCTTCTCGGACCTATCTTGGCTTTAAAATCACCAACAATGATCTTGTAGAAGGTGTGGTCTTCTTTACAGAACTTCTCCAGTTCCATGTAAAACCTCTCAATTTCTTTTTCATCGTAGTTGGAAGTTGGTGTGTAGATGGTGAAGATAGAAACTGCAGGCAGTGAGCCACATCTATTCAAGTGTAATCATCCAATTCGGGTTGTTAGGCCTTTGAATGAATTGATGCTCATGGCAAAGTTCGTGTAGACAAGGACACCAATGCCACCAACGCCTCTATTGTCACATGTTCCGAGGAACAATTCTTCTCCAGTGTCGAAAATGGCGTGATGTGCTTGATGTCTCCTCGTTTCGGTCAGACCAATGATGTCGTACTTGATCTTCTGCACTTGCACCATCAGGTCCTCGATGGATGCTTCTGATGCCAGTGACCGTGCATTGAACGTACAGACAATCATCTTAGTCTTTCTTCGTTTTGGCAGTCTAGTTCGTCCCCAAGATTTTTTCAGCCTCTCTTTGCTCATCTTTCTTAACGCTGCCGTATTGGGGGCTCTTTCGGTGATAGATGAATGAGGCCAATTGTTGTTACTGTTGTTGGCATATCGAATACGCGATGGGTAGCTTGCTAGGCTCTGCCGTGCGGGTGAGATACTCTTGATAGCTTGCCGGGCTCTCCGAGAGAGACGGAGGCTTTTAGGGTGGCCTCCAATCGCCCTTAGAGGTGTTACTCGTGTCATCCTGAATAGAATAGGCAGAACACTAGACGAAGGACAACCATGTGAGCAAGCTGGGTTCTGAAGAGGATTCAGCACGATAGACCATATCCACACATTGACCAAACTCATTGAAGTTTTGCGAGAGTTCAAGATGCCACTCTGTCTAACGTTCATCGACTTAAAGAAGGCCTTCTATTCTGTTGAGACTGAAGGTCATCGAAGCCTTGGCCAAACAGGGCGTTCAAACTCAATATATCAAAATCCTCCACGAGCTGCATTGTGGATTCACCACCAGGATCTCACCATTCTACAAGGAAGTGATCATTGATGTAAAGAGAGGGGTGCGGCAAGGTGATACCATTTCACCGAAACTCTTCAGTGCCACCCTTGAGAACATCATGCAACAACTGGAATGGGAAGGAATGGGAGTGAAGATAGATGGTTGGCAATTACACTACCTCTGCTTCGCTGATGACATCGTTCTCATAACGCCAAACATTATCCAAGCGGCATAAATGCTGGCCTACTTCGACCGTGAGTGTGGAAAGATCGGACTGCATCTGAATCTCAACAAGACGATGTTCATAAAAAATGAACTGGTCCCTGAAGCTCCATTTGCTCTCAATGGAACTAACATCTCTGAATGCACCAGCTATGTGTACCTGCATTGAGAAATCAACATGGTGCCAGAACTGCGCAGGAGGAAGAGAGTAGCGTGGAATGCATTCAAGAGTGTCGAAGAGGTGGTTAAGATAACGAAGAACCTTCAACTCCAGGCACATCTTTTCGATTCCACCATTCTTCCTGCACTAACATATGCCTCAGAGACCTGGGCCCTACGCAAGCAGAATGAGAATGCTATTAGGGTATCCCAAAGAGGAATCGAAAAAGCTATGCTGGGAATATCATGTCTCACTCAAGTGAGAGAAGGAATCTGGAGTTCTGACCTCCGTCAAAAATCAGGGATGCTGTCTCGTTTGCCAAGGCATCAAAAATCAGATGGGCCGGTCATGTAATGCGATTCAGAGACGACTACTGGACTAGAGCTGTTACAGACTGGATTCCACGGAACATCAGAAGATTTCGTGGCCGCCCACCAACTACATGGTCAGATTTCTTCATCAAATCCCTGAATGAACGATTTGAGGCTCTTTCTGTTCCTGGAGCGAGCAGGTATCATTGGGCTACACTAGCTCGAGACAAGGACAAATGGAGATGTTACTGGCGCCTGCTGGAGCAAATCGAAGATCAACGGGACTATAAGTGATACAAGGGAAGCTTAATTCAAATTATAGATACTTTTCCAGAAAGTAATTACCAAGTTTTTAAAGAGAAATTTTAAGAAGACTCTCAAGCCTATATCATTTGTGCTTTGGGGACTTGTAAATTGAACACTGATTTTCAACTTTCCCAAAGATTTATTCAATAGTAGCTCACTAGGATAAGAGACTAGGTGACAAAGGCAGTCGGCATGAATGAGTGCATCAATTCACAGCTGACATCAATAGCTTTTGGTCTCATAGGTTGGAGTCATGAAAAAAAAAATATCTGTAAACTTTATCAGGACAAAGTGAAAAGACATCACTAAGATTGTAACTTAAAATCTTAGTCAACAGTGTTAAAATCCAGGAGTTAATTGAAAGCTGTATTTCTTTTTCCAAATGGAGAATAAGAAGTCACAGAGCCTATCATAAAACACCAATAAGTCAACTATAGATCCAGCCATGAGGTCTGTGGTCTTGTTCATTTTCTTATCAAACCTCAACGGGAAATTTGCAATGCTAGCCAAAGACTAAGCATTGGAATTTCTGTTGAACTGAACACTCTTGTTGAGTTTCAAATTCTTTGTATACATCAGTACCTACATCATCCCCTAAAGATGCACACATATCACAGGATGTCAGATGTGGGTCTTATGAACAGAATTTCTAGACTCTGTGAGTTTTTGCTACAGAACAGTAACTAGACAGGCACAGAGAGCCCAAGGCATTGGGTTAGAAGTTACATTGAAATGTGATGCTATCAACTGAGCAGCACTACCAAGAATGTGTCTGGTAATATTAAGTGTTATTATATTATTTCAAAACAGCTCTTGATTCAAATTGACTGAGAGAAAGTAGAGTTTAAGAAAAACAAAATATCTTTTGTGATTACAATTTACTAAGTTAATTATACTGTCTCAGTGACATAGAAAGTAGAGTTTAGAAAGACAAAATATCTTTTGTGGTTACAATTTACTAAGTTAATCGTATTGTCTCAGTGACACAGCATGCTTTGCTGCTCAAACTTCTTTTTTAAAAATGGGGATATTTGAGGGCTATTTAAGAAATGCTGCAACAAAGCTCTAAGGTTGCCAGGTTATCATTCAACTGGGTACATCATTACGGTGAAATTCCCCTTGTTCTGGGAGAGAACAGAGTATGTTAATAATGCAATCATATAATCCTAGGATGTTATGACTTGAAAGGAAATCATACAACATTACAGTTTTGTGTCAGACTCCAAGACAGGATAATGGAATGGATAGATCTTGTGTTTGAGGTTTAGTGAAAGAAAAAAAAAAGAAATGTGCAGGAAACTATTTGAGGTGTATGAGGAGCATAGAGGAAGAGTGGGAAACACTAGAGGTGCCACAGGCTCAGTGCCAACAGAGGTAACGACCTTGAACTAGTCCCTAAGCACACTTGCCTATGGAGTTTGTTCCCCAAAGGGACTAACTGAGCCTAGGGACAAGCATGAAAAAGAGTAACAGGAATTGTTCTGCAAAACCAAGTTTCCCTGAGCCATGCGACCCCCATTTTATTTTAAGAGCATTCTTATTTATAGATATTATTTTTACAAAATCACCCATACCCTTCTCCCCCAAAGAAGGGTTGCTCATCTGTGTGTATGTGCTACATTTAAGGAGGCACAAGAGAACGCACGATACTTCTGCTTTTGGAAAGGAGGAAAGAAAATCACTAGGAATTGAACATCCAAAGAAAGAAAACAAACCACTAGTTTTTCTCTACTAATCGTGAAAAAAAAGGTATTTAACAAGATAAGGCAAGGGGTTTTTTTTTCCTTGTTGCAGTGGATTCCTTCAAGGGGCCTCTGGGAATAAAAGGGTCTAGCTCAGGACTCATCTGACCCCCTAGTCCCATCTCTAGTACTCTAAGTTGGGCTGGTGGAATGAATACAAATGGGAATTCTCAGAAACATGCTGATATGGTGGACTGGGGTCTGGGTGACCATGTGAGCTCCTTAGAGTTGGAGAGAGGTAGAAAGTCTGAGCAGGAAGGCCCTGGACCCCAGTCTTCCTGGCTGGTCAGTTATTGAGCACAATGGAAAGTCTGTAATAGAATGGATACAGTAGCACTGTAGCACTGTCATCCTGTTGTTCATTGATTTGCTGGAGCAGGGACCAGTGACATCACCATTGTGAGACTCACTGTTACTGTTTTTGGCATATCAAATATGCCATGGGTAGCTTGCCAGGCTCTGCCATGCGGGCGGAATACTCTTGGTAGCTTGCTGGGCTCTCCAAGAGAGAGAGACGGAGGGATTGAACCTGGGTCGACCACATGCAAGGCAAACAACCTACCCACTGTGCTATCGCTCCAGTCCAGGATGGATACAGTAAGGAAATAAATTATTTTCTGAAACCATAAGAAATAACCAGACTGACAACACCTCAGTGTCCAGTTACAAAAGTTCTGATAAAAGTATTCAGTAGATATTTGAAAGTCACTAACTTTGACATAATTTGTTATAGCAACAACAACAAAACATTAATATACTTAAAAAATATAATATACTTCCTTTATTCAATGGGAGGATATATAGTATATTTTCTGGGCTCACAGACGTGAAGTAATTAAGGTAAATAATTGTAGCTGACAAAATTGATATTTTGAGTAATACTGCTAACTTGAAGAAATACTGTATAAATTAAAAGTTACCTTTTCATGATTAAAAAAAGATTTTTTTAATTTTTAAAAATTTTATTTATTTTTATTTTTTCTGCTACCTAAAAGCAGAGGAAGTTACTTCAGCATAATAAAAGACATATATAAAATGTGCAAAAATTAACTTCAAACTTACTAAGTGAGGCACTCAATGACAAATACATGATTTCACGTATGAGAGATGTCTAACCAGCCAAACTCACAGAACCAAAGTAGAATGGTGGGAGAAAGGGCTGGGGGATGGGGTGCAGCTACGCTGTTCTCTGGCTAGAGTTTCAATTGTGCAAGATACAGACATTCCGGAGATCACAACACATAACAATGTAAGTGTATCTGACACTATTAGACCACACACTAATAACAACCATTAAGAGAATAGACGTTATCTCATTTATTTTTCATGAAAGTACTTTTATCATAAAAAGAAAGGATTCTGAATTCTGGAATGCTCCATGACTTCCCGGAGCACAGTGGGATGGCACAAAGGGCACCAACACTGAGAAAGGGCGATGGAACCCAGCCGGCTGCATGCCGTGCATGGGCACTGCTCGGCCCTGGCCTCAGGACAGCACTCCAGGGCATGCCTCTCCCTGATGCAGAGGGGAAACGGGCTGAGGCCCGCCAATAAAGCCAACAGCCTGGAAGCAAGACTATACCAGGACTCTGCTAGGCGAGAGCCCATGGTACTTCTACTCAGCCATGTGTGCACATTTAAAGAGTTTTCAAGTTCGAAGCGCTTCATCTCATGCAACAGTCCAGCCAACTACATTTCTAACACGCAGCACTGTTTGGATGAAAACCGCATCCAGATAGACAAGAAAGCTGAGGGTGGTGCTGGAGGGGAAGGCAGTGGGGTAGAGATGGAACCACTGTGACAATGATGGCTCGAAATGATCACTCTGGGTAAGAACTGCCTGCTGAAATAGGTAAAGGAACAATCCCGATAACCGATAACCTCTCAGTATCTGTATTGCAAGTTATAATGCCCAAAAGGAGAGAAAGAGACAGAGTGAGAGACAGAAACAGAGAGACAGAGAGAGAAAAAAAGAGAGGGAGACAGAGCCAGAGACAGAGAGAGAGAAGAGACAGACAGAGACAGAGAGACAGAGAAAGACATAGAGAGACAGAGACAGAGAGAGACAGAGCCAGAGACAGAGAGAGAAGAGACAGACAGACAGAGAGACAGAGAAAGACATAGAGAGACAGAGACAGAGAGAGACAGAGCCAGAGACAGAGAGAAGAGACAGACAGAGACAGAGAGACAGAGAAAGACATAGAGAGACAGAGACAGAGAGAGACAGAGCCAGAGACAGAGAGAGAAGAGACAGACAGACAGAGAGACAGAGAAAGACATAGAGAGACAGAGACAGAGAGAGACAGAGCCAGAGACAGAGAGAAGAGACAGACAGAGACAGAGAGACAGAGAAAGATATAGAGAGACAGAGACATAGAGAGACAGAGCCAGAGAGAGAGAGAGAAGAGAGAGCGAGAGCGAGAGAGAGAGAGAGAGAGAGAGAGAGAGAGAGAGAGAGAGAAGAAAAGTGCTTCCCATAGAACAGAGGCAGGCTGGAGGTGGGGACTGTGGCAAAAGGGAGGGAAACTGGGGTCACTGGTGGGGTGGAAATATATACTGGGGGAGGGATGGGTGTTGGAACATTGTATGACAGAATCTCTAGAAAGAAAAGAAGGAAGGAAAGAAGGAAGAAAGAAAAGGAAGCAAGCTGAGGGTGAGAGAACTCAGACAGGGCCCTGAGGCTGGGCAGCTGTCATCAAATGCCAGCCTGTTCCCTCCCTTCCCGCCAAGCATTTCCCACCACACACTTTCCTTTCCCACATATTTGTTCAAACAATTTTGATTTCTAGAAAATACATATCTCATAGCGGCTGCAATACTGATTTCAACTATGATCTATAGTTGGGCACAATGATCAACTTCCCTGAATCTGACTACCCTAAACTTTTCCCTAATTAGGTAAAACTTTTAGGGAGCCACGAGGTGCTATGCTGCAGTCGTCAAAAATGAATAACGAGGTCACCCACACTTGAGCAAACATTTTTCTCTCCCAACCCTTACTCTCAGGCAGGTGCCATCTGTCATGCGAGTGACACTTTCAATCAACACAGAGATGCTAATATCACCCGCATGTCCTCAATAAATCTCCTCCAGTAGAAGTCACATTCTTGACTGAACTATCTGTATTTCCACCTCGGTGCACCTATTGCCAGACATTTGTCAAAAACGTCTGTGAGGTGATTGACGTCCCTTGCGAGGAACAGCAGTCATCCGGGGTTTTCGCTTTCCCTAATTGTCATCTAATGACCCTATGCACGAGGGGACAAATGTGAAGTCTATAACCGCTTAAGAGAACAGTTTCCACTCAGGTGAAGCAATTCTCTTTGAATACACTCACGCAAAGCCAGTCAGGCCTCATCACTACCCTCTCCCGCTGACGTCAGTGCAGGGGCTTGGTAAGCTGGTGGCCAAATCTATACCTGAAATATGTCATTGTTAAGCCGGTGAATGATATCAAGAAGACATTAATCATGTGGAATAACCACATCCTGCAATATGACAGAACACATATGCATGGTCTATCTGCAAGGGTCTCAGATCCCACCTGACCACTCTTTGATATTTTGTTTTTGAACATAATAATTCTGGACCACCAGGTGGAGAAACACATACCCCGAGTCTTGAATCTTGGTTCTCCCACTCACTGATGCTACACCCCAGCTGGCATGCCCTGGGGACTGTGATCACAGGACCTGCCAACCCTTGTTGTAAAAACTGCCTGTAGGGTGGTTACCAATCCTCTAACCACTGGCTGGCAACATTCCTGAAGATTCTATACATGGCAATCCATGAGACTGTGGCCCTGAGGTGAATCATAAGGCAGAGTGTGGCCCAACCACCAACCATAATGGCCACATCCAAGCAGAGCCAGTTAGGGCTGGAAATTTTAATTTCAATGAGGTACTTGTTCCTGGGAACCAGTGAGAGAGACAATCTAATAAGTTGGGCTGAGTATTGATGAGCCAGTCAGGGTCCAAGTGCCCTATTAATGCAACAATTTACTGTCCACTTCTTTGGAAATTTACCTGGGGTAGCCTCTCCTCTCTCTCTGATTCAGATTCATTCGGCTGCATTCAAAAGATTTACCTTCCGTCAATAAATTGCTCATCTGTAACCTTTAAAGGTTACTCTATAACTCACCTCTGCATGCCCGGCACTGGGCCGTGAAAGCGCCCTGGCTATTTCTCTGGCTCACGTTTTTAAACCACCTTTTCCCCTTCAGCACATAATGAAATCATAACTTCATAAATTTTATTTATACTAAAGCTCAGCATTATTACCCTGCCAGGATACTCAAAAAAAAAAAAAAAAATCTGACGACTCCAAACAGCCCAGAATCTATCACTTGTGCTTGCTTCCCTTTCCCCAGAGGCTGCATTTTAGAGGTGAACCCTTGCTCTAGGTAAAGTTGTTTTTGCAAAATAGAGTCTGTATCCTGAGTAGCAGCTCCAGAGTTTTCAGATACATGCCGTGAAGAGACAGCAAGAGCCTGAAGAGCACCAGGCCTCCCCTTCCCCCCCGGTTATGCAAACATTTTATTTGGAAATGCCCAAATTCTAAATACATGAAGTCTCACACTTATTTTACAACAAAGTGAATTTTTTAAAGTTGTAGCACAGAAGTTCATTCATTCTTAATTGCTAAAAAGTGAAAATAGAAATATTGCAGTACAGTACAAGAAAAGAATTTTTCAGGTTGCTTTAAGCAAAAATAATTTACAAGCGCCTGTAAGGCAGGTACCAATTCTTGCCTATCAGACACAGGCCATTTGAGTGTCTTTGACCTCAGTGAGGGATATCCATGGCACTGGGCTTACTTTCTTTTTAATGAGGAGAGTTGAAAAGCCTATGAAAAATAATATATACCTTCTTCAGAAGCATGTGGACATTTGTTTCCACTTTCTCACTAAAGAAATATAACACTTAGCATCACTTTCTCACTTTTCATTATGAATGTTAATTGTGTTTCTTTGGAACAAAAGCTTTAGTCTTCACTTGAGTCCTAAGAGCACTGTAGGTGGGCACATAAAGCAACATTTCCCCCTCCCATGCCCTTTTGGGTAAGTTTCAGTCTTTCTAGATACAATATATTTCATTGTTTACCAAACCCTAGGAAGTTTTGTAGAGAGGAGTAAAAGGGCTAATAAAAATAGACTGGACCATCTGGAGAGCTTTGTTCAGGCTGTGAGGAAGACTGTCCAGGGGTGCCATGCTGTGGGGTGACCTACAACCACATCCTTCCACAAGTTTCCAAGTGCACTCTTCGTCACAGGTCCATCATAATTAAAATAGTTGTGGGCAGCCTCTTTCCAGAAGAATCTCCTTTCTTCTGAAATAGTAGCTTCCAGTGATTTCCCTTAAGGGGAAACTCAACTGGGAGGGGACCCTGGGGGCAGCAGATACTCAGGAAATGCACAATAGTCAAAAATTGGAAATAACCCAAGTGTCCAAGAACAGATGGCTGAATAAAAAAATTGTGGTATGTGCACAGCAGAATATGTATGAATCAGTTCTAAGAAAGGATGAAATCAGGCAATTTACTCATGACATGGATGGATCTGGAGTATCATGCTGACTGAAGTGAACCAGCAGGAGAGGGGTAGATACAGAGTTTTATATGTGATATATAAAGAAACACAGTAAGGGAATACAAAAAGTCAAAGGCAACTAAACTGAAGCGTTGCTCTACAGAACTGAGTTTACCTGGTGTGGGGGAGGGCAGGGGGAGCTGAAGGGTTGAAACATGAGGCGTCCTTGGGGCACTGATAGCAGGCAGTGGACAGTCTGGTGGGAAGAGGGTATGCATATGCATAAAACCCTATCATTAACAGTAGGATAAATCACAGCACAGTGGGTAAGGTGCCTTGCACGTGGCTGACCCAGGTTTGATTCCTCCGCCCCTCTCGGAGAGCCCGCCAAGCTACTGAGAGTATCCCGCCCTCACAGCAAAGCCTGACAAGCTACCCGTGGCGTATTCAATATGCCTAAAACAGTAACAACAAGTCTCACAATGGAGATGTTACTTGTGCCCACTCGATGTGCAAATCGATGAACAATGGGATGATGGTGCTACAGTGCTACTTAAGTTATAAATAAATAAATAAATAAAAATAAATAAATAAAAAATAAATAAATAAACATGGGAAAAGAAAAAAGAAATGCTCCAGAATCTGGAGCTTCCTATTGCCTTCTGAGAATGCATATGCAAATGACTTATTTTTTTTTAGGAAATTAAAATCATTTAAAAATATCTTTACACAGATACCATCATTCATTATGCAAAAAAGCCTAAAGGAGCTAGGGGAGGGGAGGGGAGTCGATGCAGCACAGAAATGACCCCGAGGAGTCTCCAAGAACCACAGCCATAAAATCTCTTTCAGTATCAATTTTGTCTGGTTCTATAATGTTCTTCATAATTGAGCAGAAGCTGGTGACAGTGGCTCACATTGATGTCTGGGTTCTAGTTCAAAAGTATGGGACTGGGCTCCCCAAACGGCTCAGAGAAGCTTCCCCTAAAATGTTTGGAGCAGCTTTCTCCACTGAGGCAGGTACCTGGGTAAGTGGCTCTTAGGTCCCTGGAGGCCCTGTGAGCCTGAAGAAGCTGTAGCCTTTGCGCAAATTAAGAAGCAGATGACCTAAAGCCGGGGTCTTCTCCGGAAACAACCACTTCACAGAAACTGTCTTCAGGCGGGGCAAACCTCCAGAGGCCAGGCTTGAGCCCTGAAGTCATTCTCTGTTCTTTGGAAGCTTCTCTCTGCCTGACGCCTCAGGCAAAGGAAAGAGGCCCCTGATTTGCCCCATTTCCCTTAGAATTTACAGTTCTGTACATTCTCCATGCGTACGTGATCAAATTTGATCTTTCTCTTTCCAATGCATCTGTATGATACTTTTTGTTATTCACCCAGCTTCAGAAGAACCAGGACAGAGGGGATTTTGCTCTGAGTTGCTCAATAGCCACTTCCTCTCAGGGCAGGAATCAAAGCCCTCTCACCGGCAGACCAGCCCAACAGAGCATTCCATTCCTCTGCCCCAGACCTGGGCTTTTAAGACCCAGTGCCTAACCAGGTGGGCTTCTTCTTTTCTGCCCGGCACTTCTCACTCCTTCCTCTCCCACACAGCTGTCTGCTGCATGCTGACGCAGCTCTTGTTTTTGGTGGAATCTAAAACACTCCTTTCCTTACTGTGCTAACATTTAAGGCAGAGACAAACACAACCAGAATA
Source organism: Sorex araneus (assembly GCF_027595985.1). NCBI lineage: Eukaryota > Metazoa > Chordata > Mammalia > Eulipotyphla > Soricidae > Sorex > Sorex araneus. Next base: position 337,255,791 of record NC_073313.1, on the reverse strand, counting down.
AGTAAGTGAATCTATATTCTGATGGACAGTAATGAGCAAAATGGGAGAATGTAGGATAACATTGATTTGTCCTTTCTCCCTTGCTACAGAGAACTTAAGTTTTCCAGATAATACCCATCACAGTGCTCCTGAAGCACCTCCATTCCTCTGTGTTTATTGGGATGCAGCTCTAAACATTTTAGGATAACATTGGCATGTCCTGTTTCACTTGCCACAGGGAGCTCAGGTTTATCACAGTGCTCCTGAGGCACTTCCATTCCATGGTACTTCTCTGTAAACTCCTCTTTATGCTCTCTTCCCCAACCAGTCTATTACTTTCCCCCCTAATCAGACTCTGTTAACTTGTAAGGTCAGATTCATCAGAAATCTATAATTTTATATGTATGAATAAAATATTGGGACTGGAGCAATAGCACAGCGGGTAGGGTGTTTGCTTTGCCTGTGGCCGACCTGGGTTCAATTCCTCTGTCCCTCTCAGAGAGCCCAGCAAGCCACTGAATGTATCCCTCCCACATAGCAGAGCCTGGCAAGCTACCTGTGGCATATTCCATATGACAAAACTAGTAACAAGTCTCACAATGGAGACATTACTGGTGCCTGCTCAAGCAAATGGATGAACAATGGGATGACAGTGCTACAGTGCTACTGAGTGAAATATTGCCTTTCTCCTCTCCTTATGTTTTTTGAATAGTTTACTTTAAAGCAATGTCCTTTTTGTATGGACAAAGGAAGACAGTTAATATTATCCTTTGTGACTTGGGAGTAAATTGTCCCCAAACAATCCGCACTCTGGGGCATCTGCTTTCTCAATTTAAGCCTCAGTTGCCCTTAGTTCCTAGCACTCCAAAAGCAAGGTCCCGATGAGGGACCAAATGGACGCAGGGCGAGCTGTGAGCTACCCTGGCATCAAAATGGGCCAGGTCAAAGCGCTATGATACTCAACCAGAAGTTGAGAGCCTGGTCATGGACAAATGCTGTCATGATCCAAAAGTAACGATGAGATTAGGACCCTGCTAGGGTTAGGAAAGCCTAATCTGGCCTGAACACTGTAGTCTGAGATCAAGATGCCTCCATGAGAGCAATTCTATAAGCTTAATGTATCTCTTACTTTGTCCATACAAAAATGAATATTATGAATATTATATTTGTTGGACATAATATTTATATTATTATGTAATTATTATATGACATAATTATTATATTATTAGACATAATATAATAATTTGTTTGTTGGACAAGGAGAGGAGAAACACACCCATGGGGTTCCGCTCTTGGGTGGGTTTTCCTGCTGAATGAGAATCTGTCCTAGAAGCAGCTTTCCCTGAGGGCAAGACTTTACCTCTGTTGATTGTATGGCCACACCTATGTGTAAGCTCCAACCCCTCAATGCTTGGGGATTTAACTAGGCTGTAAGAGTGGGCTGAGGGATCCAGGGCAAAAAGGATAATGAAGGGGGATCCAGGAGGAGAATTAGGTAGCATGGAACAGGGATAAGCAGAAGGAGAATCAGAAAAGAATGGAGATGGGAATGGAATAAACTGCAACTGACACCAACCAGCCTGGTCCTCATTCCTTCCTTCACCTGCCCATCATCATTGGCTTCCCCGGAGTGGGGGAAGTGGCGTGAGACTTCTGAACTCAAGCGGTAAGAGAGACAGGTGCAAGAGGCCCCATTCGTAATTTATTTTTAGTAAATATACAGAAGAAAAAATCTGGAGGCCAGGCAAATGTCAGGGTCAAGAGTAGCTAAATCCTCTGGGAAATGTGGACTGTCCTGTCCTCCTAACCCCCCACCCCATCCCCCACAACCAGGAGTTTGGAAGGAGCAGAGACCCAGGGGCCATTGGGATTCCAGGCAGATTTCTCCCCTTCTCTATCTAGATGCCTCCATCTTTGCTGTAGTCCAGGCTTGGGCCACTGCCAGGCTGGTCTGAGGAGGGAAGACCCAGCTGGGTGAGACGGGGATGGGCTGAGCTTGATGCAGAACCTATCCTGCTAACTCCCTGCCAGGAAAATCAAGTAGCCAGATGAAGTAAAGCTTCCTAAGACTCTCCAGGTAAATGTTCCCACAGTTGGGGAGTAAGGAATGACCCCTCAGCAGATATGTTCTCTCTGACTCTTATTAGAGGAGTGAACTCAAAAAGGCACAAAGCACAGTACTGAGTACCTTGATTTGTATCGATTAGGCCCTCCAAACAGTCTTTTATTTTCTAGATAATCTCTCTTCTAAAGTTGTTGCTGAGTTAAAAGAAGAGAAAAAGCCTTGGGCCAGAGAGATTGCACATGGGTTAAAGCTTGCCTTGCCCATGGTTGCCCCAATTAGATTTCTGGCACCACATATGGTTCCCTGAGCACTGTCAGGAGTACTCCCTGAGCACAGAGCCAAAAGGAAGTCTTGAGCACTCCAGATGTGGACCCCCAAACAAAAAGAATGAGAAACAAAAAACAAAAAGCCTAAACAAACCTGAGCCGTTTGGACCTTGACAGGCTCCACTTCCACTGTCAGAGGTTGGGTAACGGCCCCGCCTCTGCTTCTCCAAAACAGAGTTGGAAATTTGGGTCTTTGGAAAATAGAAGCACAAACCTCCAGGACAGAGGCCTGAAACAGAGAGGTCTGAACTGATACCTTGCTGAGTTCTCTCTGATTTACACTCTGCCTTGCAAATAGATTAAATTGCAAATAAAATTAAATGAGATGCAACTGGTTGGGGCTGGAGCCATACATAGTGCAGCAGGCAGGGCACGTTCCTTGCACACAGCCAACTAGGGTTTGATCCCTGACATCCCATATGGTCCTCAGAGTCTATCACTAGCAGTGATCCCTGAACAAAAAGGCAGGAGGGCCTCCCAAGCATTGCTGGGTGTGACCCCAAACTAAAAAGAGATTAAATGAGATGCTGCTTATAAAACCAGTTCTAATACAAACACTTCTAGACAAATCTGTTACCGCTTTTGTGCCAGCTCCTCCTTCACCTGCAAAATGGGCAGGTTTTGTTCTGGGAACAAAGGGAAGAAAATTTACTGTAATCAGCTCTATGTGAATATTTCCATGTTAATTCAGCATATTAATCATAATCAATGAAAGAACGACTTTTCCTTTAGGAAAGAAAGTCAATCACAAGAACTCAAGTGCTTAGAGGTGATCCAAGTAATGATTAACACAGTCATGTTCAATTGTGGAGCGACAAATCATTTAATGTCAAATTGGCTGTTCGTTGTTTTTTATGAATTGCATCATTTTGGGTAAACATAGGCAATTACTCGAGAATGATTTCCTGTTATGCTCTTCTCAGCTGGCAGCACAGGGATCATGTCTCTGTTAAAAGATGCCACGTACAACAGCATGTTGTTATTTACTATTTATTAAATTCTAGCAGGAAAGCAGCTCCATGAAACTACAACAGAATACATGAAGAATTTCCACTCTTCTAATAGGAAAGGTTTGCTCCTCAGATCTTGGGAAGGATTAATAATGGCATTTAATAAACAGGATGCTGGGCAATATCTCATTTACTTATTAAATGCCAGGTCTGTCACCTGTGTGCATAGTCTGTATCCCCTCCTGTTTTCTAGGTAACAGCAGAAGTTTGGATAACCTCTCTGGATTAAGTGAAGTTAGCATACGGGTTACCCAGATCAGCAAATGCAATAGATGTAAGATTTGGGCTTTAATAGTTACCCAGATTTCTCTGAGGAAGAAGAGAGGAGACTACTTAGTGTTGGGTCCACACCCACTTTTTGGAGAGTGGGAGATAAATGAGGCACTTCTCACCATTGCATTTGGGATCACTGTATCATTGTATCACTGTAATCCCGTTGCTCATCAATTGCTTGAGTGGCCACCAGTAATGTCTCCATTGTGGGACTTGTTGTTACTATTTTTGGCATATCAAATATGCCACGGGTAGCTTGCCAGGCTCTGCCGTGCGGGTGAGATACTCTGAGTAGCTTGCCGGGCTCTCCGAGAGGGGCAGAGATACTGAACCCAGGTCGACCGCATGTAAGGCAAACGCCCTACCCGCTGTGCTATTGCTTCAGCCCACATTTGGGATGAGCTTCCATTTGTTCAATATTTTGCATCATGTTCCACTGCGTCACTTTCCAGATGCAAAGCCTCCTCTTTGGTATTGCCAGTGAGTTTGTTCACATGAAAAATGCCAGTGGGTAAGCAGAAATCTGCAAATCCTTTCTTCCACCCTATAAACTCTAAAATGTGTGGGCAGATTAAATTCATTTTCCCCAAGAAATGGCCCCTTTCGTATTAAGGGTTTGTATGGAAAATGGAAGCTTGAAGGCAGATTTAATTCTTTCGTCTAATTTACTTTTTACACACAATCTTGCAGAAAGGGTGTTGTGGAAATCCTGGAGTTGCTGTTCATTCCTGGGTTGATAATCAGGCGCCCCACGTGGCTGGGAGACTGTGTGAGCTGTCACTCTCAATTGCACGAGGTCAATAATCTCACAGTACTTCAGAGGCCTTAGCTGCTTAGAAATTCGCTCAGAATCTTAAAAACAGAAAAATCACCCATGGTCACCTAAGCACTTTTAAAACGGCCTTTGGGCTGCGGCGGGTGTCTGGTCACTGTGGAATTAAGTGGCTCTCGCCAAGCTCAGCTAAGAAGCAGCACCGTGCAGCTTTTCCTCTTAATATGCATCGGCTTAAAGATCACACACACACAAAAATAAACAACCCATCACAGTGCGTGCATCATTTTACTTATGAGACATGACAAGGCTTCCACTCAATTGAAAGGTACACTCGGAGATGAAATCATGGCGCCATCTGGAAAAATGCAAACCAGCGTTCCGTCACCTCTAATGTCAGTGTCAGGTTTGCGCAGGGCTTGAGGTGGCTTCGTGGAGAGTACAGGTCATGAGAAGGTGTCACTAGTGCCACTTGTGTTGTGCCACTGAACTCAGAGCTTGAAACATCATTGCCAACCACCCGTATGATTCAACTAATTGGATTTCATCAAAATTAATAAAATTCAGTGCAAGGTCTTGAAAATTCAAGGTCATTTTCAAGAGAACAGGAAGACAAGCTACAGAATAAAAGAACGTGTTTCTATGTCACACATCTGATAAGAGGCCCACATCCAGAAGTTAACAAAAGTTGAACTCTAACCTGGTCCAACTTTAACAGAGATCTTTCCTTTAGCAGAGACCTTTAGACACAGAAAATGGCTGAGGAATGCTGCAAAGAAGGTAGGTACAACTTCCTAGGACATGAGACTGAGATACAGAATCAGAAAAGAACAACAGATAATAAATAGCACACAGGGTGACTAAGAGGGGCCAGGACAGACTGATATTGAATCTGGGAAGTCAGGCCCATGATGGGGACAGATTGTTTTGTAGACTGTTTTAAGGAGTGAGCATTTATTGAATGGCTTAGGAGCTGATAACCAACCGGTTGTGTTCCCTTTTGTGGACAAGCCACCATCTTTATCCTGAAAATGAGGACTGCATAAAAAAGATATTCCAGGCCCATGAGAATGCTGTTCAATGCTACCGACATGGTTGCTAAAGCTTCAAAGTGAGTGCTGAGATTTCCCCAGTGTTTCCCAAAACCTGCATCCAGGGAACATTGAGCTTCCCATTTACCAAGTGGGCCTCTAACATCTGCTGTGAGCTCACACAGGTCTATCTTCCCCAGCTCCATGTCCTGGGCAATTGCCTATCATCTCCACTCTGAACTCTTCCTAACAAGAAGGCAATGACATGACATGGTATTTTCTACTGCCACTGCTGAGAGAGGGAGTTCAACTATGTTTTTCTATTAGTGTGACTAATATGGTTTTGTAGACACTGCCTCCATAGACTCAACCAAAATAAGAACCTTTTTGAAACTGCCTAGCTAGCTCAGCAACCTCATTTCTGGAATGGGCCAACTATTAGCCTGCAGCAAAAGCTCCTAGGGAGAGAAAAGAAAAAAAGAAAGGAAAAAAAGCTTTAAGGGAGAATTAAATGAGGAAAGGAGGGAGGGATGGAAGGAGGGTGAGAGAAAGGAAGGAAGGAAGGAAGGAAGGAAGGAAGAGGAAGGAAGGAAGGAAGGAAGGAAGGAAGGAAGGAAGGAAGGAAGGAAGGAAGGAAGGAAGGAAGGAAGGAAGGAAGAAGAGAGGGAGAGAGGGAGGGAGGGAAGGAGGGAGTGAAGGAGGGAGGGAGGGAGAGGGAGGGAGGAAGCACAGGGTAAGTTATTTTTTGCTTCAGCTTCCTTGAGAATAATTATAATTCTTCAGAGTCTATCTGATTTGTCTGGGAAGCGAGCTATACTGCAGTGTACCTTATTCTCTCTTTGTTCAAGCTCTTCCTGCGTATACTCATCTTCACGAGGAACACGGCTGGTGCTCTGGGAGACAGGGACCTTTCTCTGATGATGCTTTGCCTTTGGTGGGGGCCCACTTCATACTCCCTGCTTTCTGAAACATACCATCAGTTTCTATCAGTAATAAGGGCTGTGGCTTTCATGGTTTTATTTTCAGAGAAAGCCTGAGCTTCCCTTTCAGCAACCAACAGATTTACTAGTTTGACCTCTCAATGTTTAAGTGTAAACTTGTGCTTGTGTTTTTTTGTCTTTATTCTGCCATGTTCCACATATCTGATGGGCTCTCTGAAGGCTGAGGAATGATCGTCAGTGAAGTTATCCTCACAGAGCATCAGAAGTGAAAATCAGATGCCACGGCTTCTCCTAAAGATGCAATTGTTCTTCATAAACCTATAGGTTGTCATAAATGGTCAGTGCCTGTATCATGGAGATGTGTGTATACACATATGTATACGTATATAGACACACATGTATATATACACGCACATATATATGTATATATGTATATGTGTGTATATGTGTGTATGTGTGTGTGTATTTGTATTTTTTGGAACCATACCTGGTGGTGCTCAGAGCTTACTTCAGGCTCTGCATTCTGAAGTCTCCCATGGAGGTACTTAGGGAATGGGAAAATATGCGATGGTTATGGGAAAATATGCCATGGATCAAACTGAGGCCACTGCATTCAAGCAAGTGCCTTCACACCTGTACTATCTCTCTGGCCCAAGAAATAAGCTTAGATCATTTTAATGATGATCCAAATAGTTTTTTCCTTAGAATCTCATACAATTATTATGAAAGCAGTTGACATTATTTTCTTTTTATTCATTAATTCATTCATGAACTTAAAAATTAATGGATTAAGTGCTGAAGAAAAAAAAGAAAAGAAGACTGCACTTTGAATATTCAATCCAGAAGCAGGAAGACTATGGAGATTATGAAGAACGTTGAACACAAATCAACTCATGTAGAAGAAAGATAAAAATACTAAAAGCAGTTGAGGAAGGGCACCAGCTCCAACTTAGTCCTTGTCATCTAACTCCAATTCCCATTTCTCATACAAGGTCACTTCTGAGAGAAGTAAATTCTTAAATGAATACCTTATTTTATACAGGTGCATCTATAGTATGTTTGTTGGTTTGGTTTTGTTTATGCATTATAAAATTTTAGTTTGGGGACTACTGATGATGTTGGGGTTGGCCCTGGCTCTGTGTTCAGTGGCTGCTTCCAGCATGGTTTGGGGACCATGTGGGGAATCTGTGAAGGGGACCAGAAGCAAAGAGTGTGTGAGGGATTGAGCCTCCGCCTTCCGGATGCAAAAAGGGACTCAGTCTCTTGTTTATGTAACTCACTGGTCAGGTTTAAATAAAAAAAAGAGAAACAGATACATTGTTTCAAAGATATTATAATTCTTTGGGGCTGAAGTGAACATACCATGGGTAAGGCACTTAATCTTGCATGCAGTCAACCCAAATTCAATACCTGGCACCCCAGACCCACCAGGAGTGATTGCCAAGTGTAGAGCCAGGAGTAAGCCCTGAGCATTGCTGGGTGTGGTCCCCAAACAAAGAAACAAACAAACAAGCAAAATACTGCAACACCAAGTACCCAGCCATTGTGATTATAACAGAATTGGCCAAAGTAACATTTTTGAAAAACACCTCATTGGAGGAATAAATATTCCACTCTCTGTTTCCAAAGCCAAGATTCTTCAGAATCCCAAAGCCAGAATCGTCCAGCAAATTCCATGACTCTTTGGGCTCTACTGACTAAGGTGAAATATTGACTCTGGTGAAATATTCAGTAAGAATTTTCAATCCGATTAAACTAAAAGTGTTTGGTTATTATTCATTGAGCTAGAATGCCAAGCAATAGGAATATAGCTTCTCTGAAACTCTTAGCTAATTGGTGTTAGGGCAATAAAATGTTCCAGATCACTAATAAAAACAAAATACTGCTCACTACCAATATTTGCAAGAGCTTTGACCCCAATTCAGAATTCGGTCCCAGGGCTTTATCTAGGTCAAACATCAACTCCAGAGATTCTCCCGGGAAAGATTCTGTGATGTGCACTTTCTACTTGGCTCTCCATCTCCTAAGCTATAATAAACACACAATTTCTGTTCAAAGACAATTTTTTGAAATGACCATTATAGTCTATGCACTGTTGATTCCTGGCCCTCTGAAGAGCTATTTCTACAAAGGAAGAAGCTAGTGAATTATCTTTATCCTCACATGCAGTTTACCCGAGTCACACACATTTCCACATGGACCTTGACAAGGCTTGGAAGGGGTTGAGCAAATGCTCACCTACTCCAAGTTTACCTGCCTCTAATTCAGACCTCTCCCCCGCCCCGCCCCTCCATGTCTCCCTGCCTTCCTTTCATCCCATAATCCCCAGAGTACCATCAGAGTTGCTATCTGGGGTCTGGTGAAGAGGGTGTGGAAAGAGATACGTGTTTAGTTTGGGTTTGGGGATGCGCTTGCACATCTCACATTCATTTCTGTAGTGAGATGACTGCATTTGCATTTGCAAGTCTTTTCTTTTCTCTGCAGAGATGCTGGCAAACTAAGTTTAGAGCCTGAAAAATCCTGTAGGCTCTTCCTGTGGCCTCTACAAACTTTAATGGTTCTCTTATTTTACATCAACTAAAAATGGAAATGGAAGATGTTAAAACCAAAGTGCCATAAATAAATCCTTTCAAAACCTGTTTCACATTAAAAAAATATGAACATAGCATATTTCAAATTGTCCATCTTAGATTATTCAGTGATTCGACTCCCTTGGCTCACACAGGTTACCAGCTAAGCATTCAATAAAAAAGTACATCTAGATCTAATGAAATGGACAATTTCAGTCAAAAGGATATTCAAATAGCATATAAATAGTTAAACATTCCCAAAGCCTGTGTGCTAGGAAATTCACTGCCACTGTCACTGGAATTCCCCTTAACATAAAATCCTCAAAACTCAGGGGTAAACTGGCTTTCCAAAGGTCCCCCAGGTCTTACACAGAACATACTGGGTTAAAAGCATTTCAGGACTTAAAGAGAAAGATTGTGGTGCTCTCCAACCCTCCCCTTTCATCATAGACTTCCAGAGTTAAAGCAGCAAATAAATAACCAAAAGAAGGAAAAGAAGTTTCGATATTGCCCAGGAGAGTCATGTCAGTGAAAACAAAATACCAAATGTACAGTTTGATTATTTCAAATGTACTTTTTCCTTTCCTGCCTTCTGGCTCAACTTTTGGGATCCCTGGTGGTGAGTGTCTTGTGGGCCCTTTCAGAGCGGCACAGGGACAGAGCTCTGCTCCCTACCCCAGCCCAGAACCCTGAGTCCTTCCTAGAATGGCTGCCCCATTACACAACTCATGAACCAATAGCCTCAGTAGTGGTTATTTTGGCTTATAATTTTATCCATTGCTACAGATGAAAACTGCAAGAAGTTCTGAAAATTTCCATTGTTAGTCAAAAGTAAATACAAAAACACCACAGCATGACATTCAGCAGAGATGTTAAAATGGTGCTAAGCACTCAGACAGAACATGTCCTGGGATACATACCGTCAGAGAAAAGGCACGCCAAATGTTGACAATCTGTTTCTAAATGAGTTTCATGGTTCTTACACTCATGCTTTTTCTATATTTTTCTTTTGTGGGCTGAATTTAACTTTTAAGGTGTTTTTAGTGTACATAAAAACAGCCTAGTTGACAACATTTATACATAAATTATTTAAAAACATCAATAACTGATGGTAAAATGACAGTTTGATGCCAAAACAATGTAATTGTGTCTAAGATCTTTTCAGTTCACAGAGAATTTTTCTTAATATATAATCATGAACTCGATGCAATTTATGTAAAATCATATCTTTACAATTTGACTTACTACACTTGCCGGCTTCCCAAGTGGTACTCAGGTGGCCTGGGGACCCCCATCTGCAATTCTCAGCCACGTAGGTTCCTGGTTCAAAGCAAGATCCCGAGAATGTGATGCTGCTCAGGTTTGCAGTGGGAGGATTACCCAGGTAGTGTTGGGACCCTCCAAAGCTGCAATGGTAGGTGCTTGGGGATGCAATGGTGGGTCCCTGCCATCCTAGGAATCCCAGGTGAAGTGCATGCTAATCCTGATATTTAACTGCTACACTATTTTCACGCCCTCTATTGTACACTTTAAAAGACAGATTTCCTGCTAATATTCACAAAGAAATCTGTAGTGTCTAGGAGAGAAAGGGTATTTTTCCATAATTATAAGTTTAGGATCAAAACATCTTTACTAAAAGACTCAGCACAAACTCTCTGGCATCCTTTTCTCTAGGTAAGAAAGGTTCCTACTGCAGGGATGAAAGGTTTTTGTGTCTGCAGATGGACTGGAAATTTCCATCTGCCTATTTGTTGAGGTTTTACTCAGTGTGGCTGCGAGGCAGTGTAAGCTATGTTCCCTACCTTCATCTCAATTTGTTTGGTGTCTAGATTCTGAAATAACAGCTTTACTCGAGCTTTTCCATCATCGGAAGATCCCTTAAGTTGGGAGAATTTAAATCTCCAGAGCACATTCTGTAAAGGAATGAAAGTAATTAGTGATTTAGAAATGAGAGCTTATTTATTTAATCAATATCCAGTCATACATTAATCTATCTCAATAAATTATATAATCTAGCTCAATAAATTCAGACATTAGCTTAATCTTCTTACCTCCAATGAGACTGTGGGATTTATCAGAATCTTCACCTTGTTAGTTTTGTCTATGTAAACCAAACTCACATCACCAGCTTCCTGACCCCATCCACCCCCATCCATTGGGGCCAACTAGCTGGTCATGATGCCATGAAATCCTCTGCCTTTATCCATCCTCTATGCTGTTTTGGCTTCTAGTTCATAAGTATCATAAGACACATAGCTAGCTCCTTTTTTTTTTTTCCTTTTTGGGTCACACCCAGTGATGCACAGGGGTTACTCCTGGTTCTGCACTCAGGAATTACTCCTGGTGGTGCTCAAAGGGACCATACGGGATGCTGGGAATTGAACTCTGGTCGGCTGAGTGCAAGGCAAATGCCCTACCCGCTGTGCTATTGCTCCAGCCCCGAAGCTAGCTCCTTTTAAAAGGAACTTTCAAAATCCAGTTTTAAGGCTAAGAAGTCCAGTTCTTGCTATTGCATATGTAATAGAGACTATGCAGATAAGATGCAGATAAGCTGAAACTTTTCATCCTGATTGACATGATAACCTGCTGGGGTTATGTTCAGATAACTTAACAGTTTCTCCTGAACTCTGATGAAAAATGTAGATAATATTAGCTCCTAAGACTGTTTCAGAGCTGTATTTAATGTTGGCTAAGGTACTTTAAAGATTCTCTTTAGTAAGGAAAAGGACTGCACAAATAAAATGTAATGGCCTCTTTTATAGTCCTTATTTATAGACACTCTTTATAATAAATCTTTATCTTCCCAGAAAAACACAATAGAGAAAAGAATTAATTATGTTTTGGAAAACTATAGCTGAATTTCTAATTTTTATTAAAAGATTTAAATTGAAATAATTGATTTCCTTTCTTCTCTGTCACCAGAGGTAAAACATTGGGACAGGCGAGGATGTTAAAACAAGGGAGGATGTTTCAGAAGATGAAGTCCATTTGAGCCCAACCAATTGATTCATACTTGCCATAAAGACCACAAGGCACACAATCCCGTCATTTTTGAGTGTTCATGAAATCCCATATCCAGAAGCACCATTCCCATACTTTCTGAGAGCTGGGACAGCCTCTGAAAACATTCCATGTCTCATCTGCCACTTAAAGTGCTCACTCTCTGATTTTTCCTATGAAGGAATCTGCAACCCTGTGTCTGTCATCAGCTTAGATATGGTTCTGTCAAATTCCTCATAACCCAAGCAAGCACCACCAAGCCAGAGCAGAACAGTATTTGGTTCGAGCTGGACTGTGAAGAAGAGTCTCATCGTGCTTTCATTTTGTTAAGAAAAAATTTTAGGAACAACATAAAAATGGATATTTCACATAGAATCATGAATGACTGTAAAAATATTATCCACTAGAAAAACAAAACCTGCATAAACAGTCTTGTTTGCTGTTTAAGGAAATTTTTTAAAAAGCCTGATAATAAGTACTTATAGTACATTGTCACTGTCTTTTTGATACCTTGCATTTACACAGACCTTTCTCTAGTAAGTGAGTGATGACTGGCGGAACACCCCGCCTGTGAGAAGTGCTGCTCAGAGCCATTGCTTACATTTGGGTGTTGATTTTACAAGACAGCCTGGTTTGGGATGAGGGAGACAGTCCTTTCTGGGCTTCTCAAAGGAACAGGCTGGGCTGAAATTGGTTGGAGGATGGTGTCCCTGCACTGCAGGTTGCTGGGTGGGTGGACACTGGGCTTTTGTTCTCTTACTCTTTCCCTGAGCTACATGGAGCAAATATGGTGATGTGAGAAAAAGCTTCGGTGGAGCAGCCATTCTTCTCTAATTATTAATTTTCAAATCACTAATGCTTTGAACTCTTTCTGAACTTTCCTTCCATGTACCTAAAAGCACTAATTTTTCAGGAAACAAAAAGATTTGTCATTTTCATTATAGATGACATTTCTGCACATTTTATCCAAAAGAGGTTCTCTGTAATTAAATTTCAGAACTCTGAGCTTTGGTGCAAAACATGATTGAACTCTCTCGGTCAGACTGTGACCAGCTCTCTGCTCGTAGGGTGCAGGGATGCCTGGCCTGACAACTGCCCTGGCTCACAACCCCACCGGGGACACGAACCCTCGGATCAGAGTCCTCCTCTCACTGATAAAAGGTGGGAAGAGATCCTGATTTGGGCAGATAACATTGTTCTGGGGTTTAATGAAGAACAGTTTTATAGTTGTATGTGGTATACAAAAAAAAATGAATGTTTCATTTTAACCATTATGTGTGTGAGGGACGCTAATCAGTTTTACTTCCTTTGTAACAAATTTGAATGATTAAGATGTTGACAATGGAAAGTAACATTTTAATCCTTCATTGAAACAGCTGCACGAGCACTGCAGGAAGACTTTATGATAAAAGGATGAGGTGTCCTTTTCTTTTCTTTTTTTTAAATTTAGTATTTCAAATTTCGCAGCAAAACAGCCCAATTCTTTGTTTTTTTTTTCTTTTCCTGCTTCCCTGTAAAGTATGGAGGATCCCTACCCTTGCCAGCCAAGCTATAACCAAGATGTTCTCTCTTCTCCTACATGAAAGCTAACTCCTTTTGGATCTGGGGGACGTCAAGATGATAAGAAAACGTGTAGTTCACATTTTAATTGAATGCAAGTTTAAAAACGAGCCATGCTTTTTACTAAGCCTCCAAGTAATAGCTACAGATGAAAAAGTTCCACTTGGATTCTAGATTTCAAACGGTCCTTCCTTCACCATATGCATGTGGTTGCACTTTATTCTGAAACTCAAGAAGGTTCCTCACAGGCTTTCCAGCGGCTTCCACAGCCATAATGGTCAGTGGACACTGAACACTGAACACTTCCTGGCTCTAGAAGTGGGGGTGTGGCTAGGTCAGAGAGTGCATGTGTGAGGCCTGGGCTCTGTCTCAGCTCTAAAAAAATTTTGAAATACTAAATTTAAAAAAAAGAAAAGAAAAATAGAAGGGCAGGAGAGATAGTAGAGGGGTTAATTCATTTCCTTGCATGCAGCCCACCTTGATTGACCCCATATGGTCCCGTGAGCACCACCAGGAGTGATCCTGAGCAAAAAGCCTGGAGCGGCCAATGAGCACCTCTAGGCATGACCCAATTCCCCCTCGATGAAAGAAATACATTTTTAAAGATAAAACAGATGGCTCTGACTTCCTAACACCCGAACGATTTTGCCTCAGAGAGAGCTTGAAAACAGGCAGAACTGCTTCATTTCTAGTATGAAGTGGGTGGAAATAAGAGAAAGAGTCTTTAGGTTTATCTATCTGAATGATAGCGTAGTGGGTAGGGCATTCGCCTTGCACATGGCCAACCTGGGTTCGATTCCTCCACCCCTCTCTGAGAGCCCGGAAAGCTACCAAGAGTATCTCGCCCGCACAGCAGAGCCTGGCAAGCTACCCGTGGCGTATTCAAGATGCCAAAAACAGTTAACAACTTGTCTCACAATGGAGAAGTAATTGGTGCCCGCTCGAGCAAATCGATGACCAATGGGATGACAGTGATGGTGAAATAATTTTAAAATGATCTGCTGAAAAAGTTTCAGCTATTAGGGAATGGTCTTCCATTTATTCTGTGAGGATAGAACCCATTTGCGTGGTCAAGCCCCTCTCTCTTGCCTGGCATTCCACCCCTCAGCTTGAATGACCTGGAGAACAAAGAGCTGCCGGGGAGGTTCACGCCTAGGAAGAGTTGCTGGGAGGGCCGTTAGGGAACACAGTCCCTTCTATCCTTCCACAGCGTGGTCCATGCCGGTGTGCAGCTTACCACGGGTGCTGCTCTGATGGTGTTGCTGCCTCACCTGGGTCTGGTGTGGGCCCAGGGGTAAAACACAAATGGTCTGATTCAGGACATAAAGTAGTATGCACTGTAGCACTGTTGTCCCGTTGTTCTCCGATTTGCTCGAGCGGGCACCAGTAACGTGTCCATTGTGAGACTTGTTACTATTTTTTGCATATCAAATACGCCATGGGTAGCTTGCCAGGCTCTACCGTGTGGGCGGGATACTCTAGGTAGCTTGCTGGGCTCTCTGAGAGGGATGGAGGAATTGAACCTGGTTCGGCTGCGTGCAAGGCAAACACCCTACCCGCTGTGCTCTTGCTCCAGTCCATTAAGTAGTATAGGAGAACTAATTATCTTGTGAAAAGCAGCATGGTAAATGACAATCTAAATATTTCTAAATCAAAAAGCCCATTTAATTTTTTTAAATGACTTACATCAAGGATGATGAGCGTGGAGAAAGCATAATTTTCATATTTATTAATGGTTTCATTCAGCAATTATTTATTTGATCTATTATTTCACATCAACCTAGAAATAACTGAAAACTTATTTATACTACATTCATAAATACTACCTACGTTGAAAGAATGAAGATGTGTCAAAGATCAAAATTTAAGAAGATTTTAAATTAAAACACTGATTAAATTTGGAGCCCAGCTGTATACTTCACAGTACATCTGGGAGAGCTTTTCTTTTTGAAAATGAATTAAAATATTGTAAGGCTAAAGAAATAGATGTAAAGAATGCATTTGAAAGGTCTGGAACAACTTATGTTTTTTAATATGATCATATTTTTGTTTTAATTTTCATTTTCTACCTAAACATGAAGTAATGATCTAAGTATTAGGGTAGAAATGATTGAGATAAAGAAGCAATTGCATTAAAAATGTTATGTCAACTTGATCTTACAAAGAAAAATTTATAAGAAGGCCCAAATGTCTAGTTGTCTGGTACTGATACTCTGCTGAGTAGAAAGCCTGGCTTAGGGACATTGTCCCCAAAATGCAGAGGTCGGTCCGAAGCTGAAAGTTACAGGTGGACTCGTCCTCTCCTGCCCACTGGACTCCGAAGACGAGACCACTTGTGGGGAGGGCCTACCCACTTTGTTTAGCAGACGGAGGTAGAAAGAACCACAAAGAATAACAGGATTAGGACCAGAGCAGAACTTAGTTCATTTCAACACGCTGGAAAAAAATTACACTTCACTTCCCAGTCTTCATAGCATCAGGAAATGTGGAGCCTATTTAAATCTTATTGGGTGAGTTTAGAGCTAATTCATTTCAAAGAAATGTTTTGGGATGATGGTGGGAGGCCCCTGCATGGTACCATACTGTGCAGCACACCGTTTTTAGGGCAGCGTAGGGAGACAAATCAAAGGAATCTGAGAGACTAAGAAAGTCACTGAAATAGTAAAATCAAGATCTTGTTGTTGGACTGCATACAGGGTGGAATGCAGGTTCCCAGTCCCTAGAGAACACAGGAGCCTCATCTGAAACCATACTCCCCCTGTGTGGCTGGGGGTCATAGCTGTGGAATATGGGAGGGACTAAATATTTCTCATTATGTTCTCAGCCCAAGTCAAGTGCCCCGATGGTGCCTCCAAGGGCAGAAGGTCTTGGACCCGGAGTGCTCTTCATTTCATTTTAGTGTGGGCGGGGGGCTGTGTGTGCTTCTCTTACAATTGCGATGGATACTCTTCCCTCTCCTGTCCTGTCCCTTGGAAAGGTTGGGTGACTAGTATAAGACTGATTTAGAGTAAGAATACCAGGGGAGACCTCACAGGAGGACTCAGTGACCTCTTTCAGCTTCCCAAGAACCTGGCCTGCAAGCCTGAGGTCCATGGGCAAGTTCTGCCCCTGGGAGTCCCTGCCCCTGGCCAGAGCTCTGCTCCTATGGGAAGTCAGCATCACAGGCGCACTACAGGTCAGGTTTTGTCCTGTACCACAGACCACATTGCCAACTACAGCCCAGGAGAGGCATGAAGGAGCAGCAGCTAGAGGACCTGCAAGGACATACTCTTCATTTCCGCCCCCTCCTTCCTCCAGTTTTTGGGCCACACCCAGCAATGCTCAGGGCTTCCTATTGACTCAGAATTCAGGAATTTCTCCTGGCAGTGCTCAGGGCACTGTACGTCGTCCTGGGGCCAGAACCCAGGTCAGCCGCATGCAAGGCAAGCACCCTCTTAGTTGCTCTACCTCGCATCCTACTAGCTGACACCTCACAAGGGCCTGCTTTTACATGAAATTAGTAAAAATCTCAACTCAGCTTTCCTGAGAATCAAGGATTCCTTGATAATCAAGGCAAAAACAAGAGCAGTTCTTAGACAGCTCTGATGTTTAACAGATCAAGTAGGTGTCTTTTTGACTGTGGGAGAACCGTTTTATTGCTTCACTCTCCCAGGGTAAGTGTAACAAGGGGGTGTGGATCTGGCTGAATGTCATACAACAATGCAAACAAGTTGGAAACTCACTCTAGGTACTTGTGGACCAAGATAAAGAAAGTCCCTTGTTGGGGTGGTGGGTTAGGGAGTCAGCTGCCTGCTCGTGAGCTCAAGTTGATGCTGGTTGGTTGAATCTTTGTAACACACAATAGTAGGCCAAGAGACCTTGTCATCATTCTAAAAGGTGGGAGCCCCAAGTGACTAAACATCTCAATCTTTTCTGGGACGAAGCAAATGTCCAAAGACCATCGTGAGTTTCTGGCCCCAATTCAGAGCAAGAAGCGGTTTCCTAGTTTACCACATGGGCCCCCAATCTTGTGACTTTGGACCAAGAACTATTTGGGTTCTGGGGCTGTCCTAGTGTTGCTGGATGTTCCCCCTGGGTCCTAATCTCTGCCTTCTGTCAGTCAAATCCTCTCTAGTCCTGAAAATGAACTATGCCTCCAGGCATTTCCAAATGAATATCCCTGGGAGTCAGTGAGTTTATGGGGCGGGAACCACTGGCCAGGAAGGAAAAGAAGACACGCTGAGCAGAGGAGCCGCTTCACGGACTCAGCTGACAGTGACCAATTGAGAGGTCATCCACGGGCTTTGCGAGAGGAGTTGGGCAATGGGCATCTGTGAGGAAGTGAGTGAGACCTGGCAGCTCGGAGGGCAGAGGTGAGTCTGTGCAGGAAGTTTGGGGCTTGGGTGGCAGGCAGTGCGGGCCTATGAAATGGATGTGAGGTGGCTGAATGCACTTCGCTTACGTTCACTCTTCACTAACAGAATAGCTTTCTTTTTTCTTTTAAAGATGTAAGGCAAAACATTAGCTTTATGTGGGCACAGCATTTGGCAGCACTTATGTGGTGAGGTGGGTGCCCAGGTCTCTCGGAGATCAGGAGGGAGTGGTTTGGTTTCCCAGGCTCACCCTGCACTTTCATGGCCAGTATGCCTGGACTCCATCCTGAAGTGGGCATTTGAGGACCTGTACCAGGTATGGCCTTGGTGGCCTTCTCACCCCAATGCTACGCTGGGTTTTATGCCAGGCAGCAGCTGAGAGTGCTTTCTGGTGTTTACTTTGATTACTGGGTCTTATTTTCTGGATGATATCAGAGAAACCCCCTTGGCTGGTTCCCACCCGCACTTGTTTCAGGGTCTGAACCGTGTTCACTCGAAACCTGAGTTTCCTGTTGGCTGTGGGAAAGCAAATCAGCTGGGAAGGTTCCACTTATTCACACCAGACTAGTGACTGCTTGGAGCATCCCACCTAGAGGTTGGTACCTCTGAAATGTCACAAGGCACATTACCGAGAGAGCTAAAACATGGGCTGGTGGATATCTTACCTTTGTCTTACTGTCAAAACAGGTGAATCCCAAAGCAAAATCCACTGTGAAACACAGGATTTCTCCTTGCCAGCTGCAGGGGTATGTTTTGGACTAGAAAAAAGTATTAACTTTGAGACAGCATTCTTCAATAATACATGTAACATTCATTAGCGAGTGCAGCTCCCCTCCTGCCCCCCTGGATCAAAAGGCATTTTTAAAGTCCTGACATGCAGACTACAATAGGGAAACTGGAGGCCCCTGGGTTACACAGAACCTGGGAAACATTTTGCAAACAGACCCACCTTTCTTCTGTTTTGTTCAGCCACAAATATTTTTTTTGTACAAATATTTTTGTAAGACTCAGGCCATCTGTACGTGTCTTTCGCTAGCTAAAAAGAGACAAAAGAAAACTCCAGAAATGTCTCTCCTCCAAATTGGTTTGAAAACTCGTGCCAGATTATTCATTTCCTTTTGCTAACTCATTGCAAAGGACTGAGGTGCAATACGCTCAACATGAATGCCCAATGGTTGTAGTCAAAATTGTGCTCCAGAGGAAATCTCCACGTGGATCTTTCTTGGGAAACACTGGGAAGAACAGCTTATCATGAACAACAATGGCAACAGTGACAACAGCAAAAAGTGAAGAAGAATCTTCACAGGAGAGAGGTCACACAGTGGCTCCTGTCCCACTGTCGGGGCAGGTTTGGGGACAGGCCTTGCAGGAGGATAAAGCAGAGCACTTGGAAAGCTTTGTCTCTAGGGTACCGACACAGTCTTGAGTGCACATACACATGGGGATGGCTCCCTCCCTGTGTGTCTTATGCACACACACACACACACACATAGGCACTCCCTACACACATTCCTCACAAGAACCACTGTGCACACAACAGAGTATAACACATCATACACACATACCACACACATCACATATGTACACATACATACATGCTGCATACACTCACATGCATACACACAATATGCAACAGACACAGGCACACCACACACACACACACACACACATACACAAGGGCAGCACACATGCCTTAAATACATCCCCAGACATGTGGGGAAATGGCTTAAAAAAATGCAGAGGTGTGTGTGTGCTTTCCATCTTGGAGACCACACCAAACATGAGGTTTATTAAGAACCTGTGAATGCCAGATTAAGCATCGTCTTAAAAGCTGCTGTGCTGAACTGGCAGTGAAATGTGTCCACTCAGAGGGAAAGTCACTGGGTTGGCAGGGAACACATCTGTACCATCTGGGCCCATCAGCCCCTGGAATCTGTGTTTCTGAGTCACCAAGTTCGGGGAAATGTCGTTGCTATAATGTCCAGTACTTTTGGATCCTGTCCCTTTTCATCCTCCTGGAAATCCAGTGGCACAAACATCAAACTTGCTATCGCCCAGCAATGTCTTCACTTGTTTCCATCCTGCTCTCTCCGTGAGGCTCACTGGGTAATTTCAACGGATCCATATCCAGTTCACTGACTCTTCATCGCTCTGCTGGAGACCTCAGCTGCGGAGCTTGTTAGTTCTGTGACTGTAATTTCCATTTCTGAAACTTCTACTTTGTTCCGCCTTCACAGAGGAACACCTTGCTTCATCTTTAGATTTCTCTGCCTAGGTTTTCTAGTTACTCATTTGTTTCAAAGTGTTTGCAATTGCTTTTGAAATATTTTCATCAAGACTGCATTTAATACTTCTCAAGTGATCCTAACATCTCTGGCATCTCGATTTGGCATCTATTTATTCTTTTAAATCTAGGTCTAAAATACCCATGGTTCTTCATTGGAGGAGCAATTTTTCTATTGAAACCTGATTTTTTTTTAACTTGACGAGACCCCCTTGGTCTCTTTTAAACCCCCAGCTTAAGGAGCTTTCACTGATGCACTATCAGCAGAAGAGGGTCCACTAGATGGAGAATCGTACTTGGCCCAGAAACTCATGTTCCCAGCTGGATCTCTTTGCTGCTGGGTTGGAGAGTTCTGATCCCCTTTTGGTCCTTCTGAAAATCACACTTCTGCATTCCTGAATGCCCAGTGAAGAGTGAGGGGGAAACTCATTCCTGACACTCTGTTCTTGCCACTCAGCACTCAGAATGCTCGAGGGGACTACCTCAGATTGGCAGGGTAAATATCTCAGCTGCCCTGGCTCTGTGAAGGAACTGGGTGACCTATAAGTTTCTGTGGTATTTGTGTTGTGTAGGTTGCTTGTTCTAGTTCATCCTATCTTGCAGGCTGATCTGCCTAAGCCTCTGGCTACACTGAGTGGGTGACCCTGGAACCTTATAGGTCTATGTCCCTCATACTTTCTGATTGCCAACTTATTTATCTCAAAGCATTGGACACTTGAAAGAAAGCTCAGGCTCTCAGGGCCTTATGGTCCTTATGCCATAACGCCTCTAGCTGTTGGACTCCTGTCCATGTTCAGGTCTCTTTGCCCATGGTGGGGCCACAGCTTGCTCATGTCAAACTCACTTGTTTCAAAGCACATTTAATCATCTGGGGCGGTGGCTCAATAGGCAGACTTTCGTGTGGGATCCTGGGTTTGATTCCTGACACCGAGTGTGCCCCCTCCCTAGCCACTGCCAGGAAATGACCTTGACTTGAGCTCTGGGGTCAAGATCGGAACTCCCAAGAGCTTTGTTGTGTGGCTCTGAAGGCCTGCAGTAACAACAATAACTGAACAACCAAGCTTACTTGTGTCAGTGGTCAATATAGTACTGTAGCACTGCAGCACTGTCATCCTGTTGCTCATCGATTTGCTCGAGCGGGCACCAGTAATGTCTCCATTGTGAGACTTGTTGTTACTGTTTTTGGCATATCAGGGAGCTTGCCAGGCTCTGCCGTGTGGGTGGGATACTCTCGATAGCTTCCCGGGCTCTCCGAGAGGGATGGAGAAATGGAACCCAAGTCGGCTACATGCAAGGCAAACACCCTACCCTCTAGGAAACATTCACTGTCATGGTCATCCCATTGCTTATCGATTTGCTTGAGGGGGCACCAGTAACATCTCCATTGTGAGACTTGTTGTTACTGGTTTTGGCATATTGAATATGCCACAGGTAGCTTGCCAGGTTCTGCCATGCGGGCAGGATACTTTCGGTCGCTTGCCAGGCTCTCCGAGAGGGACAGAGGAATCGAACCCGGGTTGGCCACGTGCAATGCAAACGCCCTACCCACTAGGAAATATTAATCTAGTAAAATTATTATTCAAAACTTATCTTGCTACTGAGGTTCCAGTGTTATATCTTAGATGATCTCTGAAAACTCTGAAGTATTACCAAGGGATTTACTTCATTTCTCTATTTAGAGCCAACCTGAGCAAAGCCAGGTACAGCAAACCAAGAATGGAGACTCTGTCACTCTTGTGCCCCGAGGTACAGTCCACACAGGACAGACTACTCAGGGACCAGGGCCATCAGGTCTGAGACCGCCCCATGGAAAGCTGCGGCTCACATTTGCCCATGACCGAGTCCACGGAAGACGCCTTATGGTCTAAGTGAGAGCCTGGCCTGATAAAATCTGATGCTTGGGCCTAATTTAGCTCTGGGTGATACCTGCTTCCTGGGAGTGAGGAAAGAAGGCTTCCCCACAGGAGTTCAGGGAGAGAAGAGAAAGAGTTTGCACTGGCTGCTTACTGGCTGGAAGTTCGTGTGTCCACCTTTTTTGAGAAGCATTTTAAGAGAAACGGATGCTTAAATTGAGCAATGAGAACATAGTTGGGGGCCTAAGCAGTTCCCCTATCTGAGAGCTGCCAGCTCCATTGTTTAATGGCCCCTTGTGCAGAGAACCCCTACTCGCTCATGAGGATTTCTGGCTTCAGATTCCATAATCAGGGAACCTTTAAATACCTTCATTTAATTTTTGAACAACACCGCAGAAAATTAAATGTGCTACAGTGGCAGAAAAAAAAATCAAGATAATAAAGACTAAAATAGCTTCTCATAGGACAGTAGATTGTGAACTAAATTAGGCTGTGATTTAAAAAAAAGAGGCATTAAATAGCACATTCAAGTTCATTTTCAAATATGTTTAAAAAATTCACACTCTGGTATCATTAAATAAACAAAGACATGAATATTAGCCTTTTAAGTGTTACAGAGAACATGCACAAAGTATCTAAATAAAGAGGCATAATTAATAAAGGAGCTAATGGAGGGATTCTATTTATTCACCAGTCTCTTGGTGGGATGCGCGTTAGCGCTTATGGAAGTTGAGCTGGAGTAATAGCTGGAGCTTAGCAGGACAGTTGGCTGCCTCCACAACCCTGTTTCAAGCTCCGAGTTACATACCTGCTGATGCCTTGACGTCAGTGGGGATGCTGACCTGCCCTACCTCTGTTGAAGGATTTGACCTTTAATTTTTGTCTAGAGGTCACTTGAGCCCCAGGAGGCCAAAGCTTTCTTCCACCGTGGGCACAGTGAATTGTGAAAGGAAGCTAACAGAAAATGCTTCAGTTCACAATGAACATCAGAAAGCTCTGAGTGGACTCTGCAAGGATTTTTTTTTTCCTACAGTACTTTAGAGCAGTTATAATAATAACACTGTAATTTACAGCATACTCCTGTATGTCAGGACCTTGCTATGTACTTTGCATTAAATTTCCATGGTGACCTCATCAGGCAGGTGCTTTGGTTCTCATTTATCAGGTGGGAGATGGAGTCTGGCATTAGCACAGCTTGCCCCAAGGCAGAGGTGACAGGCTGGGTGTCTAATGGCTGCATTCACTGCTTCCACAAAACATGCATTTGCATCTCAGGCCTGGGTCTCACATTGCTCAGACATTGGTCCTTGTGGTCTGGCCACGTCCCCATAAAGATATGCCTGAGTTCCCAACAGTGAATGTGCCTAAGCTGGAAATGGGGGCTTTGTAACTGTCAACAATGTAGTTTGGGGGGGCGCATACTTATTCACTAGGGTCTTCCAAAAAGAACAGATATAGCATGTTCTTGTGTTTTCTGTTTTGGGGGGCATACTCTTTCACTAGGGTCTTCTACAAAGAGCATATACAAGATGTTCCAACATGTTCTGTGTCCTGTATAGAGTTGAAGCAGATAGGGAGAAAAAAATGGGTCTTTTCCTTGACTTTATGAAGACAACTGATTGTAAGCCTCTCCATCTTTCGTAAGTATGAAGCTTTGTTGTTGATTGCTAACTGTCTCAAAGACCAGGGCTTTTTTTTTTTAAAGCAAAAATGGACTTTTTATTTATTTAATTTGTAACAAATTTGTATCTAATTTTATTGAATCACCGTGATATAGAGCACTACAAAGCTCTTCATGATTGGGTTCCAGTCATACAATATTCCAACACCTGCCCCTTCACCAGAGTAATTTCCCAGCACTAATGCCCCCAGTTTCCCTCCCACCTCACCCCCAGATTACTCCCCACAAACCCTAGCCTGCCTCTAAGGTTTGAGAGAGCCTTCTCTTTCTCTTTTGCTCTCATTTTAGGCATTATAGTTTGCAATACAGATGCTGAAAGGTTATCATGCATATCCGTTTGCCTATTTCCAACACTCAGTTCTTGTTGCAGCTGATTACTTCAAACTAATGTTTCATAATGGACCCTCCTCTATCTTATCTACCCTCTACCCTCCATACTCTGATGGCAATTTCCAACCACTGAGCAGTCCTCCTGGCTCACTTTCAACCAGGACTTTCTTAGAAATGTGTTCTGTTTCCTAACCCTGAGCTCAAGAAGATTGCATCAGGCTTCAAGTTTTCCTTATAAGGGCCCAGGGAAGGCTAATTCATGCAGGTAGGTGAAGAAATGGAAAATGCAGATTTTCAGGAGCTTCCTGCTATTCCTTTAGGACTGGGGAGACCAGTGATTACACGCAGGGCTGGAGGAGTCATCTCACTTTACACCACAGGGCAGAGAGATTTTCCAGTCCACAGAAAAGAAGTCTTGGGTGAGCAAAATACGTTTCTGAAAGGCACTCAGAGACTGGTCTATTGCATAAGTGCTGCCCCACCCATGGGCAGGGAAAAGAGGAATGGCACCCCACCCTCTACCTGTGCTCACTGTCATCTGCACAACAGGGTGATTTAGTCCCACTATGCAGGATCTTTTTTGTGAACTTCATGGGTGATTAACACCTACAGAGTGACAATAACAGCGTCAGGTGAGTACCACACAACAAATGGGTTATTGATTGCTTCGGTCACTGCATCTATCGACTGCTGTAGTGAGTAAATTGACAGTAACACAGTACTGGTGAAATTAGGAAGTCTCCTAAATAGAAGTCAAAGATGAAGATGTCTGCATAGCTAATCCTGACAGGGAAGGCTGTGACCTCCATAACTGTCACTTGCATCACTTGCATGCAGGTTGAATTCCCTTAAGTCTTTGCATCTGGGCCACTTTATATTTTCCATATCATTATCTGAGGCCACTGGCAATGAGGCTAAAATGGAGACATACTGAAGGAACTGCTGCAGGTGACTTATTGAAGGGGACATTTCCTATTAAAAGAGTCACTACGTGGAGCTATATAAGTTTCTGCACCTTTGGGGGAAAATTATTCCGGGAAGGTGATGCTATCCTAGTAAATGGGGACAGGACCCCAGGGGCTGACTTCTGTGTGCAGGCTCTGCGATGTCCTTAGAAACACTGACGCATTAACAAGACGTCCCTTGTACATGTGCCCATTTTGTTCCCCAGAGGATTTGATAATGCCAGGACTCAGCTATGAACAGTCCATGAAGAACAAGGACGCAAAAGCGGCTACAAGGAAAGGGACCCTGACCTCCTCAGTATCCTCAGTCGTTTCTCAGCATATTATCCTCCCTCCCAACATTCAGCACTGGAGACAGAGCAGGTTTGAGCTGCCACGTTTCAGTGAAGCAGGGGGAGCCAGGAGACCACACATTCTATATGGTGGCAAGACATAATGCTGGCTTGTCTTCCATGCCTTTGCCTCTTCCATGTTTGAAACAGTAAACTACAAGGGAATCAACTGAATGGCTGGTTTTAAAGGTGGTACTGCTTTATATCCAAAGCACAGACTCAACAATACTGAAAACATGAGATCTATACAACCACAGAACTTTGAAATGTGCTTGTCAAGGTAAGGTGGGGGACGGGGAGGGAGCAGAGAACACTGGTAGGTAGAGGAAAGTAAACACTGTTGGTAGGACTGGTGTCGAAATAGTACAAGCCTAAAATCCAACTATCCCCTCCAGCTACTGATTAAGCTGCTTAACGGCCATGGTCCAAGAGACACATAAGCGAATCTCGACTCTAAGAACCCAGTGGCTTTTGGCAGAAATGTATCCAGACTTTGCATTAGGTTACTGGGGCTGGGCCACCCCAGGTGAGAAAAGGTGTCATCCCTCTGCCTATTCCCCCTGGTGGCACTGTGATCGGGTGGTTGCCATTTTTCAGAGAATACTGGACAACCAGGTATGGGCCAGTAGTGATGAGACACACAGGGCCTCATGGGATAGGGGTGGAACTGGCCCTTGTCTGTCCCTTCCCCAATGAGACCCCAGACTCATCTCCCATGAACAGCCCCTCCAGTTACTGATTAAGCTGCTTAACCATCATGATCCCAGAAATACACAAACGAATCTCAGAACCCAGCAGCTTTTGGCAAAAATCTCTCCAGACTTAATTATTAAAATTTCAGAATTCCAAGATCGTGCAGCTGCGATAGCTAGACATCATATACTATTCATAATCCGCAATAGAAAACAAATTGTCTAATGTTGCCTTTTTGGGCAGGTCTGAGTGTGTGGGGGGAAAATCCTAAACAATAATGGTGGGTCTGGTGTCAGAACATTGAATGTAATCAAAGTAGAAAGAGAGTAATGTGGGAATCATCTGCCACACAGGCAGGGAAAGGGTGTGTGATGGGGGGTATATTGGGGGTTTTGATGGTGGAAAATGTGCACTGGTGAAGGGACAGGTATTTCATCATTGTATGACCGAGATTTAAACCCAAAAGATTTGTAACTGTTCTCACGGTGATTCAACAAATAAATTTATGAGAAAACAAACAAACAAAAACTATCAATAACATTGTAAATTATGGTTCCTTAATAAAAATTTGAATAAATAAGTGATATTGTAAGCTTAATCTCCCCCTTCAGAAGTTCCGCAGCTTATTAAACAAGGGAATCAACTACCTTTCTAATACCCAAGGTCTTAGAAATTGCATTTCCCAGGATACAGAAGCAGTGTGTTTAATAATCTTCATTGGAAGTTCTCACTTCATCTGATTACTCACTAATATATGATTATTCAAATGATTCTCTTTGCTTGTAAGATATGCGGATGTAAATATCAGTTCAGGATTGGTGTTGTTTTAAATTACCAAGCAGTTTTCAGAGAGCTTGTGGGTCTATTCACTTGTCAGAATGCCAATTGGGCCAGAGGGGTTAATGCTGGGGCTCATGGACTGGGAGTTGCTTGGGGTTGAGGACCACCAGGGCTACATCAGCAGAGCCCCAGGCTCCAACGCTATACCCAGCAGTTCGAGAATAGTTGGCATGTGGTTCCAGGGTTTAACATCCATGCTTTGCATATGCCCCTGAGTACTGACCCATCTCCTTATCCATAATATTAGGTGTCAGTGTGTTTTAGGACCATGCTCACTAGTGCTCGGGGGACCATTTGGTGCAGAGATTCTAAACACAGAACTCCCAGGTGCTAGATCCTGCCACTTTAGCTGTTTTCCTATCTTGTCTACTTTAGTTTGAGGGACTACTGCCTTGCTCAAAGGGCTAATGAGCAACTAGAATGAGCAGACTAAGTTAGAGCTCCTCCTTGCACTCTCTGCAGATTTCTTTGGTCTTCAATAAGTTTTATTATCTAGATTAAAAATAGAATCATCTGTCATTACAGTGTGATCATTTTATACACTCAGTTTCCTCCTAAGGTAGCTAAATGTATTTCTGTTTTGCAGATGGAAAAAAAGTTATTTTTAAATGTTTTGTTTTAGTCACTGTGATCTGCAACTTTACAATACTGCCAGTGGTAGACTTTCATGCATACAACATTGCAACACCACACCACTCCTCCCCACCAGATGCCTGTATCCCTCTAGCATTACAGATTACTTTAATGCATTACTATTTCAATCACTTAGGTGCATAAAATGTGTCACATTTGGAGTAATTAGGTATCTTGAACAAAGCCTCTTTAATGAGGAAGGAAACATGGGAGGATCTGAGGCAGGGGTGCACCCCACACTTCACTGGATTTTTCAATGTGGCATCCTTGTGACCCTTTTCCATGAGCCAGGAGGATCCCTGGAAGTCTTCCAAGTAGGTGGCACAAGGTAGCAGTGTTAAAATCAGAGGAACTAGCAGTGTGCAGGAAAGGTCAGAGGGAGTCAGAGGTGAACGGTCAGCTAAGTGACCGTGGTGGTGGTGACGCTCTAAAACAAACTCATGCCATCTGGGTTTGGTCCAGGTGAACTCCAGCCTGCTCAGAGACATCTTGAGTGTTCTTACCCCATCCGTACAGGGTGCAGGTGGGCTACGGTGCAGGCTGTCCATGGGGCACTATAAAAGCAAGAGGATCACCTCCCAGGGCATTCTGGTTCACCACGGCAGCAAACACAAGGAAGCCCTTTATCACACAGTCTTTCCTCACAGAAAAACGCCTTCCAAAGACCTACTTGGATATTCAGATACAAATCCCATTTGAAATAGAAACAAAACAAAACAAAACAGGCAAAGGATCTTTTCTGAGGATCACTTTGGAATTAGTCTGAAATTAACAGAAGTAAAGTGGAAACACCTCTAAATATGTGAAAACAAAATATCGTAGACAACATCTGGGTTCAAAAAAATAGGAAGGAAATTAGGAAATTGGGAAAAATGGAAGGAAAAGACTATGAATTAAAACTCTGGGGTACAGTGACTGCAAAACTAAAGGGAAAATTTGGACTGTCTGTGCTCATACCTATGAGGAGAGATTTCAGTCCGTATCCTGACTTTACATCAGGGGACTAGAAAAAGAACAAAGCCAGCAGGAGGAAGGGCACGCTAAAGAGGAGAATAGAGACAAAATAGAGAAAGTAGACTTAAGCCACTTGATTGCACAGTTACAATGGTGAAGGTGGTAAAGTTGTCTGTTTGCTATTCAGGAAAGAAGTGGGGAAGGGAGAAAGATGAACAGGCATTTGCTGGGTGACAAATTGCTGGAAAGGTGGACTGAGGAGCCAGGGATGTGATGTGGGGAGATGAGGCTACACGTGGAGACCGGATGGTGCAGGTAAGGAGCTAAATCTCCTAGAAATGCAGAACTAAGATTTTGCTTTGTCTGGCTGCCATATAACTCAAGATCCAGAAACAACCTACCTGCACTGTTCACTGCAATTCACAAACCCCCAAACACAGTTGCTCCCTGTTGTGTGAGCCAAGATAACAAACACTTGTTCAGCACTCACCAGCCACATGCCTGAACTGCCCAGTCTTATAAAGACTTATCACTGACAATACAATTAGAGGCAATTTATTCTATCGGTCTCTTATTCTTTTTTCTTTGACTTTTTTTTGGGGGGGAGGTTTTCCCCTGACTTTGCACTAAGAATTACTCCTGGTGATGCTTGGGGGACCTTATGGGGTGGGTGTAGTGAATAGAACCCCAAGTTGGCCGCATGCAAGGCAAATGCCTTATCCACAGTGCTATTGCTCCAGCCCCTCACTGTCTCTTTATAGATAAGAAAACAAAGGCAAATATGCTTTCAGAAATTAGTCCAGGATCTGATAATGGCAGGTGGAAGAGCTGGGATTCAAGGCTGACTTCTGCTGGGAGCTTATGCTTCAGAAGTGCCATGAGGGAGACCCTTGTGGAGGGTTGCTGGTTTTGGGTCTCAGAGTCACAAGTGTGAAGAGCCCTCTTTTTTCTATTTAGCAACCAGGACAACCGAGGAGGGGGGCAGCATCTCCATGGGCTTGTGTGTGGAAGGCAGGCTCCGTGTTTGTTTCTGCTGCAAGGACTCTAAGCACAGCAGTGTGGGAAAACGGCCTCTGTGTGGGATTTTCTCCCTAAGACCTTGGCCTGCAGATGAGAATTTAAGTGCTCTCTATAAGGAGGATGCTATTTATAGTTTCTGCATTTAGCTTTACAATCAAGAATATTTCTTTGCTTCAGTTTGCCACCCGGTGCTGATTGCTTCTCCACACGGCTGTGAGCACCCAACTCAGAGCTGCCCAGAAGGGTTGGATCTGAATTTCCTCAATAGCACTGCCTGCCCCAAGTGCCCAGTTTCTTGTGAACAGGATATCTGGTAAATATTTTTGCCAATTCTGGCCAGGCATACAGGAGCATGTGGGGAGCAGAGAGGGAGAAGATGTACCAGAACTCACTAATTGACCTGCATGGGCTTAGAAAATGTATGCAAAGTCCTTTGCCAAGCTCCTTGGGTATATGGCAGCACCATTACTCTTTCTCTCTAGAAGCTTTACTATAAAATCTAAACATCTAAAAAGGTGTTCTCTACTTTGAAATATCTAAAAAAGGCCACCAATGTGGAGAATTGTAACCTAGTGTAGTTGAAAGCCATGAGTGGCAGAGGGAACAGTGTGGGTCAGCCATAGCTCGTCTGGAACCACACGTTTTCAGTGTGGCTGTTCCATGCAGGAGCACAGTCTCACTGCCCAATGCGTAGACTGCCAAACTACTTTCGTGTATTCTCCCCTTTACAGAAAAGAATGTTAGTTACTGCCCTCCCTGTCAAGCCTTCCTGCTTTAAGTGAACATACAGAGCTGTACAGGGTTAAGATGCTTTTCTTGTGCGTGATCGACCTCAGTTCAATCCCCTAAACTGCATATGCAATCCCTGAACCACCACCAGATGTGATTACTAAACACTGAGCCAAGAATAAGCCATCAGCATTGTTGAGTGTAGAACAAAAATGCAAAGAAAAGAACAAAAAAGAAAGCACTTCAACTGCATCTCAGGATACTAATACCCCTGATATTATTCCAGTACCCACCCCCAGGGATGGCACTGATCACTGTAGGAGCCACTAGTCTAATAGATTCTGCATACCCAGTGGAGCAAACTTAGAAATAAAAATGTCAAAATATTGGTCAAACACTCCCTTCTCAACTTAAGTTCTGAAAAATGTAGAATCCCAAAGGTCAGCACATAAAAGATAAGTGGAAGCCCGGGTCACTTTCTTCGGTCTGTCATTCACTGGCTCAAGAGAGAATCAGCTCTTTGTCATGGGAAGACTAGGTGCCAAGGCTGGCTCTGTCTGCCCTGCCAGTGGAGCAGGTGTTTCTGTGGTTTGTTATCCATAGTTATCCCTAGGGAAGGGAATACTGTTAATTGCCTCTGAGTATTCCCATGACTGGGTCACCAGGGTTTTCACAAACTCTTTATTGCAGACTTTGGAAAATGCACAACAATATGGTTCTTTTAGGGAGCAAATAATGGTAAAATATCAACTATTAGACAATTTATTGGAAAATATCCTGTAATAGGTTTCCCTGGAATGAAACAAACACATAGCAAAGATTGAGCTAAGTGATTTAAAAATATAACTGAATCTTTGAACATGAACATGTCGGCAAAACAAAATGTGGATGATATACATGATATCCTTTCAGTTACTGTATTGGAAATAAACAGTGCCTAAGAGAAAAATGGAAGAGAGAGAAAGAGAGAAGAAAAGTATCGGCCATAGAGGCAGATGGGGGGAGGGGCAGTGGGAAGGGAAACTGGGTCCATTGGTGGTGGGAAATGCATATCGGTGAAGGGATGGGTGTTGGAGATTTGAATGACTGAAACTCAATCACTACCAACTTTGTAACTGTGCAGCTCAAGGTCATTCAATTTTTAAGAAGTGTGTATGTATGTGGGGGAATATACAATATGGATACAAAATTTGGAATTATTGATTTAATTGACAGTGACTTTACTTTTCTACTTGTTCTATAAAACATATTATAAGTGGGCATTTAAACAATAGGATGTCTCCTCCTGCCCCCCTTTCTCCTCCTCCTCTTTCTTCTTCTTTTTTGGTTTCTGGACTATACCAAGAGGTGCTCAGTGCTTAGTTCTGGCTCTATAGTCAGAGATCAACCCTCTTTGTGGGGCTCAGGGACCCTATGTGGTGCTGGGTATTGAACCCAGGTCTGTTATGTGCAAAGCAAGCACTCTACCCACTGTACTATTACTGTGGTGCAGTTTACACGTTTTTGGCTCAAGCATACGTGATATTTCTGTTCTATGAATCTTTGTATGAACTTTAAGGGAAACTAATTTGGGATCTTCTGCCAAAGGGAAACAGATGATAAGAAATGTATACTATTTTTAGGCTATTTTGTACTTTTTTGGGGAAAGATGTCAGCTCTTTGATATGATATATTGCTAACTCTGAGGTTGCAGAAAGAACTTGGACATTATCCCTGACATCACTAAGCTTGCACTCACATTTGGATGTGTGATTCTCAGACACACACTGAGGTCAATTCAGTGATCTGCCTCCCACCCTCATCCTCTAGGACCGGGATGGGAAGGACAGACCTGAAATAAGGAAACTTTAAAGTGTGGACAATTAATAAAAGATAACTTGGCTATGCTCTTCCCATGATGGGAATGTTAATTGAAGGATTTGATTAAGCCCTGAAATAAATTAAGGAGCAGGAATAGAAACAGTATACGTACTGCTCTTAGTTCCATTTAATTAAATTAAGCTATAATGGTTTTTAGAGAAATGAAGTGCCAAGCTGTAACCCAATCCGTACTGCAATATCTTTCTGGGAAATATTCAGAAGGGCTCATTTGCACCAAGAACAATACTAAGAAGTGTTGCTCACATTACATTTATGTTAACAATTCTCGTTGGAGACTCAAATATTTACTGTGGAGATCACTCAAATTACACTTTTAAGACAAAGCTCCCACTGACAGCACAGCTCCGATGCTCTTGCTAGGCTTCTTTGCAGATTGCTTTCACCTATCCAGAGAACATACTCTACCTGCTTACCCATTTGACCCCCCCCCCCCATAGACATTCTGCCTAATGATTACTTGAATTCACCATATCAGCAGTTACTGGTAGAACACAAAAATAACTACTTCCCTGCCGTCTGGTGGTTTACATTGTGTTTGTGAGGAAAAGCACATAAATAGGATGTGGACAGAGGAACTGACACAAAGACAATGTGGAGTTCAGGGCTGTAGCCAGAGATGGGCTCCTTGCTCTCTGCCCTTGACCCGAGAGAAAACCGAAACAGAATGCCAACTGCTCAGGTTGTGCATTAAATCCCTGATGACTGTCACAGAAATGAGGTGTCTGTAGACTAAGTAAAATGAAGATAGGGCTATTCACTCCAGGTCTAGAACAAATGCAGCGGTCCGGATCTGCGGTTTGGGTATATGCTAGACAGAGAGATAGGCATTATCTTGATGGGCAGTGCCTTAAGAGCACTGAGCACCTGCCTGGTGTAGGAGTCATAGGAAGACATGGTGTGGTAGAAAGATCCGCCTTCCTTCTGAAAGGATGTCTGGTAGCATCCTCAGTAGGGCCCAGGAAGCATCCTGGCAATGCTGTTTCTGCAAGAAATGACTCCCCTCTGTATAGCAGCTGCCCAACTTCCAACTTCCTTTAAAGCCAAGCTAACAACCTCATGAGGCTACTCTCCCTCGATACTTGCATTTGTGCCTCTTGATTATAGTTTACATTTAATTTGGAAAGTAGTTGAGCATATTCTTTGCAGTAAAGAGTATGTGTAATGAACAAAGGCAGCTCAATCTTCTTTAATAAACAAATATTATTAACATTAGGAAATGCTGGTGTTCTGTTTTGATTTTGTCAACTTTATCAAAATATGAAAAAACACTTCTGAGGCAGGAACTAAAGATGTATGGGTAGGGGGCAGGGAAGTAAATGAAATATTTCCATGAGTGTGTGTTGTGAAATGAAGGAGAATTATAATGAGTTGTGCTTGACAAGATTTTGCAGAAACAGAACCTGAATTCACATGTTTGATAGAATTTGGGAGGACTGTAATTAAAAAGTATTATACACAGATGCCACGGAACCCAGCTTGAAGCCTGGCATTCTAAATTTACTAGGTATATTTTTTACTTTAAAAGTATGCAGTTGCATTTTCTTAGGTCAACAGTATTTCTAACTGAAAGAGTTATGTGAGTCCATGAATAATAAATGAAAGATAGTCCATAAGGAAGATCTTAGCTTCCTCTAAGAGGATTATAAGTTAATGATACATAACGTGATAAGCTGTATATTGTCATACTAGTAACAATTAAAAATTGTTTCTTACACTTCCCGATACCTCAGACTTACTTGTAAAGTATATTTCTTTATATGTATATGTGTATGTCACCAGAAAATGGAATGGCATAATCATTTCTGGTATCTGGAAAAGGACTATTGGAAGGCCAACATTTATTATACTCGTGGAAAATTCAATAAGTCAGTTAAGTGTGAGTGTACTTTAAAATAGCTTTATATTTATGTATGATATATTCATGTAACATTCGAATTTTGATAATCCAGAAGCATACAATACTAAATTGGTTCTAAGCCACATGCTTTCATGTTAGTTAGATCTTTAGACTTTGGAAAATATTTTCCCACAGAAATGATGTTCAAAGTGGCAGCCAAGTTCCTGGACTAAGCCATAAAGGTTCATTCACACAGTAATGGGCTTGGAGTAGAGTATCAATAGTACTCAGGCAGTAGTAGAGACCTTGCAGTATGCCTGTGATATTCATATCCTACACTGGAGGCAAAACTATTCTGTAGGGCATCAACAGAGATTTAGCAATGACTTAGGGCTTGGGTCTTGGAAATAAATCAACATTTACAATACTGCTTTTGAATGTGCAATTTGCATTTTAGCTAGGGAAACTGTACTGTATGGAACATATTTTATTTTTCATAGCAGTCACTGGGGGCTGTGGCTGTCTTTAGCACACATGCAAGTACAGGAGAATTCTGAGGACTTTCCTGGTGTACTGGAAATGTTTCCTGCAATGAACATTTGCAACAAGTCATATGAAGATTATGTGCACACACATAAACTATGGTAATTAATTACAGGGATTACCTGACACATGGAACTTTGCCCAGATGAGGATACTGTGAAGCAGGAACTTCTTTTCATTTAATGTGAGATTATTTGGTCTAATTAGAGCCAGCTCTCCAGGGTCTGGGTTTGTTCAGAACTAGGATCTGAACACTGATCTTTCTGTTGTTAAGCTAAAATTCTGTATTCTTCCCACTACCGGATACAAACCTTGCACTTAACACTGGTGTTTTACTGTCATTTTAATATTATTAAAATACAAGCACTCTGCTTCAAGAAAAATTGTGTCCTGTCCAAAGTAGAGAGTTGAAACAAAATTTCTTTTTTTTTTTGCCTTTTTTAGGTCACACCCAGTGATGCACAGGGGTCATTCCTGGCTCATGCACTCAGGAATTACCCCTGGTAGTGCTCAGGGGACCATATGGGATGCTGGGAATTGAACCCAGGTTGGCCGTGTGCAAGGCTAACGCCCCACCCGCTGTGCTATTGCTCCAGCCCCTAAAAAGCAATTTCTTAAGAAAAGAATTTATTTTCAGATAACACTGGACTAAAATGAGTCGGAGTTAAGGCTTCTTAGTCTTGGCTCTCAGAGTTCTCACTGTCCTTCTGTCTGCCCATCATGGCTGTGTATCCCTCTCCATCTATCATGGATTGCTTGGGTCAGGTCTCCTGCTGTGACATCTGATTCTATTTGTCTTGAATGATTCATGTGTTCTGGAGGCTGATGCCCAGAGCAGGGAGAAAGAGTCTAATAAATATGTATCTGAGATTCAGAGCAGAGCCCATGCTTCAAGGTGGCAACTTCAGGCTGGAGGTGGTGCCTGCCAGGGGCTTTGGGTTGACAAATTTCTGCGTGGTCCCTACAGATCATTAGGGCAAGAGTTTAGTTGCAGTTCTCAATGCAGAGACACAGATGCGTGTCCTAAATAAATGACTGTTTCTCCTTCACCATACCCTTTACTTTCTCTTCCCTTGCCCTAGTAGCTCCCACATCTCACTCCTACCCTGGCTGATAGAATTTGCAATTATCTCATCTTGGTTTTGGCTGGGAGTTCCTGGGTGCACCTTCCTCTCCAATGAAGTGTCTCATTA
Organism: Sorex araneus; assembly: GCF_027595985.1. NCBI lineage: Eukaryota > Metazoa > Chordata > Mammalia > Eulipotyphla > Soricidae > Sorex > Sorex araneus. Next base: position 337,220,144 of record NC_073313.1, on the reverse strand, counting down.
AACTTTTATTCATCAAACTCTAACCTTCTCCATAAGGGGCACATGCTTGCCCTTTAGGATGTGTTATAAAATGATTCCCTCACTGAAGAGTTGATTATTCACTTGTTTCTAATGTCTTTCGCCAACAAAAAACAGTTTTCCTCTTTAGTTTCTCTCCTTTATCTTCTTGAGAGTTTAGTTTTATGTCAAGTCCTTTGCAACTGTGAGAATTTAGACATGAATAAATTTAAGATGCTTTGGGGGACACTGAGACTACAGAGAGTCTCTTGCCCGCGCCCCTGGCTGTCTTCCCCGGGGCCCCTCGGAGGGGATGGGCTCCAGCTTCCCTCCCCATCCTGAGCAGAGCTCCCGGCAGCCGAAGACCTCCAGAACCTAGCCACAGCCATGCTCAAGGCCCCTCTGCACACGTTTGGACAAGCCTCACGCAAGAAGGTACCGGCAGAGGAACCCAGGTGTGTGTAATCCCATCAATGGCCAACATCCAGAGATTTAAAAGCAAGCTCCCAGAAGCGATATCTTATAACCTACTTCTCCCTCTGGGAGAAACTAGCAAGCTACTGAGAGTTTCCTGCCCACATGGGAGAGCCTCACAAGCTTCCCATGGTGTATTAATATGCCAAAGCCAGTAACAAGCTGGATCTCATTCCCCTGACCCTGAAAGAGCCTCCAATGCAGCATCGTTGGGAAGGCCGAGTAGAGAGAGGCTTTTAAAATCTCAGGGATAGGACGAATGGAGAGGTTACTGAGACCGTTTGAGAAGTTCAACGATCAACGGGATTTTGTGATTTGTGATTCGTGATTGGGGGACACTGTGTTTGAAGCTCAGAAGAGAGAGATCCCGGATAAGAAGGTTAATCAGAGCAGATGGGAACTAGTGCTGTGGGGCAAACCCAGGAGTCAAGTCTTGAAGACAAGAGGTGGGTGGTTGCATTCAAGGCTAGACCAAGACGAGAAGAACTGGGACATTGAGAAGGATGCACTTTTCAGCAGCTGGAGATCTGTATACAGAGAGGATGCCATGCAGCTTTGGGAACTGGAGGTAAAAGGCAGTTTATGTGGCTGGGAAAATAGGGAACATAGGAAAGGAATGGAGAAAAGTTCATAGGATGTGATAAGGGGCGAGGACCCCATGTAGGCAGTGGTTGGCTGTGACGAAGTTGACAGAGAAACCAGACAGCTAGGGTGAAGAGACTAACTGAGCTTTGGATTTTTGCAAATGACCAGTTTGAGGCTGAAGGAAATCTTCGTTTTAATGCTGTTTCTGTCACCTGGTAAGGCTATTATACTTTTTGCACTTGGTGTCTGTCACCTGAAAAGAGAGTCATCTGGCAGACTGGAAAAAGAGGAGACACATTTAAGGTATGGTGAAGTTCCCAGGTAGCACATGTACTCCTCATCACTTTAATGATTGTCATTGTTCTTGGGAGATTTCTTATGTATTGATGCTCTATGTCATGGGTATGTCTCTGTGAATGTGTGTACATGTGTTGGGAGGGATTTTACCTATATGTGCACTTCTTAATTTAGATGCACGAGAATGAGAGCCTGTGCTCATGTGGGTGGTTGCATGTGTATGTGTGCCTGTGAATGTAGAAAACTGACAAAGAAAATAATTTGCTCTGCATTGCAAGTTCATGCCTGCCAATGGTGGAAACTGGAATAAAAAAGTCAGTGAATCAGTTTATAAGTACAATGCTAGAATATTTAAAATTGTACCCTGTCACGTATTTTGGTCTTCTACTCAGGTTTACAATCCTGATTAAGGCCCAACCTCAATCAATATTTTAACGCATTAATTCTTCTCAAGGTCCAAAGTCTTCCTGAAACTACTAATTTCTCTTCGCTGCAGAGCTATAAAGGCAAATATACTGAGTGAATTGCTAATAGTGGTTGCTATTTATGAAACTGAAGCTTCTCATCTACACTCCTCTTTTCTGCTACATACACCTGGATTACTTATACAGGCACGACCTGGCTGTAGTCAAACAAAACCAAATGACTCAGGCTCATTCCTGATAAAATACAATAAATACCAGATTGCACACTCTGCTTAGCAGATGATGGTTCAGATACCCACAGTCTAAACCCAGAAGCTAAGAATCTGTCAACTCACAAGGCAGGAGACTTTGCAGGTAAGATTAAGTTATGGACTTGGAGAGGGGAGATGATGCTAGACGATCTTAGTCAAAATAATTTTATTTAAAAGCAGAGCACTTTCTTTCATTGTGGCCAGAGTTGTACTGATCAGCATAGATAATATAGATGGTAGCATGGCTTTTGGAATAAGATATTTAATGGTTCCCAAGATCTGGAAGCAGATTCCCCAGGGGGGCCTCCAGAAAGGAACCATTCTGTCAACAACCTAATTTTAGTCCTCAAGTCCCATGCCCACCTCTGCTACATGCAACTGTGAGAGCACCTGGTTTGCTTATACAATCACTGACTCCTGTGGTCAAACACTACCACATGCTAGCACACATTCCTGAGAAACTACAACAAACATATCACTGAGATGCATATCACTGACTTGGCTGACGCACTTTGCAGCTCTGGGGAAGTGGCAATTTGGGACAGACCTGGGTGTTCCACTCCTCACTAATGTCATGCTTTTGTTCTTAGACTTTTCCGTGACTTTCAGCAAATTCACTGTCTCTACCATTCTCTGGACTGGCTGAGAATGAACTGTTTCACAGGCTACTTCTTGAATAAAGCCCCTTTTCGTTTTCATTCCAAACCTACTTGCTGTAGTTCCACAGATTATTTATATAGAACACTACAATAATAACCCAAATCTTGGCTCTTTTGTGGTGATGTGACAAGTGTTAGCTTCCCTTATCCTAAGTAAGTGTACATCCATCAGGGATGCACCTATTTAAAAAAAACCCATATCTGAGTTTGAAAACAGAGTGATAATCACCAGACCCGACCAAGCTTATGTAAGGCTGAAAAATACCTACTGGAAATGAAATGCTACTAATAGAACAAAAAATAAGATATTTTTAGAAAGCTTGCAAACAAATGTATCAAATTTATTTAAGTATGAGGTCACTTGTGAATTTACTTTAATTTATAACTTCCCATGGTCATTAAGAATATTCTTTGGGGGATACCTCAGGCAAAGGAATGACTATAGAAAGAAAAGATTAATTTTTGCATGAATTTGATAAAACCATAAAATGATGCTTATCCCAAGTAACTATCCTTGGTGCTCAAAAGGAAGCAAGTGGCCTTCCAGCCGCCTGGGTCATTTGTGAAAGTATTGTGTATTTAAGGAAAATAAACCACTTAAGGAGTAATCAACATAAGCCACCCAATTACTTTGCCAGTTTTAACTTAAAAAGAATCGGGCTGCAAAACTACATCTAAAAGGGACCAGGTAAATTAGAATAGCAATAAGCTTCCTGTACATAATGAAAACAATCTAAAACTTAATTGTGTAATTAAACTAGGGCTCCTGGAAGCAAACCAATAACTATCTTTTAATGAGCTCATAAATCTATTCTAATCTAAGGGCAATTTAATATTCACTTGACTTTCTGTTGGGTCTTAGTCTGTTTTATCAGGAGAAATAATACAACATGTTTGAAATAGTTGGCCAAGTGTTACAAAACTCCTAAGTGACATGAGTTATATTTTAAGAGTAATGCAAGCCCCAGATTTCCTAAAATATATGTATCTGGAAACTTAAATTTGGCATTTTAGGAAATTATGTTGTGCATATTTCAATGTTGAGAGTTTTTCAAACATCAATTAATTAAACTTTAGAACAGCATTCAAAGAGATAAAATAGTATTCATGTTAGAAAAAAGTAAACCGATAATTAGGAAGATGAAATGACTTACTCAAGGTTGCCTTCTAAGTCTCTTAAAGCTCAAAGAAATGTAAAATATAACATGTTTCTTTCTCTCTAGTGAGCCCCCCACTTAACACATTCATTTTTAATCAAGTTATGATTTAGAGAAAATGTTTTACCTCCATCATTTTACTTAATCTGCCATATCCAGAAAATAGTGCCTCTGAGAGCATGCCTACATTTCTTTCTCTCTTTCTTTCTTTCTTTCTTTCTTTCTTTCTTTCTTTCTTTCTTTCTTTCTTTCTTTCTTTCTTTCTTTCTTTCTTTCTTTCTTTCTTTCTTTCTTTCTTTCTTTCTTTCTTTCTTTCTCTCTCTTTCTTTCTTTCTCTCTTCCTTTCTCTCTTTCTTCCTTCCCTTCCTTCCTTCCTTCCTTCCTTCCTTCCTTCCTTCCTTCCTTCCTTCCTTCCTTCCTTCCTTCCTTCCTTCCTTCCTTCCTTCCTTCCTTCCTTTCTTTCCTTTCTTTCTTTTTTTCATTTTTTTCACTTTTTAGGTCACACCTGGTGATGCACAGGTGTTACTCCTGGCTCTGTACTCAGGAATTACACCTGGTAATGCTCGGGGACCATATGAGATGCTGGTAATCAAACCCGGGTTGGCTGCGTGCAAGGCAAATGTCCTACCCACTGTGCTATTTCTCCAGCCCCACGCCTACATTTCTGTTGCCACTAGAGTAGGAGAAAAAGTTCTGGTCTAGGTCTGGACCCTGACTTGGAGAAAGTTCCCCCACCTTCTGCTCCCCTTTCCCCTGGCCCCCACCAGCCTGATTTCCTCATCCTCTTCTAATAAAAGTGGTGAGCACTTGGGAGATGCTCGGCTAATGGAGTGAAACGCTTACCTAGTTACATAAAATAACACAAACTCCAGAAGGAACAAGATTCAAGCAAAAAAGAGTAACTCTAACTAGCTAGTTCATATATTAAAGATTAATGCTTATATGTTTCTATCATATTTTTAAGTTCTTCCTAGAGTTTTGTGGAGTTTTGTTAAAAAAATAATCCTAACAAGTAACTGGTATTTATTTTCTCTTCGATAGTTTACAAGAAATCACCCTCTAATCTTGACAGAGAGGTCTGTCAGAGTTGGTAGCAGAGCAGAAGACTCATTTCATTAGAAGTGAAAAACTAGAAAAATCTAAGAAAGGAGAGAGCATTAGTTAAGCCCACTAAGGACTGGGGAGCCTCTCTCTCCCTAAGTTCCCAGTTCCTGAGCACTTAAACAGGCAGGGTGACTGCAGTGCCTCATAGTCTGCTGAGTTGACAAAACATGAGCTAATTTACCTACCGATTAAGCAGGTGAATGGCACTGCACATTAAAAAATCTGCTTACAAAAATGTAACTGCATGTTTGGTTAGACCTAAAAAAAACAAAACCACTATTTTTTAAGGAGTTAAAATATTAGCTAGTTAATTAGGAAGATTAACTAGCTAGCTGGCCACATCTGATAAGTGGTTCTATACTTAATACTATTTCTGAACAATACCAATATGATCATATCACTGAGTGTCAGAGAGAATGTTGCCAAACTTTTATAATAGTTTCATTTCACCCCACTTCAATCAGCTCACTCTGATCAAACATTGTCTGCCCTGTTCTCTCCAAGCTCCCCTGGGGGCTCTGCCTACCTTCTGGGAGGACAGCTTGGCCCTCCAACCCCCAACACAGTCCTGTAAAAACAGCACAGAAATGCCTGCTAGTGCTGAGGGGAAATATGTTGACTTCCACACTATACAGGAAATCCCACCCATCCTCAGAATCCAGTATAAAGGTCTAGAAGTCTGGGTGGACCCCACCTTTCATTCATGTAGGCACCCCATGACAAAAGCAACGGAAACAAAAAAGCTTTAGAAGAAAATACACGTCAACACTACCCTGATCTAGAGTGAAATGTTGGGTTTCCACTGGCATCATTAACGTAACCCATCAGAGAAGGAATCAATAAATTGAACTTCATCAAAATGAAAACGGTTGCCCTGTGAACCATGGAGAATGTCTTCTTTCATTATGTCGAGAGTCTTCCTTGCTGCTGCACATGCTAATACTCGTTTCTTATTATTCATGAATAGTCATCATCATCATCCTGTTGATCGTCAAATTTCTCGAGTGGTCTCAGTAACGTCTCCATTCGTCCTACCCCTGAGATTTTAGAAGTCTTTCTTTACTCATCCTTCCCAATGATGCTGATGCCACATTGGAGGCTCCTTGAGGGTCGGAGAATGAGACCCAGCATTGTTACTGGTTTTGGCATATGAATACACCATGGGGAATCTGAGAGGCTCTCCCATGTGGGCAGGAAACTCTCGGTAGCTAGCCAGGTTCTCTGCATCGCTCTCTTCCGGGAGCTTGGTTTTAAGTCTCTGGGTGTGGGCTGTTGGTGAGATTACACCGCACCAGGGGGGCAATCCCTGAGTGTGACCGCCTAGCTACTGGAAAATGGGGAATCCGGGCGGAAGAGGCCCAGTTCCAATCTGAGCAGGTTTGGAGGTCTCAGCCCTGGGTCCCACACACCTGGGTTCCTTTGCCAGTTCCTTCATGCATGAGGCTTGTCCAAACTGTGAAGAGGGGCCTTGAGCATAGCTGTGGCTAGGCTCTGGAGGTCTTTGGCCTCGGGAGCGCAGCTCGGGGTGGGGAGGGAAGCTGGAGCCCACCCCTCTAAGGAGCCCGGGGGAGGACAGCCAGGAGCTTGGGTAAGAGACTCAATTTGAATATGAATAGTATTCCACTGTATATAGATATACTATGATCTTTAATGGGTTTTCAAATTGAAGGAAATTTGGATTGTTTTTTAGGATTTGGACATTACAATAAAGCTGCTGTGATTGTACAAATCTATAACTAAGCAAAGACTGGGATTTAATAGTAGGGGTATTGTTTAAAGAAAAGAAACTGCTAATCTTGTGAATTTTTTTTTTCCATCCCTCCCAGCTAAGTGTGAGAGCTATAGCTTGTCCACATTCTGGCTTATGCCTGTATTTTGAATGTTTGGCCATTTTAACCAGCATGGTGCAGTATCTTACTGTCTTGTTTGCACTTCCCTAATGTCTAATGATTTTGAGCATATGCTTGTTCACGTGCTTTTTTCCATCCATATATTTTATCTTTAATGAAGTGTTTATTCAAATATTTTGCCCATTTTGTTGTAGTGATTTCCCCTTGATATTGAGCTTACAGTCTATTTGCATATTAAATGCAAGTTCTTTATCAGAGCTCTGCTTATAAATCATTTTCCTAAATCTTTGGCATCTTCTTTCATGTTTCTTAAAATTGTCTTTCAAATAATACATGTTTATTATTTTAATTGCATTCAAATGATCATTTTTTCTTTTCTGTGGATTTAGCTTCTGGCTTTGTATTTAAGAAATCTTTGCATAACTAAAAGGCCATGATTTTTCTTTTTGAAGTGGGGGCACACCTGGCAGTGGTGAGGGCTTACTTCTGGCTCTGTGTTCAGGCATCAATCCTGGCGAGGATGGGAGCATGATATGGGGTGCTCAATATTGAACCCTTGTGGACTGCATGCAAGGAAAGTGCCCTACCCATTGTACTATCTTTCCAGCCGCCCGAAAATTATTTATGTTTTTTGTAGAAGGTTTATAATTTTGCATTTATATCTATGGCTAGGACTCATTGCATTTACATTTACATACAGTGTGAGGCACTGTAGCACTGTTGTCCCATTGTTCATCGATTTGCTTGAGCGGGCACCAAGTAATGTCTCCATTGTGAGACTTGTTACTGTTTTCTGGCATATCGAATATGCCATGGGTAGCTTGCCAGACTCTACTGTGTGGGTGGAATACTCTTGGTAGCTTGCCAAGCTCTCCAAGAGGAATGAAGAATCAAACCGGGGTCGGCTGCATGCAAGCCAAATGCCGTACCCACTGTGCTATCGCTCCAGTGTGATACAAAACGTGGAATTCTTATTTTGCACTAAATATTAAATCATTCCAGCATTATATGTTTAAACCAGTGTTTATTCTCCTGAATGTCTTCTCATTGTCTGTCAAACACTAGTTGTGTAGATCTGTTTCTGAATTCTTTATTCCATTTTAATCTTTTTGCCAATGGCACACTCTGTAATAACTGTAGCCTTACAATTATTTTAAAACTCAGGTAGTTTTGATCACTTAATTTTGTTCCTTTTCTCCAAAGCTATTTAGCATACATTATTTTCATTTAAAAATTGATTTTTATTAAAGCACCATTATTCACAAAGTTATTCATAGTTGAGTTTTAGACATACAATACTGCAATACCACCAGTGTCAATTTCCCTCCACCAATGTTCCCAGGTTCCCTCCCATAACCTGCTTTCCCCCCTGCCCGTCCAGTCTGCCCCTTGACAGGCACCTTTCTAAGTTAGGTTGTGAAAGTTTGGGTCTCTTGATTTTAGTGTTGTTGATTCTGTGGTTTGGATATTGGCTCTATTATTCCTTAACACCACCTTTGTATTTAATCCCCTGGCCTTAATCCCCATTTCACCTCATCTGTTTCTCCTCCCTCTCCCTTCCACTATCTTCTTTCCTTCTCCTCCCTATACCCTGGGAACAAGGTTGATCTGGGCATCACCCCTTTAAAACACTGCATTCCCTCACTCAGTTATTTTAAATACCACATATAAGTAATACTATCCTGTGTTTACCCTTCTTCTGGTTTACTTAATTTAATATGATGCCATCTGTTTCCATCCATGTTGCCGTGAACTGCATGGCTTTATCATTCCTTATAGTTGTGTAGTATTCCACTGTGTATAGATACTACATCTTCATGATCCACTTATCTGTCACTGGACATCAGGTTGATTTCAAATCTTAGCTATTGCTGAGTGCTGCGATACATTTCTATTTGAACTTTAGTATCACCTTATCAATTTACAAACATAAGTCTGCTGAGATCTTGAGTGGGATTGTGTTGATTCTATTTATCAATTTGTGGAACACTGATATTTTAGCATTACTCTGTTTTCTCATTCATCAACAAGACTTAGCTCTCTAATTGTTTAGGTTTCTTTAATTTCTGTGAATAATGTATATTTTATACTATAAGTCCTGCCACATTATTCAGATTTATCTCATTTCATATTTTTGATGTTATTATTTTTTAATTTCAATTTTTGGTTGTTGCCTGCTCAGAGACCTTTGTACATAGACCTGGTTACAATCTAATAAATTCACTTTCCTTGTAGATTCATGTGAATTTTCATTGGGCCATCATAAAATCTATAGTCAAGAAATAGGTAAAGTTTAACCCTTTTTTTCCCATTAGTATTGCTGTCTTTGATTGCTGTTGCATAATAACTTATGACAGTTAGGACAGATAATGCAAAAGCCTAGTTTATGAGACTGCTGGATTTTAACAGTGCTGCAGCAAGCAACCATATTCTGCTATATATTTGTTCAGTTGCCCACATACAGTTAGTTTAATTAAGATTTAACTAAGACTATTCTATTTAAACAATCTCTTTAGTTATTTCCCTCATCAATCAAGGAGTGAAATAAACCAAAATATTTAAATAGAGGTTTAAATATTTAAAATTATTTAAATATTTTAATATTAAAATGATGTTTTAAATATTAAAAATATCTAAATATTTTCTTTAGTGATCTTAACTTTCTAACCCCTCGTGTTTATGATGGCTATATTTGTTTCAGGTACAGAAACTAACACAGCTACGAACCTTCTTTCCTCCACTTACCAATACTCTGCAGACAAGTTGGCTGCTGTTTGAATTCACCTCACTCATCTATGAACTAGTTTTGGTCAAATAACTAGCTCTATTACTCAGATACTGGAAAAGTTCCTGAGCCTCAGTATACCTAGAAATTAGGGTTAAAATTTAAAACATGACTATAACACAGTGTAATGTACATGGATGAGGAAATAAGAGAGAAAAAAATTGGGAAATAACGAACCAAAATATTCCTCCTCAGAGCCTATCACCACACCTTGGAATTGCATGATTCTGGAATACCCCAGGGACTCAGAAGGCAGATTCTTCTATAGCAAAGAGGTTTCCCTCCATTCTCAAATATCCACACAGTGAAAAGAGTATGTCAGAGGTATAGGAAGGGCAGTGTAGAAGTCCTTTGCTGATCACAGCATATGACACACATATGAATTGTTGGGGTGTAACTAGTGTCTTGGTGAAGACAAAATCTTTAAAGGTCTCAGGAGTGGCTTTTGATGTGCAGTGTAACCTCAACGCATTCCAAATATTTGCCTCAGGAAACCAGAGTGAGAGGCTACGTCCCTACGTCCCCCACCCCCCGCCTTTTTATTCCCTCCTCACTCTAATTCATAAGACATTCTAGAAGGTGCCTAAAGTAATTCATTTTCATCTTCAAAAAAGAAAATGTTTATTATTATTCAAATGCTTTTTATCTGCTCAAGGAGGGCAGTGAAGCAGAAATGGATTAGCATCAGGAGACAGAAAAAGCGTGAGTTAAAAAGAGAGCTGCCCTTTCATTCCAGAGACAAGCGTTCAGACACATACACACAGGTGCACTCCTTGGGGAGGCTGTTCAAGTACAGACACAGGGCAGAAAAAGAACGGCCCACTTCAAGGAAAGCGGGAAAGTGCACCTAATTCATCCAGAACACCAGGCAGGGACAGGGGACCCAGAAAAGGAGGGGAGCTTAGCTGAGACTCGTAGTCTAGGACTTGCTAAAGGAAAATCAGAACTTTTGTGGCTCTAGGTGTGACTGTGTAAAATACATCAAATGGAAGCTGCGAGCTCATACTTCATAATTTCTTGTTTTGTGTCAGAAAGATCTTCACACATAATAATGACTGACATACAAAAGGCAAGCCAAAATGTAGAAATGATTTAAATTACCTAGATTAAGTCCTTAACTACCTTTGTTATACTTTGGCTTTATTTGGGGGCCACACCCAGTGATCATCAGGCCATACTCCTGCCTCTCTGCTCAGGGATCACCCCTAGTGGGCTCTGGAGACCATACGTGGTACCCAGGACCAAATCTATGTTATCTGTGTACAAAGCAACTGCCTCCTTAGCTTCTGTACTATCTTTCCATTATATTTTAATTTTATGGTTTAAAGGCCAACAGTATTTAAGGCAGGTGGTACAGTACCTGGGGACTTCCCAGGACCAAAGGCAGAAGAAACAGTTGTTCTGATGTCCACACCGTGCCTAATGGGGTCATCTTGGAAGAGTTTCTTTACTGCTGTGGGTTTCAGAGAGTGTGACCTGGCTCTTTGTTCTCTGTGCTTGGTGTCGCTAAGTGCTGATGCACGGGAAGCAACAATCTGCAGACAGATGGAAGAGAATCCAGACAGCACCCAGAAAGTCCCTGGCTGGTCTTGTGACACTGATGGTGATTTTGTTGAGTGTCAGTACATACATTTGTTAGTTACTGCACACTGACAACTGAAATGGAGTGGACAGGCAGTGCCACTGGGCTCATTGGAGGGGGTGTACCCAATGTGGGTTGGACACAAGAGCTAAGGGAGGTATTAAGAGATATGTGGGCAGGCTTTGTAGAAGGGATGGTACAAGATGGTACAGGAAGTAGGCCAGGATAAAGAGAGCAAGCAGGGCATGCACCTAAAATAGAAAAAAGGTGAAGCTGGCAGTTATGGGATGAAGTCATGGCTCTCCTCATCCCTCAATATATCAGAAAACTCTAAGACCATTTCATTCCTGCTGCTGTACTTAGTGTTTCTCTCAAAACTATGGATCAGGGGCTAGAATGTCAGTATAGGAGGTGTGACACTTGCATTGCATGTGGCTAATCTTGGTTTGATTTAGTCCTCAATTTGATCCTCAATTATTGAGCACGGTCATGTGTATGACCCAAAATAAACTGCAGCACTGCATTGTCATAGCATTGTTCATCGATTTGCTCTAGCGGGCACCAGTAATATCCCCATTGTGAGGGGGCTGGAGCAATAGCACAGTGGGTAGGGCATTTGCCTTGCACGCGGCCGACCTGGGTTCAATTCCCGGCATCCCATATGGTCCCCTGAGCACCGCCAGGAGTAATTCCTGAGTACAGAGCCAGGAATAACCCCTGTGCATCGCCGGGTGTGACCCAAAAAAAGAAAAAAAATATCCCCATTGTGAGACTTGCTGTTACTGTTTTTTGCATATTGAATACGCCACAGTAGCTTGCCAGGCTCTGCCATGTGGGCAGGATACTCTCAGTAGCTTGCCGAGTTCTCTGAGAGGGGCAGAGGAATTGAACTCGGGTTGGCTGCGTGCAAGGCAAATGCCCTACTGCTATGCTATCACTCCAGTTTCAAAATAAACAGCGAACAAAACAAAACAAAACAAAACTGTTAACCTGTTTTTCATATTCCTCTGTTTCCATTTCAGACTCCTTCAAATAAAGAATGAACCTCCTTGACAAACATAATTCATATTTCCATATTCCCATTCTCCTTTTAGGTCCATTTCAGAGTGTCCTATTTTTTCAGAGAGAAACATGTTGGTGTGTGCTGTATGGGTGCTTTGCTGCACTGCCTTAAGTGATCTTTCCTTACCCGGGAGGTCTCATCAGCCTCCCATGTAGCATCTTCCTCCACCAAGTCCCTGGCAAAGTCAAGACTTTATTTGCATACTTCTGATCATAGGTCACTCTCTACTCCCCGTAAACACACCCTTAGCTCTACCGGTCAGAAATCCACTCCTTTAAAGAGCGGCCTCCCTCCATTTGTTCTGTTTCTCGACTCAGACTTACTGTTTGGAGTAGCACAGAATTGCCTTTCACAACAAGGATCCTGAAACCCATCTCGGATTCACTCCACCTGGGTGAGTCCCTTCTACTTGGTGGTCTGAGAACTGAGGTTTGAAGACGTCTGGTTCACAGAGGGATGTGGCTTTAAGTCTGCATTTTCCCGAACCATTTCTACCCAAGGAGATTTGGTACTGCAAAGCACTGTAGAGGTGTTGGAGACTAACGGATACCTACCAATTTCTACCAATTTCCTCCTACCAATCAGCTTTCCTACCAATTAATTCCCCAGGCTGCCCTAAAAATCTACCCCACGACTAAGCAGGGCCCTGTAAATGATGTGTCTCTGACAACATCACCCAGCTGGAAGGGTTATATGGTTTTTACACATTCCCCATTGCCTGATGATAGTTCAGCATGAATAATTCATATATGGAGTTGAAGTCAGATAAATCTATTACAATGCTAATGATCTCTGGGAACAAAGGGAATCTTGACTATAGTGAATCTTCACAAATAATGGCCATACACCCATTACATAATAGTTAGCTACAGAGGTTTTATTTCATTTCTTTCTTATGTGGGACCAGCGCTAATAGCTATCAATTTAAAATAAATAATTCAGGAATAACATTGTGAGTGGTATGGTAAGTCCTCTGGACACAATGTATAAATCAACCTTAATCCATTGCAATAATTAAATAAAATCCTTGGGGCTGGGCATGGTAGGTCCATTACTGATTCCTTTCCTAGTTACTCTGTCTTCCTAACAATGCTACTAGGTTGGGGTTTAAAGGCCTTGGACTGGGCTGGAAAGAGCCCAATGAGCTAAGCACATGTAAGCACATGCTATACACTCAGGAGGCTTGGGTTTGATCCCTAACGTGGCTGGTTCACTGAGCACCACTGGGAATGGCCTTTAAGCATAAGCTAGGAACAGTCGCAAGTACTGGTAGATAAGGCGTCCACCCCCACCTGTCACTATTACTGTCATCCCATTGCTCATCGATTTGTTCGAGCGGGCACCAGTAATGTCTCTCATTGAGAGACTTATTATTACTGTTTTTGGCATATCCAATACACACGGGTAGCTTGCCAGGCTCTGCCGTGCAGGCTCCATACTCTCAGTAGCTTGCCCGGCTCTCTGAGAGGGGCGGAGGAATCGAACACGGTCGGCAGTGTGAAAGGCGAAAGCCCAACTGCTGTGCTATCACTCCACCCTCACCTATAACAAATAAATGAATAAAAGGACTAGACTGTGTTCTGATCAGATTTCAAGATTCTGACTTCAACAATTTTAGAAAGAAATGATCTATTTTAAATGGCATCCTCGTGTCTCAGCACTGTGAATCTTGTGGGCTCAGGAGTACAGGAGGAGGAGGAGAGATCTTTTCACAGCAACCATTCACAGCAAATATTTACAAGGCCTGAACTCTCCTTCCAATCAATTTGTTTTCTATTTGGAGACGAGGGATAGGAGAGAAAACACATCGGTTATGAAAAAAGGTCCAGATGGTTTTGTGGTTAAGCACTGACTCCCCAAGAACACTAAGTCTTCACTTACTCTTCCATAGCCTTTGCCCAGATACTTGTAGTGGCCTCCACGTGGGATCACGTCTAGAAACCACTGAGGCTGAACCAGAATCCCTGGGGAGGGGTGAAGGTTCTCAAAAGGAGGCTTTTCAAAATAGTGACTCAAGTGTGCAGTCATGCAAGGAGCCGCCACTTTGCAGCAGCCTCCCTGTCTGAATGGCTGCCTGGAATGGCAGTCCTCACTACTCAATCGCTGAGCTCCCATGCTGGCCACTTCCTTAATAAAATGCTTTTGCTTTATGGGTGGCTATTTGTTCATTCACCCATTCTCTGGATTGTAAACATCCCCACAAAGACAACTGATGGTGCCCGAAGGAAAAAGACAAATTTGTGATGGCAGTAGAGAAACTCAACTTCTGCTACTGAATACTTAATGCCTTAATGTCCAGGGGGACAAAAATAATATCCATTATTTCAGGTAAAAAGAACCAATCTGATTGGCTTTATTGTGGTAAATCACTTGGGGGGGGGAACTAGCAAAACTAGCAAATGAGGGTAAAGAACAGAAATATAGCCATGCTGCCTAGCTCAGAAGAAAGAAATTATTTCCATTTTGCTTTTGGACCACACCCAGTGATGCTCAGGGCTTACTCCCAGCTCTTAGGTATTACTCCTGGCATTGATCAGGGGAGTTTATGTGGTGCTGGGGATCAAGCTAGAGTTGACCACAAGCAAGCAAGCTCCTTACCGCTTTACTATCTTTCTGGTCCCAAAGGGGTCTTCCTCCTCTACTTGTTTTGGGCAGTGCTCAGAAGCTGTTCTTGGCTCTGTGCTTAGGAGTGACCCCTGGCAGTGCTCAGGGGACCACCATTAGTGTCGGGAATTTGAATTGTGATCACAGCAGGCAAGTGCCTTATATCCTGTATCTTGTGAGGTCTCTGGCCTCACAAGAAACTTTTTATTGAAGTATATGTAGTATATAAGTGTAAGTGGAATGTTATAGGGACCATTACACCAGTTGATTTTGTGTTTCATGGGAGACAGCTCATTGCAGTAGAAAAAGATGATTTTCAGGATAGAAATTCTTAGAGTAGGTGTGTGTCGTGGTACCTAATCTGCAAGCAACCATAGGATAAAAAGATCACTTAGTACTGCTTTTTAGTTCATTAGTATCTACATGGACTCTTAGATATATAGAAATTTTAATAGTGTGAATGAAATGCTAAATTTTGGGGGCTGGAGCAATAGCACAGTGGGTAGGGCGTTTGCCTTGCAGGCAGCCAACTCAGGTTCAATTCCCAGCATCCCATATGGTCCCCTGAGCACCGCCAGGGGTAATTACTGAGTGCAGAGCCAGGAGTGACCCCTGTGCATCATCGGGTGTGGCCCAAAAAGAAAAAAAATGCTAAATTTTGGCATGAAGGATGCATTACAATTAACAGATTTTCAACTATACAATGCACACATATTAAAATGCTTAATTTGAAGATTAAGTAATGGAGTTCTGGATAAATATTGGATCTCTAATTGGAGGTGGGAGCAATTGTTCAGACCAGGGTTGAATATATCTAATTCCAAAGATATCCTTCCTTCTCATCACTTCAGTATAGAAAACCAAGAATCAGGATAGCTTCTCCAGCGAGGCAACTACTTGGGCAGGGTCGAGGGAAAGCCAGATAAATCATTTTTGAAAGAAAGCAAATTCTAAGTGAGAATAGGTAGGAGGATTCCAATCTGGGAATACAATATAGTGAGAGGCTGTGGATGATCTTTTCATTCAATACCAAGACCTTGGAGAAGAATGACTTCTCTGAGCCCATTGGAAGGGCCAAATCATACACAGTGCAGCACCTGGCAATTATTCACTCAGTAGTCACTTTGCAATACCAGCAATATACAGCCTTAGCAAAACCAGTGATGATTTTGCTAAAATCAGTACCTGCCATTGCCACTACCACAGAAACCAGTTTTTTTTTTAAAAATGCACACTAATTTTTGCCTTTGTCACTCATAAGAGGTCTCATTATCTCAATCTTGGATGGTTGAAAATATTTTCTCCAAAGTCATCTGGCTATATTGCTATCTTCTACATCCTAAATGAAATTACAGAAATTCAATTTTATGACACTGCCCTCTTAGCCGCATTTCTAAATTCCAATTTGTTACTACTTTTTCAGATATCAATTTCTCTTCAAAGAGAGAAACATTTTCCTAAGAAAATATTTCCTGAATATTGATGCTCCCAGACATTTTTGACTCCAACCCTATTTTGTTTGCAAAATGAAAGTAGAGATCATAAGGAAGGAGTGCTTGTCCATTGCCCTTTGAGGAAGAAGTTCTGTTATTTGAGAATGCAAGTAAAAAGAAAAACTTTAAACACACATTTCTATATTGGTGCTGGGTGAAAACAACTGTGAGCTTCCTTCCATTCTTCAATTAGAAGTTTTTCCTGTTAATGATGTCTCACACTTGTCTATCATCTTTTATTAAACAAGATCCAACTGTCACCAACTTTGTTTTTAGGCAGGAGGAAGCACAGTTGTAGGCATGGCCTGTAATCTACAATTATAGAATTTGCTCTATTTCCCTATTTTCTGATGCAGAAATATAAATTACCACTGTGACAAAACTAATGTTATGCAAAATTTTCATGTCATCCACATGTATCCCTTCTCTGTGCCTTCTAATAGCAGAAACTCTCTGAATAGATGATTTCTAGCCTGGTAATAAGACATTACTCCTTCAACTAGGCCCCCAGTTGAATGATTCCATAGTTAATAGCTCACGACTCTTCCAATTTCAATATTCAGCGGTCACATGAATTAGTTGCCTCCAACACAAACATTTCTATAAGCATCAGGAATCAATCATAATTCCAAATAAGAATGTTCAACTAGAGGGGAGAACACAGCAGTCTCAGAAGAAATCAGACTTGTGGTTTCCATGAATATCTGAATAGAAAGTCATTGGACCCACAGATCTCAGTGAACAGTTCACAGAGTGTTTCTAATTCTGTAACAGCCCACTGATTCTGCAGTGTTTATACATTATGACAACCTGAGTGAAAGAAAAATGATAATACAGAATCTTTCCCATTCAAAACACATGCCTTTAAAATGACGTGGCTGTTTTTAGTTACTAAGTTCACACCTTCTGAATTACTGGTCCACAAGAACTTTTTGCATAGACCTAAATTTCCTCTGTGCCACATCCTCATTTATTTTCACTTCTGGAGGTATACATTCCTCTGGGAGGAGAGCCACTATTTATGACAATGAGCTTATAATATGTTCTTCTTTATTCATTCCATTGCTATATATTAAAATTTGCAAGTGATTTATTTGCTGTCGGGAGAAAGGAAAAGCAATTCAGACATGCCGCTTTATATTCTCTTTTGGATCATTGAGTTTGTGAGGGAGGATTATTTAAGTGCTTTGATGTTACAAATGTCCAGGTAACTTTATGACAAATTGCATTCACATGTTCTGTCTCCTATACAAAATTTATGAGGAACTGCATTCACATGTTCTGTCTCATATACACAATTTATGAGGAAACTATTACATATTGGTAACATGGGTTTGCTGTCAGCATAATCTTTTATATGGACAAAATAAACAGAAGCAAATGGGCATAAAAAGTCATGTCCCATTCTTTCCCTGTAATCATTCCTGTTATCCACTTAGCATACTGTATAAGTAATTTTCACAAGGAAATAGTAAGGAAGAATTTTCAACTTTTAAAGAGTCATATTTTTGTTTATGAAATAAACTGCTCCACATGCACTAAGGACTACATTTTGGTATTCAAGCAAGTTTTCGCAGCTTACCCCAGTTCTCTGCACTTCCATGAAAGTTGCTCTTTGGAATGACTTCTCCCACACGGCTAGCTCACTCCCAAGTTCCACATGGAAGACATGACTCTTGCCATGACCAACGAGGACGCTGAAGCAATATGGCCTCTGCTCTTCAGAGTCAAAGTCGTGAAGACCCAGATACAAGTTTGCTTGTAACCAGCAGTCATCTGTAAGCCAGAACTGGGAAAAGGGGAGGGGTTGAAAAGTGTTGGAGATGGAAGATTATTTCATTGACTATTTCAAGACTCCCCTTTCATTGAGGAGTCCCAGGAAAGAGGGGTGTGCATTCAACCAAGGCAGAAAATCATGCTGGAGATTTTTTGAGCATAAACCTGTAGGCAACTTCAGGAGTAGAATGTCCTCTTATGAGTCTGTATGGAAATGAACCCATAAATAAATATTTATATTATGTCCCTTTCATACCCATTATTTCATTTAAAATATTTTATAACTTTGGAAGTAGGTAAAGGGATATACCTGACAACCTTTTAGTATCTGTATTAAAACCACAAGGCCCAAAAGGGTGTGCAGGAGAGAGAGAGAGAAAAAGAGAGAGAGAGAGAGAGAGAGAGAGAGAGAATAAGAAGAAATTGTGCCTGCTACAGAGGCAGAAGGTGGGGGGTGGGAGGGAAACTGGGGATTTAGGTGGCGGAAATGTACACTGTTGAAGGGACGGGTGTTGAAATCCAATCATGAACAACTTTGTAACTGTGTATCTCACTGTGATTCAATTTAAAATTAATTAAAATATTTGATTCTAAGGGCTGGAGCGATAGCACAGCGGTTGGGCATTCGCCTTTCACATGGCCAACCCGAGTTCGATTCCTCCGCCCCTCTCAGAGAGCCCAGCAAGCTATGAAGAGTATCTAGCCAGCGAGGCAGAGCCTGGCAAGCTACCCGTACATATTAGATATGCCAAAAATAGTAACAATAAGTCTCTCAATGAGAGACATTACTGGTGCCCGCTCGAACAAATTGCTGAGCAACAAACGGGATGACAGTGATAACAGTGATTTGACTCTAAATAAAATACTGAGGCTTCCAATAGGTAAGGTGCTTGCCTTGCACATGGCTGACCCATCTATGATTATCGGCACCTCATATGGTCCCCCCAAGTTCCACCAGGAGTGATCCTTGGGTGCTGAGCCAGGAGTAAGCCCTGAGAAATGCTGGGTGTGGCTTCAAAGCCAAAAAAATAATTCTAACCATAAAATTGTTTTTCTATGTTTGACTTTATGAATAAAGTTGTGAGATTTTCATAGTCAAGTTTAAAGCATAAACCTAGCAAACACTGAAAACAACATTCCCTAGTGTCCTTCCTCTGCCAAAGTTTCTATAGAAATATGTTTCTCAACACCTGGGGGTTTGTTTACCTGCATCTCACTGAGGACTTACAGGATTTCTACCATACAGATTTGACCATGTTATCCTTTAAAGCCTGATACATTGAACAGACATTTTTATAAATACATTCAAAAGGGAATCATGAATAATTTTATATATTTTAATCCAAGGTGATTCAATAAGTTATCAAAAACTGTGAAGGTTAAAGCAAACAAAGCACCATTGTTAAATTTGTGGTCAACCATTTTTCTATGTTAGAGTGTATTCATTCATCAAAGAATTTCTCCGTGGAGATCAGGTCACTCTGAGCTCTGTGAGTCTGATACACACGAAACACCCAGGTCTATCAAGTTTATCAAGACTCCTCCACCTGCCCACATCATACTGATGTCGAGGCCTGGGAAGAGAGTTCACTTATCTAAGATCGGTATCAACATTGGGTCCTACTTGTCAGTGTGATCAGGCCTGTTTGGCCTCTCCCTAACTCTACTTTTCTCTCCATGTCTACAACACAATTTTGTCCCTCTGACATGATTTCTCTACCTTCTTTTCCGATCTTCTTCTTTTAGTTCCCTCTCCATTTCCTTCTACCTACCTTTTCTTTCTCTTTCTTTTTATCTATCATTCTCTCTCTCTCCACACCACACACACACACACATACACACTCACATATACACGCTCACTCACACACACACACACACTCACTCACACCACCTCTCTAGATTTCCTTCAGTCCTGAACTCAGAGTCATTCACTCATTCTTCCCAGATACTCAGTGTCCCCTTGTGGTTATTCATGTCCTGATTCTGAGATATTTTCTTAGATTTGGTATATCCAGCTATGTCAGACATACTTCGTGCACATTCAAATTCAAACTTCACCCTCAATACACATGAATTTTGTAGTGGGATGTATCATTTTATTTGAAATGTTCCTTTTATGCTCTTTGGGTGCATATTTTAGGTTAAAAGGACTACTGCTGTTTACACGGTAGACCCCTGGCTTCCCTTGAGGCTCTGCATTTTCTTTAGTCTCTTTAGGAAAAACAGCACAACATATTTTTCACTCCGTTCTTCCCTGATTATGGTCACTTGGCAAACTCCTGGTGCATTAGACACTCACCATTTTATGGAGTGTGTGTGTGAGTGTGTGTGTATATGTGTGTGTACACGCTCGTGTGCATGTACACGTGTGTGCATGCAAAGTGTGAGAAGGTATGCGTGTAACATTTGTGTACACTCCTGGAGTACACTGTGCTTATGCTTATGAGGGTATATGTACACAAGTGTGTGTGTGTGTGTGTGTGTATGCGTGAACACGCGCATTTCTCTCTCTGTGTGCTATCTATGATTTTTAATACTAAATAAACCCCATGGTAGAAAGACTGCCTACATTGGAACTGCCAGACTCTTCACCTCAAAATGGAATACAAATTATCAAATGCTTCCTTTCCAGCAGGTACAACTCTGGGTGGGGAGGAACTCCAAACCATAATAGTGAGTTTTTTGTTGGAATGTAATCAAAGTAAAGAGAAAGTAAAGTGAAATTTATCAGCTACACAGGCAGGATGTGGTCTGGGGGCGCGGGGGGTTGTGGGGAAGGTTTACTGTGGTTTTTGGTGGTGGAATATGTGCACTGGTGAAGGGATGGGTGTTGGAGCATTATGTAACTGAGGCTTAAGCCTGAAAGCTTTGTAACTTTCCACGTGGTGATTCATTAAAAAAATTAAAATAATAATAATAATAATAAATGGAATACACAACAGTTTAGCAAATGGGACTTGAGTCATCAAAAAAAAAAGTGAATGATTAGTTGCTGACCCCGACTCTTCTGAAATGATGCTTCTAATGACTGAATTTAAATGTCAAGACTGACAACGAAAGAGGAGCTCCAGGAAAGTGTATATATGGGTGATGCCATCGACTCAATAGCTAATTACCTTCTTCCTGTCAGTGGTTATAATTGGGGGAAGTGCATTATAAGGGAAGGAAAATAGGTTTGAAGATGAATAGGTAAAATTCAAGACCTCTTCTGGTAATTATTATCTGCTGATCTTGAGCCATTTACTTTTTCTCTGCATCATTTTGAACTATAAAGTGGCATTCTAAGAAAAAGTTTGTTATGAGTCTTTAAATGAAGCATAGATAAAGCACATGACTCAAGTATCTTAAATTCTTGCTAGTTTATTATTTATCTACATAAAAAGAAATGTCTCTAAGACATTACTGGGTCATAAGCTGCATTTAAGTATGGTACCTAATATTTATCTAACAGGCTACGAGGCAAAGTCAGTTACCATACTGTCTAGAAGCATTTCTCACAGATCCCACAGTTACAGTCTTCTTCCTGCCCAGCTCCATAGTCTAGTACTGCACATGATCCACCAAGCACTGTGAGGATGGATCTGAGCTGAGAGTGGCCCTGAGCACCACTGAACATGTCACAAAAGTGAAAACTAAAATAAAAAATAACCCAGAAATGACTTAGGTTTTATTTTCTGAAAATATAAAAAAATCAGAATTAGTATTTTCAAAAATTACCCACATTCTTTCCCTACTTCTAGTTATCTACTTTGAAATTTTAAGAGAGATAATTGTATTAACATTACCTTTTGCGGTCTTTTTTAAGATACTCCTTCCCACACATGTCTATCTCTATGCCGAATCCTATAAATGTATAAGGTCTTAGTAAAGTATCTAAATATACACACACACAATTAGTGAAGCAAGATAGTTTTTATTAAGGAAACTTAGAAATGCGGGGGAGAGAAGGAAAGGAATACATATTCTAGAGAAAAAGCAAGCAAACAAAGAGACATAAATAAGCCAGTGAGATACGATGCGTTCAAGAGAGAATATGGGCTTGAAGAGTAGGCAGGCCAAAGTATTTAAAACATATTATGATGTTAAATGATTTTTTCACTGTTTCTCAGTGGTCTTTTGATAAAGCTTCAAAGGGTCACAAAGAATAGCAGTAGCTATTTTCATGCCCAGACTGACTCCTGAATTAGTAAGACAGGAGTGAGATCTAAGGAGTGAGATCAGTCAAGTGACATGGGTGACTCTTCATCTGAACTGACACATTGGTGAACTGAGCTCTCTCCCCAAGAACAAGTAAGAATTTAAAAATGGCCTTTGAACAACCTGCAAAATCCCCTGAAGAATTCTGAAGGGGTAACAAAATGACACAAAGGTCAGGACTGAAAGGGTCAAAGGTCCGACTCACTGTCTCAAGATGGTGAGAGACTGAGCAAACGGTGTGTGCCCTCAGAGGCACCCATTTTAGTTGGTGACTCCAACTTTAGCCTCTGGCCATTTATACTTAGAGAATTTATATTAGAAAACTTATCATTTCAATTTTTTCAAACCTCTGTACCTTTAATGTAAATCGTTTGAAAGTCTCCTGCCATTTTATAACTTAGTACCTTCTTGTCCGTGGAGGACCTAGTCCTCTCTTTAGAATGCAGTTTTAGTAATTATAGCCCCTTCTCTTGTCCCTGTTTTGGGCATCACTCCATTGGGCCTTCTCCAATCTGCAAACTGCATCCTATGATGAAAATATAAGGAAGGTCATGATTCAATTGGTTTGATTCAACTAGCCTGCATAAAGGAGCCATGATTTCCCCTCACCCCACCTCTGATTCAATGGAGTTGGGATCATTCTTTCTCACTGGCCAAAAATCCATGAGAAATGTCTCTTTTCCTTTGAACCTTGCAACTTTTGCTCTGACAGGTTTTCAAGAGCATCCTTTAGGAACTCTTTTCCTTTAGATTTCTAATTATGCAAATAGCACCACCTTAGAAGACTAAAGATATGTTCTAAAATTTATAATACACACTAACGGGTTCCCAGAAACACTAATGTTTCTAATAAGTGAAAATGAGTAGAATTTAAATTTAGTTTTAGCTAAAGAAGTCTGGGTTCTAGTATGCCTCAAGTGGGTCTTCTGGAAGTTATACACCTATTTTGTGTTTCTGGGGTTTTAGCCAGAACACAGAGGTAATATGGATTAATTTCTCAGGTAGAAAGAGGATTAACTCAGGATATAAATGGAGAGTTTAGCGAGGCTCCAGAGGAAACACTCAATAAAGGTAGTATTATTACCCAGACCCTCTGTCATATTCACAAGCAAATTTAATTCTACTGGAGATGTTAAATAGAATATTCTTATGTTGACAGGAAATATCCATTTGCTTTGCTTTCACACAGGATGTTCCTTACTGATGAATGAAGCTTTTATTGCACACTATGTAGAGACTGTTCACAATTCAAGTCACGATTGCAATCAAGGCTGATTGATGCAATTTTCTCATCTATTTCTTGGTTAGTGTTGAAATATAGAATACATCATTTTAGGGACTGAAAAAAAATCTTCGGAAAGGAGAAAGTGTCACAGAAAAACAAAACAAGTATAAAATATTAATGACCATTCTTTGAAGTGGTAATTGTGAAATAAAATCAATAAAAAAAAATTTGCCCATTCGAGCAAATCGATAAACAACAGGATGACAGTGCTACAGTGCAGATTTTGCAATACTTACATTAATTTCAATTTTTCCAAAGTTAATTGAATGCACATAAACATTTTAAATTCATATATGAGGAAAGAACCGATATCAGCTATTAAGGGCATGTAGAAAAGTCAGCTATTTTGTAAGATTACTATCTTAGGGCTGTCAAAGGGTCACTAAGACTACAGAATTCAATCTCCTTGTTCAAAAAATATAAATGCTATCATTAATTATATAAAATTTATCATAATTCAATAATTTTATTAGCGGGCAGGGTGTTTGCCTTGCATGCGGCAGACCCTCTGCAATTGGGTTTGATTCCTCCGCCCCTCTTGGACAGCCTGGCAAGCTACCGAGAGTATCCCGCCCACACAGCAGAGCCTGGCAAGCTACCCATGACGTATTCGATATTCGAAAAACAGTAACAAGTCTCACAATGGAGACGTTACTGGTGCCCGCTCCAGCAAATCAATGAGCAATAGGTTGACAGTGACACAGTGATTTACACTATAGCTTATCAGTACAATTCAAGCTGTAATGTACATCATAAAATAAAATTAATTAACCAGTACTTTTTCTTGGATTCTTATACTCTACAAGAAAAAAAATACAGAAATATGCAGCCAAATGAATTTATTTTCAAAAATGGAAATAAATGTTTCTTTTTTTTTAAAGACATTCTGATACTATGAAGGGACTACTTTCCTTACATGCAGTCACATTAGATGCAGCCTAAAATTTCAAATCTAAATGTAAAGTAAATCAGTTACAAGTAGGATAATTATTCTTGACTATATTTTTAATACAAGAAAGAAAAGCAAACTTTAAAGAAAAAAAAGCCTTTCAAAAGTTTCAGTTTTTGATTGAGTTATTAGGGTAAAATTCTCAGACAAAGCATAATAAAAACTCAAATAATTTTAGCATTTAATTATACACACATCTTCTTACTTTATTTTACATCCTCTGAATGAACAAAACATCCTACTTGGTCTATAATACAGCCATCAAACTCCCTCTCCTCTCCTCTCCTCTCCTCTCCTCTCCTCTCCTCTCCTCTCCTCTCCTCTCCTCTCCTCTCCTCTCCTCTCCTCTCCTCTCCTCTCCCCTCCCCTCCCCTCCCCTCCCCTCCCCTCCCCTCCCCTCTCCTCTCCCCTCCCCTCCCCTCCCCTCCCCTCCCCTCCCCTCCCCTCCCCTCCCCTCCCCTCCCCTCCCCTCCCCTCCCCTCCCCTCCCCTCCCCTCCCCTCCCCTCCCCTCCCCTCCCCTCTCCCCTCCCCTCCCCTCCCCTCTCCCCTCCCCTCCCCTCCCCTCCCCTCCCCTCTCCTCTCCTCTCCTCTCCTCCCCTCTCCTCTCCTCTCTTCCCCTCCCCCCCCTCCCCTCCCCTCCTCTCCTCTCCTCACCCTTCCCGGAAGATTTTGTCAGATTTTGCTAATTATCATTTAAGGTAAGATAAGATATAGAAAAAAGCCTTTATTCTGAGCATGTGGCTTAATCCTTATGGCCCAGTGAAGGTCATAGACCAGATGTATTCACTATCCCCACCTTGGTTTTAGCATTTGTTGTCAAAATATGTTCGTTCACCAACTATGTTGTGTCCCAAATTGTCCTATGAGCTTTGGTCTCATCTTGCCTGTTTATCTGTCTAATCATTATCTATCTATTTATACCTAGTTATCTACTGATTGGTCAATCACCCATTTAACTAACAGCAGGTAGGTAGTGTCATTTACGTGGTAGAACCAGCTTCCTGACTAGGACATGAAGAGAGACCCTGGATAACTCAGCAAAAAGCAGACCCTCCCCCACCCCTATTCCCACAGGATGTAGCAATTAATAACTAGAGATAGTTATTAGTAAGTTTGGAAGTGAGCCCTTCCCTAGTTCACAGTTAGGTCAGAATCGTAGGACCTGGGATTAATTTTGCAAGCAATTATGAGCGGAAAATTTCTACCCCACCAAAACTAGAGATACATGTGGTATTTTAATCTCCATCATTTTGAAATAATGTGTTTCTTAGTAATTGGTCCCTAAAACAAAGATAAGATACTATTTCTCTCTTAGACTTTAAATTTTAGTGTACAAGTCAGTGATTATGAGTGAATATCAACTACTGTCATAACAGTTTATAAGTTTGTAGCTGTAACTCATGGTGATTCATTAAAAAAAATAAATGCAGATAAACCAAAAAACAAGATAAAAAAAGCAATACAAAAAAGAGCCATGATTAAAGACTACTGTTATCATTGTCACAGCAAATGAGCTTTCTCATATTTTTGTTAATAGTCTGAATATAATGCTTTGATTACTTTTATCTAATTTAGTAATTCATAGTTTATTCTAAAGAATGTATTAGTACAATAAAGTGTCATTTATCTATAACTATTTCAATATTATACCTTCAACTCAATAACATTAATATTTCCAAAAGACTTAAAAATTGATATAGATATTTTAGGGTCTCACAAAATTAAATGAAAATTTAAACTCGTTATGGGGGCCCACACCTGAGGTGCTGAGGACTATACCTGACTCAGTGCTTCGTGGTCAGTCCTGGCATTTTGGGCAGAGCAAACCCAGATCTCCCATGTGCAAAGTATACATTTCAATCACTGAAACTGTGCCCCCTGAAATTTTTTAACTTCCTTCAGAAAATCCTAATGCACAGATAAGGTTGAGATTCACTAACCAAGGTGTTGTCCTGGCTTTGGGGTGCTAGTGACAGAATAAGAGCTCCTAGGAACACAGCTCATAAATGACCTAAAGAGACTTGGCTAAGTAAGCTCTTTATTATGCGGGGGATTGTGGCCATTAAGCAATTTCTATAAAGTATGTCATAAAATACGAAGTATAATTCTTATGGACCCCATTTTACAAATGAAGAAACTGAGGGCCAAAGAAACAGTAAGTTTTTAAGTGACGGCAAGGGCAATTCTAGACCCTGTGCACTTCACCAGCTGCATCAGCTTTTTGATTTCAGAGCCACAACATCTCTATGGCATTCATCTGTATTATTTGTTTCCTGCCTCTGTACTTGTGGGTCAGTCAGACTTTTGCTGATCCAGCCTGACTGATTTATCTCTGCCCACATATCATTCATCCTCTCATCTCATAATTGGTTACAACACCGGACTTTGCTAGCATCAGCAGGAGGAACAAAGGCCAAACTTGATCCAAGCCTGGCCTCATGACCCATAAGGAATCAAATGATAAAATCACAGACATTAAACACCATGAAGCAGGAGATTTAGGTGACCAGGACTGACATTATATAGTGGGATCTATTTCCTCTGGAATGTCAGAATAGTGGTTACTCAGCAACTAATACATTGTTTGCATTTTCTTAATGACAATTAATTATTTTAATTTCTTCCCTACATGTTTTTTTTTTCAGTTTGTATCCAACATTCCAACTTCATTGTATCATTAATGCTACAACCTAAGGATTGCCATTTTTTTACTATAAAATATGTTTCCTAGGATCATTTAATTTGATAGAATCTGCATTGACATGCTTAGTTGCTTATATCCCTAATATGTCAATAGCAACTCACGTCAGAACATGGTAACAGCAAGCATTTTGAGATACACAGGATACTCCAGATAAGCCCTGATATCCTCTAATGTAGATTATTATTAGAAAAGGGTATTCATTACACAATGAGTTGTGATCCCAGCAGAAACAGAGACAGTTCATTTTGTATTAAGAATTTAGCCCATTGGAGTTGTTAATTACATTGCATTATTTTGAAAGGTTGATCTGAATGTTATAAATAAAAATTGTGCCTTCTTAGCCAATGAGTACTTCTCCTTTAATAGAGCTATCAGATTAATTATTTTGGTCATTCTGGACAGCTTAAATAAGAAAGCTTTTAGGACAAATATGTACATATTTTGATAAAACAACAACAGCAACAAACTAAAGTTCCTGGAATATATTAATATAATTGGAACTAAAACACACTTCCTAATAGGAGTATATATACATAGCTAAGTCCACCTACACCATTATTCTACAACCCATTAATTCATCCACCTGTCAATCCATCCATCCATCCATCCATCCATCCATCCATCCATCCATCCATCCATCAACCAGCTGCCTCAATGAGCAACAGGATGCCAAATTTTAGGATGGATAGGAGAATTAATCTAAAAATTTTCATGCTATTTTGTGATTTTAATAGACTGCGGCAAACACACATTAATCTCCTTAATTTAAGTCCAAGACCTCTTATTTATATGAAAGCATCTCAATGTGCAAAGAACACCCACCTTGTGAACTTTAAATAGCACCTCACAGAGGTTATAGGTTTTTTCTGCCCGTACCCAGTCTAATGTGCTCACCTGTAAGAAAATAAAAAGGAATATAAATTTTAAGTACTCGCCAAAAGAAAGTAACTGTGCAGGTTGA
Source organism: Sorex araneus (assembly GCF_027595985.1). Taxonomy (NCBI): domain Eukaryota; kingdom Metazoa; phylum Chordata; class Mammalia; order Eulipotyphla; family Soricidae; genus Sorex; species Sorex araneus. The sequence continues at coordinate 337,191,945 of NC_073313.1, read as the reverse complement.
TGTATATATTAATTAACTTTATTGTGGGACTCATTTCACAAAGTATACATATATCAAATAATCACATTGTATACTTCAAATATATTACAATGTTGTCAATTATGCCTCAGTGAAACTAGAAATATTTTTATTTTTAAATTTGCTCTGTTTTGTAAACATATTTTTATTCTTCAATTTATTTATAAATACAATGGTTTAAGTAATATGGTTACAGTAATTTTAAAGTTTGTGGTGTACATATATAGTTAAAACTTTTATTTAGACACTGTGGTTTACAAAACTTATTTGTAAGGTTTTTTCTCATTGATTTATCACTGGTTTACAGCATTATATAATTTAAGAGTTTCATTTCATACTTCTAGTATGTCCCACTCCTCTCACCAAATTTCCCATGTCATATCATCACCAAAACCCCGGCTGTTTATTCTTCTATGCTTCTTTCCTTTAACTATGATAACTAACTTATTCTTTAAAGACTGTTGGGAATTAGTTTTGATGTTCAATGCCAGTTTTTCTGCTTTAGTAACTTATATCACACATATGCAAAATAATTTTTTGGGGGGAGGGCTGCATCTGGCTATCAAGGCTTATTTCTGACTCTGTATTAAGGGATCACTCCTGGCAGTGCTCAGAGAACCAAATGTGATGCTGGCAATACCTAGACATTTCTAAATATACATGTGAAAATAAACATATCTTCAGTTGAATTTTTGTTTCTTATTGTTTTGGACCACACCAGGCTATGCTCAGGGCTTACTCCTAGGTCTACTTAAGGATCACTGCTGGCAGGCTCAGGGAACCATACTAGGTGTCAGAGATCAAATCTGGGTTAGCCACATGCAAGACAAGTGCTCTATTCACTGTATAATTTCTCCAACTCCTCAGTTGAATTCAATGTTGAAAAAATTGGGGCAAATCAGCATGTATGTGCCTTAAGTATCTTCTAAGCAACAAGTAGGAACTTTAAATTTATATACAAAGACACTCTGATGAGTAAATACATGTAACTTTTCGGTTAATGTGTGATATAAAAATATATCGATACGTTGTTGATAAAAAAGAACTTGGTAGTGTAGGAACTTAAACTATACATAATTGGTCTAATATTAGCAACGCATTTTGGAATAATTTACATTAAATTAAGGGCCACTTTTAGTTTAAGCATATGATGAGTTTTCAAGTGAACGTTATATATTTTCTGAAAAAAGTGGAAAGAGACAGAGAGTGAAATACCGTATCTGCAGTCTTGTTCTTTAGAGCTAAATTCACAAGTTCACTCTATTTTAGAAACAAAATAAATTTTATAGCATCAATTTAGTTAAATACATAGAATAACCTCTTGGGTGCTTCACAACTATTTTAACAGAAACAATGATCAAAATTATTCAACTTCCCAATGCTGTTTCATAGCTTACAATTTGTATTCACAAATATATCTCCATTATTTCATGTTGAGCAGTTAGAATATTCAATAGTGCAACTGATTTCATTTATTGTTACCCCAAACTTATTTTTAATAAACCATTAAAAAGGAGAAAAAAATCAAATGACTATATGTATATAATCAATTGGTAATTTAGTAGTCATTTCACTAAAAAAAATAGAGATGCAACAGAGACATATTCGGTTACTGGAAAAGATCATAATAAAAATATTTAGAAAAATTTTGAGTTCATGACATTAATATGTTGTAATTTAATATTATCTGTTCCAAATTGAACTCATTGCCATTGTGATTTTAAATGTTCTATCATGTCAATGCTAATATAAAGGGCCTGACTGGAGTGCCAATGGACTGGAGCATATACTTGACAAGTAGGAGACAGGGTTTGATCCCTAGAACCAACTCTAAATACTCCCAAAAGTCAGTCCAAGCATCATACCTATGGTGGTTCCTCACCACTGGATGTGGCTCAAAATCCACAAACTAAAACAAAAATCAAAACAAGAAAATGAAAGATAAAATAGAAATTTGAGAAGTGTTAGAGTGGTAATATGAGAGCCAGTCATGGATCAGCCGGAGCATTTAGATCCCCCTTTCAGGATTAGTAACAAAGAGGCTACAGTGGCCATTGGGAACAGTGCAGACACTGAATGATGCCCCAAACAGAAACCCTGCAAATCCTGAATCTATAACTCAGCAGCTGCCTAAACCCCTGAGAGATACTATTCTGTCTAGTCTAGCTAATCTGGACTCCTCAAAGCTTCTCTACCTCTGTTCTGTGGCACATCCTGTTGCCAGCCAAGGTGCCACTTATAGTTGAAAACAAACACATGCACACAACTTTTAACTTTCTCAGTTATGACAGTTTTGTATCATTCTGAAGATGCTAGAAAATACAAGGAAAAAAAATCACTAAACACACTATTCAGAGATAGCTTCTCTTCATAGTTTTCTCATTGTTATAAATATACCTTATGCATATTCATGATTTCATATTTTCTCAAAATATAGTTTGTAATATCAGCATTTTCCACGTCATTAAATGTTTTTCAGAAAAGCAATTGTAATTGCTACTTAGAATTTCAATGTGCGGATTTAATAATTTTTAGCTTTATTTTTCTGATGGGCATTTTTGTTTGCTTTTGGGTTTCCATTATACTGGTAGGATTAATATCTCCAGTATGCTATTATATGACACTGAAGGCATTTCTTTTTTTTTTGCTTTTGGGGTCACACCCAGCGATGCACAGGGGTTACTCCTGGCTCATGCACTCAGGAATTACTCCTGGTGGTGCTCGGGGGACCATATGGGATGCTGGAAATCGAATCTGGGTCGGCCTTGTGCAAGGCAAACGCCCTACCCGCTGTGCTATCAATCCAGCCCCTGAAGGCATTTCTTATATTTAATTCATTTTTGGGGGTCCCCCAGTACTTTAATTCATTTCACTGGGGCCACTCCCAGTGAAATTTGGTTAATTGGTCTGAGAGTTCAATGCTAGTGTCCAAAAATATGGAACTGCTTGGAACCAGTGATACTCAGGGGTTCCCGTGGCCACATCTATTGGTGCTCAGAAGCCTCCCTGGTTATACCCAATGGTGTTTGGGGGTGTGGGGGGTGGGAATGCAGTACTTGGGATCACATGCAGGTATTGGCACATGCAAGACATAAGAACCTGAACCCAGAGCTGCTCCCTGACACACAATGCATAGTTTAGTTTGTCCTTAGTAATGGTAGGATAAGGCATATATTGTTTTGTATGCAGCATTTTCACTAAACACCCAGTTTCTGTAGTCCTGCTCCTCTGTTGTTATAGCCATCCCTTATTTCTATTAACTTTTAAGGGATGACCCTTCACCACCTTTCCTCCACTGGATGGGTTCTCTGGACAAGAGTTGGGAAGTCGGCACAGTTTCAGCAGCTGTCATCTGGAACATCTCCTATATGAACCAAGAACTGACTTAGGAAAAGAAAGTGCATCATTAGAGATACAGGTGCAAATGTAATGCTTGGAAGGATTCTCAGAGGGGCCAATTTATTTAGTAACTTAGGGAAATCTTCACTCTGAAAGTTGTGGGACCAAACTGGGGTCCACCATTTCTTCCAATACTAACAATGCTCCATGGTGGTTCATCAATTGTAAACTATGTTGCCTACTAATGAAAAATGTTAATAGAAGGATGACAGATACTACATTCCTGATTTTTTAAATATAAAACTGATTTAAATAACAAAGTATTAAATAAAATAACACCAAAACTAAAATGTGTTAAGTAAAATAAAATTACCAGGGGGTCAGCACATATAGTGTTGGCCCACATGGAAAGGAACCTGAGTTAGTCAGTCAGATACCCCAGAAGCAAGTGTGCAAGGTGCAAGAAGAGACTGGTGGAGCCCAGATCCCTCCCTTCAAAAATACAATCTCCTTCCCTCAGTGGATGTAAGAGGGACACTCCTATAACTGAGCAAAAGCACAACATGAAGTACTTCTAAGTTTTTGCTTAATGCAAATTATTTTCAAAATATTCATTATACACTTCAGGGCTCTTTTTTACTTATTATTATGATTATTTATTAGCTATATATCTAGAAACTGTGTAGGCTATAACCATCCAGCAATAAGTACAACAATCTCACAGCTAGCAATGATTTAAAATAATACCAGTTAAGATAAGTATTTAATGAGTTGGTTTGGAAATAGTTCAAATAGGAGTCCAGTTGCTAAAATGAAAGTAAAGTGAATACATAAATGTGATTAAAAGTATTACTTATGATTATAAAATAATCATGTATTATGTATCCTGTAAGAATTAGATATATGGGTACATAGTAGTTATACAGTTATGTAAAAATTATATATATATGTGTGTGTAAAGGTTCAAATTTGAGGGGTTGAGTGGTAGTGATCTGGTGACAGTACTGCAGTGTGACAGTATTTAAGGTCCTTGATTCACACTATCCCTGAGCAAAGCCAGGTATCAGGTGGGGGAGCTGATGATGATAAATGTTCTTGGGACCATCTGGGTTACCATGATTTAGCAAGTCTGGAGTGGAAATCAGAGATCTTGATTTTAATTTTAAAATAAATTTGTTACTGGGTTACTGAAAATGATGCTAAAAGCCTTAGCATCAGCTGGGAGCTTGCTAGAAATTCAGGATCTCATTGCACTTTTGAATCTACCTTTGGAAAGCAGATTTATGTTCTGATACATGTAAGCATTAGCAACCACTGTGTTAACTAACACATAGTATTCACTAGACAGCCCTTCAAAAATAAAAATAATCCAACGGCTTAAAGTCCAATGCCCTTTAAAAGACAAGGAAGAAAGACAGAGGATGGGATAGGCAAGGCTAGCTGGTGAATTCAGAAAACGTTATTTACAAATCAGACATGTATTTAATCATTATACATATTGCAAATGAATTCCTTATTTTGGGAAACAGTTGCTCCATAATATTATTTTCTGAAGGAAAATATTCTCTGTGCAACAAACAGGATGCATATAATACTGAACTTTTATAGAAAGAGGTGAAAAGTTCTAATCAAGTGTGGAGAGAACTGCTATGAGCTGGTACAGAGCTTTAGTGTACTGAACAGAGAATTACATGGGATGGGGATGGAGTCTGAACCATTCTGTCATGATTGTCCTGCATAGTGACTCATGAACCAAGACCGGGAAAAGCAACACGTACTGATACCTCGATTTCTCTATCTGTGTAGAACAAGGAAACCATCAGACTACGAAGCATTTGGAAAGGATAAACAGTTTGTAATCATACACCATTAGTCATTTGCTAAGTGAGAGCTGATGATTCTCTATTTTATCAAAATATAATACAGAATAAGTTTTAGACTATAAGACATTATATACTGGCAATTTAAAACTATTTTAAAATACTTAATATGTAGCCATAGTCCTCCTCCCCCCCGGGGATAGAATAATTCTATTAGATAAAAACATTATCTAATATTTATTCAAGTCTTCAAATCTTCATAGAAATAATTTATTTCAAGGTAAAAATTTTTAAAATGACAGGATACACTTGCCTAACTATTATTCTTAAAATAGCTTCTAATATTTTTGCATATTCATAGGCAATAGCTATGTAATTTATATGTTAATGCTATAAGATGTTGAAAATTGATTTTACCACTATTACTTAGCACATTTTAATGATGCTTGCTACACAAATAGCTGAAACATTATTCCTCATTCCCCTTTGAAAATCAAGTATAACTTCTGACTAAGAAGGAAAGCATGTGAAAAGGGTTGATGAATTTGTCTTTTAATGTACACTTTCCAAGGTCTATTAGTATCCTGGGACTTGAGGCAAGCTGTCGTTTCTGGGTTTTGCTGCCTTTTCAGAGAATACCTCAGCTATAAACCCAGACTTCTGGGGCTGGAGAAATAGTACTGTGGGTAAGGTTATAGTCTTGCACGCTGGTGACTTGGGTTTGATCCCCAGCACCACATATGGTCCCCAGATCCCTGCCAGGAGTAATTACTGAGCACAGAGTCAAGAGTAAGCATTAAGGACCCAGAGTGATAGCATAGCAGGTAGGGCACTTGCCTTGCATGTGACCAACCTGGGATAAAACCCCAGCATTCAACGTGGTCCCCTGAGCACTGCCAGGAGTAACCCCTAGGTATTGCAAAAAACAAGAGTAAGCATTAAAATACCACTGGGTGTGGCTGAAAAATAAAAAACAAAAACAATCTTCCCCACCAGACTTCTATTCCACATCCCTCTCTGCTTTTCTTTCTTCCATCATTTTTATTTCTACTCCCTCTTCAACATTATCCTTTTCCTTCCTCCTAATGGAATTCAGAAACTATCCCGAGAATAAGACTTTCATCTTTCGCCTTTTCCTACATTATCTGGTAGAGAATCTTTGAGGCTTTCAAAATGTATTTAAATATTCTGACACCAAATCAACAAGGTTCTGGGAATGTGGTCAAGGCTTGCTCAGCAAAATTCTCTACCACCTGGGAGGAAGGATGATTGAGAGGTGACTAAGATGAGAATGTAAGTGACAGTGAATCATCAAGGAAATTTGAAGATTTATGTCCCCTGGAGTCTTTTGTTCCATTCTAGAGAGTGATGGACCAGAGAGAACTTGTCTATATTATTTAATTCTTTCTGCTTCCTTGCACCACATCCTTGATGAGTTCTGATTAGCATAACTTTGGAGGTCCCCTCTGATGGCCCAGTTCTATGTAGTGTACCTCTGTTTTGTCACAGTGGACTTCAGACTCAGGTAGGGGAAAGGACACAGAGATGTGATGTAACTTAATAATTGTCTCAGATTCAAAAACTATTTCATATCAGATTAAATAAATCAATAAATATAGATATTAAAAACTTAACATAAGGTTGTCGCATATTTGGCAAAGTAAAATTGGTTTTGGCAAGTTTCCACAGCTCTAGGATACAAAACCAAGGGCAGACAAAAACATATGTAAATATTTAGGTGTGAATTAACTCTCCATATTTTGTGCATTCTTTTACAATGAGAAGGTGCTAAATATTAGTAACAAAATTTCATCTGTTAAAATGCCACAGAGTTTTTAAACACATTTATATCTGTATAGATTAAGTCACTCAGTTTTTGCCAAGATCTATTGGAGGTATGCAGACTAGCATTTATTATCATTGTCACAAAAATTAAAGGCATTATAGAATAGAGAGGTTGGATAAATAATATGTCAAGATCCCAAAAGCAAAATAATGATTCAACTTGGAATTCATAGGTTATAATTATGATTTATAATTTACATTATTAATGTACTATTTACCTGAAACTTTATAATAGAATAAATCTTTTTCACTGTCATATCTCTTAATCCTGTCTTAAAATATGAAATTATTATTTTGATAGCATATGAAAAATAATTTAAAACATTTTGTTTAGAACCAGTTAAATACCAAAACCAGAGGAAACGCTGAAAATTAAAAACACCGTAATCAAAATGGATAATACTTTGATTAGGCTTATAACTAGTGGACACAGCTTTAAAAAGAATATCAGAGTAATGAAATCTATAAATTGAATCTATAAAAACTGAAAAGCAAAAAGAACAAAGACTGAAAGGAAACAAATGATTAGAATGGCTAAGGACTGTGGGGCAACTAGTACGAGTGTGATTCAGGCTTACTGTGACTATAACAAGATAAAATAAAATATCTATAGAGATAGTTAAAAATGATAATGACATAATTTTCTCAAATTAAAGCCAGGAACCAAAACACAGAGCCAGGATATCTACAGAAAATCAAATAGGATAAGTGTCAAAATAACTAAACCTTGGGGAAAAAAATTTTAAATTACAGACCCCAGCCACAGCCATGCTCAAGGCCCCTTTCCGCATATTGGGGCAAGCCTCACGCATGAAGAAACTGGCAGAGGAACCCAGGTGTGTGGGACCCGGGGCTGATATCTCCAAGCCTCTTGGATAGGGACTGGGTCTCCTCTACCCAGACCCTCCATTTTCCAGTAGCTTGGCAGCCACACTCACAAATTGCCCCCAAAACCATGTAATCCCATCATCAACCAAGACCCAGAGACTATAAAACAAAGTTCCTGGAACATGTGACCTCTTATAGCCTAGTTCTCCCTCTCAGAGAACCTGAAAGGTACCAAGAGCATTCTGCCTGTATGGCAGAGCCTGGCAAACTCTGTGGCATATTCAACATGCCAAATACAGTAACAATGATGGGTCTTATTCCCCTTACTCTGAAAGAGCCTCCAAAGTGTCACGGCTGGGAAGACCGAGTAAAGAGAGGCTGCTAAAATCTCAGGGCTAGGACGAATGGAAACATTACTGGCGCCTGCTCGAGAAAATCAATGATCAACAGGATGACAGTGATACAGTGATACAGAAAATCAAAGATAAAGAAATCATGAATGAAACCTTGCGATATATTACATACAAAAGAACAAAGATAAGAATGACATCTGATTTCTCAGAAATCATGTAAGTAAAAGACTGGAGTGAAATATTTAAAGTGTAATCAGAGGAAAAATAAAGCATCAATCAAGTTCTGTTCCTTATAACATTGTTTTTTAAAAATTAACAATAAATAAAGTCTTCCACAGACAGCTAAAAATAATAGATTGGTTACCAGTAGTAGAACATTAAAGAAATGTTAAAAGAAACTTTTAGGAAAACAATACAGGTCAAAAATGAAAGAGAGGACACCACTACAGATCCCAGAGATGTTCAGAGGAATAAAAACATTAAGTACTCTATCTCCACCATTTGACAAAATAGATGAAAGGGACCAGTTATTTATAATATGCCAAATACATAACAGAAGAAAAAAGAATCAAATATGACTGCATCTATTAAATAAAGTGAATCAAAATTATAACTTAAAAAAGAGAAATCATTGGTCTCAGGTGGGTTCGCTAACAAATGTTACAAATATTTAAGCAAAATATAAGACAATTAGATATAATTTCCTCCAGGAACAAAAGTTGATTAAATGCCTTCTCATTTATTCTATGAGGCCAGATTTACTGCAATACCAATATATAGCAATCATTATCATCATCATCATCATCATCATCATCATCATCATCATCATCATTATCATCATCCCATTGATAGTCAAATTTCTCAAGCAGTCTCAGTAACATCTCCATTCATCCTTCTCCTGAGATTTTAGAAGCCTCTCTTTACTCATCCTTTCCAATGATGCCACATTGGAGGCTCTTTCAGGGTCAGGGGAATGAGACTCAGCATTGTTACTGGTTTTTGCATATGAATATGCCATGGGGAGACTGTGAGGCTCTCCCATGTGGGCGGGAAACTCCGTAGCTAGCCAGGTTCTCTGCATTGCTCTCTTCCGGGAGCTTGGTTTTAATAAGTCTCTGGGTGTGGACCATTGGTGGGATTACATGGCTCTGGGGGCAGTTCCTGGGTGTGACTGCCTAGCTACTGAAAAATGGGAAATCTGGGTGGAAGAGGCCCAGTCCCGATCCGAGCAGGCTTGGAGATCTCAGCCCCGAGTCCCACATACCTGGGTTCCTCTGCTGGTACCTTCATGGGTGAGGTTCGTCCAAACGTGTGGAGAGGGGCCTTGAGCATGGCTGTGGCTAGGCTCTGGAGGTATTCAGCCATGAGAGCACTGCTTGGGGCGGGGAGGAAAGCTGGAGACCACCCCCTCCAGCTTAGCAATACCAAAAAAAAAATCTACTATAGGCTAATATACCTCATGACCTTACAAATAAAATCTTTGGAAAGTTCAATTGAAATAGCAAACTAAAGAGATACCTCAGTAGTAAGGAGGACATACCTGGTATATGTGGGACCTGAGCTCAAATCTAGCACCTTCTGGTTCAAGCAGCACCACACTGCCTGAGTATTGAAGCATCTGATTCTGTTGGGCAAATATTACCAGAAGCAGACCCTAGGAACCCTGGGGAGTTTGGAAAGGGCCCCCAAATTAAAAGGTACATGACACAACCAAGTGGTATTTATCCCAGGAATTAAAAAGTTCATTCAACATTTGATTATTAATGTACTTAGCGACATCAACAGGCTAAAAAGGAAAAGCTACATGAACTTATCAGTAAATGTAGAACAAGCATAGACAAAATACAAGAATAATAAATATTTTCTGTAAGTTAGGGATTAGCTAGGAACCTCTTGCCCCCGAGCCAGGCTATCTTCACTGGGGCCCTTTGGGGAGGGGCGGATTGAGTTTCTCTCCCGCCCCAAGCAGAGCCCTGGCAGCCGAAAACCTCCAGAACTGAGCCACAGCCATGCTCAAGGTCCCTCTTCACACACTTGGACAAGTTTTACCCATGGAGCAACCATTAGAGGAACCCAGATAAGCAGGACCCGTGGCTGAGATTTCCAAGCCTGCTTGGATTGGGACTGGGCGCCCTCTACCCAGATCCCCCATTTTCCAGTAGTTTGGCAGTCACACCCACAAACTGCCCCCAGTGCCATGCAATCTCATCAGTGGCCAAGATCCAGAGACTAACACAAAGGTCCCAGAAGAGAGCGACACAGTATTTTCTTTGTCCCTCTCGGCGAATCCGGCAAGCATGGCAGAGCCTGGCAAGCTACCCGTGGCGTACTCAATATGCCAAAAACAGTAACAAATGATGGTCCTCATTTCCCTGACCCTGAAAGAGCCCCCAATATGCCAGCGGTCTACAATATCACTCAACATGGACGAATGGAGATGTTACTGGCGCCTGCTCAAGCAAGTCAATGAACAATGGGATGACAGTGATATAGTGAAGCTAGGAATTGAAGGGGATTTTCCAACTCAATTAAAAAATCCCCACAAAAGCCTACATCTAACATAACTTGTTGATAAACTTGATGTTTTCCCAGTAAATCAGGTACAAGGCAAGTATACTTTCTTACTACTCTTTTTCAACATTATATTGGAAGTATTTGTATTATCTATAATGTAAGAAAACCATACAAAAGATTTACAGGTAAGAGGAAAGTTGTAAAGTCATAAAATCCTCTCTTTTCAGAGATGACATGATCAATTATGTAGAAAAATATTAAAAAAGACAGAGTTGAGGTCCAGATCTTGGAGAACTGCCTATATTTTCCTTGATGTATTGTCTAGATTCAGGTCTGGTCTCAAGGACTTTGATTCACTTTGAATTGACTTTTGTGTAAGGTGTTAGATAAAGATCCGGTTTTAATTTTCTGCTTATAGTTATTCAGCTTTGCCAGCACCATTTGTTGAAGAGACTGTCTTTACTGCATTTCATGCTCTCTGCCCCTTTGTCAAAAATTAGCTGATTGTATATGTGGGGTTTGTTCTTAGATATACTTTTCTGACCCACTGGTCAGAGAGTCTGTTCTTATTTCAATACCATGCTGTTTTGATCAATACAGTTTTATAGTAGAATTTCAAGTGAGGTAATAAGAAAACCCCCAGTTTCTTATTCTTCAGTATGGTTTTGGCTATTCAGGATCTTTTATGGTTCCATACAAACTTTATTACTGACTGCTCTAAGTTCTTGAAGAATGTTGTCTGAATTTGGATAGGGATTGCATTGATTCTATATAGCGGCTTAGGTAAAATGGTCATTTTGGCAATATTTCTTTTTCCAATCTAAGAGCATGAAATATTTTTCCAGTTAATAAGATATTCTAGTTTTTAAGTGCTTTTAAGCAGTTTTCCTGGCATAGATCTCTGACCTCTTTTGTTAATTTGATTCCTAGACACTTGATATTCTTGGAGACAGTTTCAAATGGGACAGATTATTTGATATCTTTTTCCTCTGATTCATTACTTGTATATTTTCCTCTGATTCATTATTTGTATATAAGAATGCAACCGATTTTTGTTTACTGACGTTGTAGTCAGCCACTTTGCAGTAATTAGTTTAATGTTTCTAGAAGGTTTTTATTGTGAGTCTTCTATTTTGGTTTTCCATTTATTTATAGTATGTAATCTCCAAATAGATTATTTGACTTCTTTTCCAGTTTTGACCCCTCTGATTTTCTTCTCTTGGCTGACTGCTGTTGCTACGCCACTGGCAAACACGACAGAATAAAAAATAAACAAATGGGACTCTGTCAAATATAAGAGTTTCTGTATGGCTAAAGAAACACGGGCTAAAACTAAAAGATAATTAACTGAATGGTCAGAACAACAGATGAAAGGTTGATATACAGGATATATACTCACAAAGGTCAGCAACAAAAATCACCAAAACCCTGTCAAAATATGGGGAGAGAAAATGAACAGCGATTTCGCCAAGGAAGACCAACAAATCACCAACAGGCATATGAAAAAAGTGCTCACCATAGCTTATTATTAGGGTAATTCAAGTCAAGATGACAATGAGATACCATCTCACACCAGACAGAATGGCACATATCAAAGATAATGGGAACAACTGTTGGGGATGTGTTAAAAATGGAATTCTCATCCAGTGCTGGTAGGAGTGTTATCTGACTCAATGTCTATGGGAAACAGTACAGACAGTAGAGAGAGTTCTTAGTAAACTTAAAAAATTGAGCAACCGGTGTTGGCGTGGATGCGAGGAGAAAGGGACTCTTCTTCACTGCTGGTGGGAATGCCGACTGGTTCAGCCCTTTTGGAAAACAATATGGACGATTCTCAAAAAATTAGAAATTGAGCTTCCATTTGACCCAGCAATACCACTCCTGGGAATATATCCCAGAGAGGCAAAAAGGTATAGTAGAGATGGCATATGTATTTCTATGTTCATTGCAGCACTGTTTACAATAGCCAGAATCTGGAAAAAACCAGAGTGCCCCAAAACAGATGATTGGTTAAAGAAACTCTGGTACATCTACACAATGGAATACTATGTAGCCGTCAGAAAACATGAAGTCATGAAATTTGCATATAAATGGATCAACATGGAAAGTATCATGTTGAGTGAAATGAGTCAGAAAGAAAGAGACAGACATAGAAAGATTGCACTCATATGTGGAATATAATGTAACTGAGAAGTACAAGTTGGCAATGATGCAACTTCTGGCAGATATCTCTCTGGACTTAGTTACTAAAATACTAAAATACAGAAACCCAAAACCGAGAGGCCACTAAGTGTGGTCACTCGACCTCATACCTCTTCATCCTCAGCAATGGAAAACAAATTATCTAATGCTTCCTTTTCAGCAGGTCTGACTTTAGGCGAGAGACTCTCCAAACAATAATAGTGAGTTTTGTTGAAATATTGTATGCAATCAAAGTGAAAGTAAAGTGAAATTTATTAGTTACACAGGCGGGGCGGCTAAGGGTGGGGGGCTAGGGGCGTGGGGGGTTAGGGGTGTGAGGGTGCGGGGTGGAGCTATACTGGGATTCTTGGTGGTGGAATATGTGCACTGGTGAAGGGATGGGTGTTCGAGCATTGTATAACTGAGATTTAAACCTGAAAACTTTGTAACTTTCCACATGATGACTCAATAAAAAAATTAAAATTAAAAAAAAAATAAGAGGGTAAGGGAGACATAGATCAACCTTGGCCCCAGAGTATAGAGAGGCAAAGGAAAGAAATAGAGTGAAGCAGAAGGAGAGAAGAGATAGCTGAGAAGCAATGGAGGCAGGGGTCAAGGGGACTCAGGTACATTGGTGGTGTTAAGGAATAACAGAGCTAAATAACCAAACCACAGAGTCCATAATACTGAAATCACAAGACCCAAACTTTAATAACCAAATTTAAAAGGTGCCTTTCAGAGCCTGCTCCGCGGCCCTGAGCACCCCGGGCTTCCCTCCCCTCCGGACTGCCGGCCGAGTGGCCGGCACGCCGACCCCAAGCGCCACCGCCGTCCTGTCTTCCCGCAAAGGTCTGTGGGAAAGGGGCGTGGCCTAACCACCAGGGGGCGTGGCCTAAGAAAAGTGGGCGTGGCCTCATTGCCGGCGGCCGCCGCTAACGCGGCGCAAAGTACTTTTCTCAACATCCTATCCAAGACTAACATCCTAGCTATTCGCAAGCAGTAGGACAATAAAACACAAGACTTCACATAAGAACATCTCAGTAGGAGACCAGGTTCTACACCGGCAAGTAAAAAGCCAACCACTATTAACTGAGCCTATCCACAATCCTTTTTTGCAACAAAAGGAAACAGGGACACTCATCATCAAGAGCCCTCTTTCATATCACCACAAACAACATGAAGAAACAGCGAAAATCCCCATTGCAACCAGAGGACGATCAAAGGAGTCCGGAAACCTCAATGGGCGCCTCCTACAAACTTGACCTCTCTGAGAAAGAATTCAGACTTGAAATCCTCAACATGTTCAATCAACTCAATGCAAAGATGGACAACTTCAAGGAAGACCTGGCGGAAACAATACAACAGACAGCCGACAAAATACGGGAAGAAATGAGAGCAGAAATAAAAAACCTTCAAAAAGAAATGAAGGATTCCGTACATGAAATCAAAAACTCTCTGACTGCCCTCAACAATAGGATGACTGCAGCCGAAGACAGAATCAGTATGCTTGAAGATGAGCTGCAAGAGGCCTACAGGCAACATCAAACCATGGCAAGAGACCTCAAAATAGCTCTAGCCAGAATCAGAGTCCTAGGGGATGAATTCAAGAGGAACAACATTAGAATCATTGGACTACCAGAACCACAGGGAACCAACCCCAACGAAAAAGACACAGTCAAACAAATCATTGCGGAAAACTTCCCACAGCTGGACAATGCAGGCATCCAGATTCAAGGCGCCCGGAGAGTGCCAGCTAAAAGAGATCCTAACAGAAAAACCCCAAGACATATCATAGTTACAATGATGGACATCTTCCAGAGAGACACAATACTCCAAGCAGCAAGGTCCAAGAAGGAAATCGCATACAAAGGAGCACCCCTTAGGCTCACAGCAGATCTATCAGAGGAAACCCTCCAAGCTCGAAGGCAATGGTGGGATATAGTGAAAAAACTCAATGAAATCAACGCTTCACCAAGAATACTTTATCCGGCTAAACTCTCATTCAAACTAGAAGGAATCATACACTACTTTGGGGATAAACAACAGCTCAGGAACTTCATAGACTCAAAACCAAACCTAAAAGAAGCACTAAAGGGGCTATTGTAAGACAAGAACAACCTCTACAAGCACAACAAACCCTTGCACAAAGACGGCACAAAATCCCATAACAATAATCTCCCTTAATGTCAATGGTCTGAATTCACCAATTAAGAGACACAGACTGGCAAAATGGATTCAGAGACTCAACCCAACCTTCTGTTGCCTGCAAGAAACACATCTGAATAGCCAGAACAAACACAGACTCAAAGTCAAAGGATGGAAAACAATCCTGCAAGCAAACAACTCCCTCAAGAAAGCCGGAGTGGCTTTACTAGTATCGGACAACATAGACTTCAGGTTGAAAAAGATTAGAAGGGATAGTGAAGGCCACTTTTTATTAATCAAGGGATGTGTACATCAGGAAGAAATCACACTCCTAAATGTCTACGCACCCAATGAGGGACCAGCTAAATACCTACAACAGCTGCTAAGAGATCTCGAGAAGGACATCTCGAGCAACACAATAGTAGTTGGAGACTTCAACACTGCACTGTCTCCTCTGGACAGATCTAGAAGATTAAAACTCACCAATGAAATACTGGCTTTGAAGGAAGAAATAGAAGAGAGAGGGCTAATAGATCTATACAGGGCTTTATATCCCCAAAAAAAGGAATACACATTCTTTTCCAATGCACATGGAACATTTTCCAGAATAGACCATGCGCTGGGCCACACAACATACCTCAACAGAATCAACAAGACAGACATTGTACCAGCTATCTTTTCAGACCATGATGCACTGAAGATAAAACTTAACTGTGGACAGATGCAGAAAACCAAATCAAACACCTGGAAATTAAATAGCTCGATATTGAACAATGAGTGGGTCAGGAAGGAAATCAAGGAAGAAATCAAAAGGTACCTAGAAACAAATGAGAATGAAGACACGAGCTACCAGAACCTGTGGGACGCAGCTAAAGCCGTTTTAAGGGGAAAATTTATAGCTCTGCAAGCATATCTCAGGAAGGAAGAAAGGGCCCACATAAATAACTTGACTTCACAGCTCAAGACCTTAGAAAAGGACCAACAAAAGGAGCCAAAACCAGGCAGAAGGAAAGAGATAATAAAACTTAGAGCAGAAATTAATGACATGGAAACCCAAAACACAATCCGGAAGATCAATGAAACCAAGAGCTGGTTCTTCGAGAAAATAAACAAGATTGATAAACCACTAGCAAGACTCACAAAGAAAGAGAGAGAGAGAACCCTTATAAGCCGAATCAGAAATGAAAAGGGGGACATCACGACAGAAACCAATGAAATTCAAAAGATCATCAGAGACTACTTTGAAAATCTCTATGCCACGAAACAAGAGAATCTAGAAGAAATGGATAAATTCCTCGACTCCTATAATCTCCCAAGGCTGAACCAAGAAGACCTGGAGTACCTGAATAGTCCAATTAACATCAAGGAAATTGAAATGGTAATCAAAAGTCTCCCCAAAAACAAAAGCCCAGGTCCAGACGGATTCACTAGTGAGTTCTTCCAAACATTTAAAGAGGACCTTTTGCCAGTCCTTCTCAAGCTCTTCCAGGAAATTGAAGAAACAGAAACCCTCCCTAACAGTTTCTATGAGGCTCATATCTCCCTAATACCAAAAGCAAACAAAGACACCACAAAAAAAGAAAACTACAGGCCAATATCCCTGATGAACACAGATGCAAAAATTCTCAACAAAATATTAGCAAATAGAATTCAACAACTTATCAAAAAGATCATACACCACGACCAAGTGGGATTCATCCCGGGGATGCAAGGATGGTTTAACATCCGGAAATCAATCAACATAATCCACCATATCAACAAAAGAAAAGATAAAAATCATATAATCATATCAATAGATGCAGAGAAAGCATTTGACAAGATCCAGCATCCGTTTATGATGAAAACACTAGCCAAAATAGGTATAGAAGGGACCTTCCTCAATATAGTCAAAGCCATTTATCACAAGCCTATGGCAAGCATTGTCCTCAATGGGGAAAAACTAAGAGCCTTCCCTCTGAGAACAGGGACGAGACAAGGATGCCCACTCTCTCCACTTCTGTTCAATATAGTACTGGAAGTACTTGCAATAGCGATTAGGCAAGAAAAAGACATTAAGGGCATTCAGGTAGGAAAGGAAGAAATCAAGCTCTCACTATTCGCAGATGATATGATACTATACTTAGAGAACCCTAAAACCTCTACCAAGAAACTCCTAGAAACAATAGACTCGTACAGTAAAGTTGCAGGCTATAGAATCAATACCCAAAAGTCCATGGCTTTCCTATATGCAAATAATGAGAGAGAAGAAAGTGACCTGAGAAAAGCAATCCCATTCACAATTGCGCCTCAAAAAATCAAATACCTCGGAATCAGCTTAACAAAGGAGGTAAAGGACTTGTATAATGAAAACTATAAAACACTACTTCAGGAAATAAAAGAGGACACGAGGAAATGGAAAGACATCCCCTGCTCATGGATTGGAAGAATTAATATTGTCAAAATGGCAATTCTCCCCAAAGCATTGTACAAATTCAATGCGATCCCTATAGGGATACCCTTGACATTCTTCAAAGAAATGGAGCAAGCGCTCCTGAAATTCATATGGAACAATAAGCCCCCACGAATAGCTAAAGCAATCCTTGGGAAAAAGAAAATGGGAGGAATCAACCTCCCCAACTTCCAACTCTACTACAAAGCGGTAGTCATTAAAACAGCATGGTACTGGAACAAAGGCAGAGTGGCAGACCAATGGAACAGGGTTGAATACTCTGACATACACCCCCAAATATATGATCATCTAATCTTTGATAAGGGAGCAAGAAATGTGAAGTGGAGCAAGGAAAGCATGTTTAACAAATTGTGCTGGCAAAACTGGACGGCTACATGCAAAAAAATGGGCTTAGACCTCCATCTATCACCATGTACAAAAATCAGATCAAAATGGATTAAAGACCTCAACATCAGACCAGAATCCCTAAGGTACATTGAAGATAAGGTCGGCAAAACCCTCCACGACATTGAAGCCAAAGGTATCTTCAAAGCTGACATGCCACTGGCTAAGCTAGTGAAAGCAAAGATAAATAAATGGGACTATCTCAAACTAAGAAGCTTCTGCAACTCAAAAGAAACAGTGACCAAAATACAAAGACAGTCTACAGAATGGGAAAGGATATTTATGCAGTACCCATCCGATAAAGGGTTGATAACAAGGATATACAATGCACTGGTTGAACTCCACAAGAAGAAAACTGCCAACCCGATCAAAAAATGGGCTGATGAAATGAACAGAAACTTTTCCAAAGAAGAAATCCGAATGGCTAAGAGGCACATGAGAAAATGTTCAACATCACTAATCATCAGGGAAATGCAGATCAAAACAACAATGAGATATCATCTCACACCACAGAGACTGGCCCACATCCCCAAAAACAAAAGCAACCGGTGTTGGCGTGGATGTGGGGAGAAAGGGACTCTCCTTCACTGCTGGTGGGAATGCCGACTGGTTCAGCCCTTTTGGAAAACAATATGGTCGATTCTCAAAAAGTTAGAAATTGAGCTCCCATTTGACCCAGCAATACCACTCCTGGGAATATATCCCGGAGAGGCAAAAAGGTATAGTAGAGATGACATCTGCATTTCCATGTTCATTGCCGCTCTGTTCACAATAGCCACAATATGGAAAAAACCAGAGTGCCCGAAAACAGATGATTGGCTAAAGAAACTCTGGTATATTTACACAATGGAATACTATGTAGCTGTCAGGAAACATGAAGTCATGAAATTTGCATACAAGTGGATCAACATGGAAAGTATCATGTTGAGTGAAATGAGTCAGAAAGAAAGAGGCAGACATAGAAAGATTGCACTCATATGTGGAATATAATGTAACTGAGAAGTACAAGTTGGCAACGATGCAACTTCTGGCCGATATCTCTC
The DNA here is from genome assembly GCF_027595985.1 of Sorex araneus. Classification (NCBI taxonomy): domain Eukaryota; kingdom Metazoa; phylum Chordata; class Mammalia; order Eulipotyphla; family Soricidae; genus Sorex; species Sorex araneus. Next base: position 337,173,026 of record NC_073313.1, on the reverse strand, counting down.
TGGACTTAGTTACTAAAATACTAAATTACAGAAACCCAAAACTGAGAGGCCGCTAAGTGTGGTCACTCGACCTCACACTTCTTCATCCTCAGCAATGGAAAACAAATTACCTTATGCTTCCTTTTCAGCAGGTCTGACTTTAGGGGAGAGACTCTCCAAACAATAATAGTGAGTTTTGTTGAAATATTGTATGCAATCAAAGTGAAAGTAAAGTGAAATTTATTAGTTACACAGGCGGGGGGGGGGCTCAGGGTGGGGGGGCTAGGGGCGTGGGGGTGTTTGGGGTGTGAGGGGGCGGGGTGGAGCTATACTGGGATTCTTGGTGGTGGAATATGAGCACTGGTGAAGGGATGGGTATTCGAGCATTGTATAACTGAGATTTAAACCTGAAAACTTTGTAACTTTGTAACTTTCCACAATAAAAAATTAAAAAAAAAAAAAAAAGGTGCCTTTCAATATAGTAGGCTGGGGCTGTGGGCCGGTGTGGGGGCTACTCGGAACAGTACTGGTGGAGGGATGTTGACACTGGTGTCGGGACTGGTGATGGAACATTGTATGTCAAAAAGCCAACTATGAATAACTTCGCAATTCATGGTGCTTTAATAAAATGTTTATTTTGCAATATAAGCTCATTAATGGCCTTGATTCAGACATTCAAAAATAAATCTTGGAAGAGATCAATAAGCTGCAGTGATGACTCCAGATCCCTAAGTCATCATCCTATTAAAAAATGAACTCCAATTGTATGACCCTATTTAAAATTTTAGAGTTCTTTCAGTGCGAGGTCATGAATGCAGCCTTATGACATCTTATACTCTACACCTCTGATGGACTTACCACATTGGATCAGATGTAAAGTAGAAAGTAACCAATCTTGATTAAAAAAAAAAAAACAGCACACAAAGCTTAACCTGTAACAACATGTTAGAAATCTCCTATAGACGGACTTAATGGCTCCACCATCTTCATACACTTCATTCTAAGGAAACCCTTTTTGATCATTGTTAGCGCATAATTTATAACGAACAATACAAAATAAATTATGTAGTGCCTGCTATTGGGGCAGGCTTGGGTGGTGATTGGAAAAATTTGAAATAATGGTGGTGGGAAGGTATAATGGTTGTGGGATTGTTGTTGGAATATTGAATGTAATAAATTATTGTGAACAACTTTGTCACTGTCACTGTCATCCCGTTGCTCATTGACTTGCTCAAGCAGGCACCAGTAACATCTCCATTGTGAGACTTATTGTTACTGTTTTTGGCATATTGAATATGCCATGGGTAGCTTGCCAGGCTCTGCCGTGCGGGCGAGATACTCTTGATAGCTTGCCGGGCTCTCCGAGAGGGGCGGAGGAATCAAACCCAGGACTTCCTCGTGCAAGGCAAACGCCCTACCTACTGGGCTATTGCTCCAGCCCATGAACAACTTTATAAAAATAGAATAGAATTTAAAAAATAAAATAAATATTTAAAAATATGAAAGAATTAATAAATAATTCTTGGAGCCAATAACTAAATACAGCCAACTAGGAGACAGGTTTACATATAAAATTTAACCACATTTCTGTTGGGTATTAACCCTAAGTGTTTCAGGCTTCATCAGTGAATTGCCCCCTTTCCTTCTCCCAGTGAAGTTTACAGTGTTCCCCTGAGTTTATCTTCAACCTTTCCTTTCTGTTTTACACCCCATTGTTACAGTTCCCCAAGTCAATCTTGGTTACTCATAAACCAAAACTTTCTAACAATTCTGGCTTTTGCATTTGTAGTGAATTGTTTTTCTATTTCCCCTATAGACTTTTCATATTTTACTATAGAGCAATATTCTTTGTTTAAACACAGAAAGACCTTAATGCTGTGCTCCTGGTATTTGGGAGTTGATTGACTCCAAGATTTATGTACTACTGGGCATCTGCCATAATTACTTGACTCAGACTTTGTTTGCTGTAGTTCCTAACATCCCAAAAGGGAGGTCCTGTTGTGGAACTGGGATGGACCTGGGGTGAGTGGCAAAGCTATCCCAGCATTGAAATGGGACAGTCAAGAAAGTATACATGCATGATCTTGATGCAAGCTGTTTTGACTCAAGAGACAGGACCCTCACGGGGAAGGACAAGCTGAACTGACCTGAGGACTTAGCCTGGAATTTATAGTAAAAGCCTCGCTTGCTCTCAGTGCCCAGAGAGCTGTTTGGGGATCTTTATCTCTTACTGTGTTTATCCAAATGACTACAAGTATTGGTAAGAAGCAGAATTAATTGTTTGACTAATTGTTTGAACTTAATTGTTTGATATAAATATATGATAGAGGGAAAGAGAAAAGCAATATAGATATCTCTTGGAGGCAGATATTCTCCTTGAGTTTATCTCCCCCAGAGAATTGCCTCTACTAGAATGTTCTACCTCTATAAATCACATGGACATGCAATCCTATACCTCTGACCCCTTCAGATGGTCTATAAGTATGCTAGCAGCTCTGCATTAAATGGGCCATTTTCACCATCAAGCTGTGGTCCTCCATCTCTCTGTCTCTCTGCTGGGGAGGTTTGGGGAGGACAAGAGGCTGCTCTCGGTCACGAAATACCACATCCTTGCAGCACCCGCATCATTTTGTGAACTCAAATATTCTTATCAACAATGAATGAATAAATGGAATTTGCCATTAAAATAGTACCATTTACATTATCACTTCAAAAATAAATACAAAAATACATGACTGTAATATCTGATCATTAAAACCAAACAATTAAAAAGTGCAATATTACATATTTGTTGATTGGAAGAATAAACACTGCATGAGTTATATAGCTCTTCCTAATTAATATCTGTAGATTCAATATAAATGCAGAAATTTAGATATTTTGTTGATATGGTAAACTGATTCTAAGGTGTATTATGAAAAATCCATAATGGAAAACACAACACTGAAAGAGGGCAACAAAACTGGAGGACTAATATCACCCAACTTCAAGGCTTACTATAAAGTTACAGAAATCAACAAAGAATTGAATTGGTTAAACCTATGTTCACAGAACACAAGAACAAGGATGTCTGTGACCCCCTTATTCAGAAATGTTTTTTTCAATGGTTAGGGGTGGGAAGTTGGGGGTGGGGGGTTGATTCGGGGGCCACACCTGTCAGTGTTCAAAGCTTACCTCTGGCTCTGTGCTCAGGAATTGAGCCCAGGTCAGCTACATGAGAGAGAAGTGCTCTACCCATTGTAGATGGCCCGTATTTCAGAACTCTGAACCCTGATTGGATACTTATGAGGAGTGTACACTGTGGTAAAGAAAGAAGCTGCTGCTAATTGTTGGCTAGAACAGTGCTCATTCCCCATTCCTCAGCCCCTCGGGCTCGAGGCATGTCATCTTGAATTTAGGGTGTACTAAACTTTGTGGGCCCTGTCCTGCAAAAGTTTAAAGTTGCAGTATAGCAGATCCCTGAAGGATAGGCACCGTTGTTTGTTTCGTTTCCAGCTCAAAATGATTAACCTGTGACATTTATCAGATTCTTTCTATAGGGAACCACACTTGGTGATCAGTGCTCAGAGAGCCATGTGATAATGGGGATCAAACCCAGGACCTCACATATGCATACTATGTGCTCTGCCACTCATACCCTATCCTCAAGCCCTGTCTGGAGATTTGCATTAGACATGGTACCCTTTTCCATTGTCCTACCCTGTCTTACTACACCCCTACTCAGGCCCAGGGTATTTAAGGAAATCTGTCAGGTCACTGGCTGACAAGTTAGATGATGGAACAGGAAATTGAGTGCTCCTCAGACAACACACAGTAAACAAAGGCAGATACACAAAGGAAAACTAGGAAATTTAGATCGCCCTGATGTCCCTGGCCAACAATAATAGGAATTAAACTCTCTGAATCCCAGCAGCCACAAACCTCCAGAATCCAATCACCACCCTCACAGAAAATCTTCACAGACTCGCTCTGTGCCCCCCAAGCAAGAGAATAAATCTGCTGAAAAGCCCAGGTATGCAGGACCAGTGCCTGAAAATGCTAAGCCTCAAGGGGTTAGGACTGGGTTGCCCCTTCCCATCTCCCCACCCTTCCGGGGTCCTCACCGGCCACCCTCCAGAACTCACAGCTGCTTCTCCTAGAAGGAAGCATAAAATAAGCCCCCCCAACCATGCCACCAGACTCCACACCAGGCTGTTTTCACTCAGGATGCCCCAGAGGGTGGGTGGGTGAGAGCTCTTCCCACCCCAAGGGACCCAGCCCCAGCAGCCGACCTCCACTACCCAACCGCTGCCACACTCCAGGCCATTTTCCACATGTTCGGGCCAAGCCTCACACATGAGTGAACATATTCCTGGACACATGATCAGAGAGGGAAATAAATATATAAGCTTCCCAGAAAGCCTGGCAAGCTACCGAGAGTATTCCGCTCACAAGGCAGAGCCTGACAAGCTCCCTGTGGCATATTCAATATTCAAAAAACAGTAACAATAATGGGTTTCATTTCCCTGACCCTGAAGGAGCCTCCAATCATTGGGAAAGAAGAGTAAAGAGAGGCTGCTAAAATCTCAGGGCTGGGATGAATGGAGATGTTACTGGCACCTGCTTGAGTACATCGATGAACAACGGGATGACAGTGATACAGTGATACCATATGATTTCAACTTTATGGCACTCTAGAAAAGACAAAACTACAGAAACAGTAACAAAATCAGAGTTTGTTGGGAATGTGGAAGGTTTAAATAGGTAAAACAAAGAAGATTTTTAGGATACTGAAACTGTCCCACATGATAATATCTCTAATCACTGTCATCACTGTCATCCCATTGCTCATCAATTTGCTTGAGTGGGCACCAGTAACATCTCCATTGTAAGACTTGTTGTTATTGTTTTTGGCATATTGAATACGCCATAGGTAGCTTGCCAGGCTCTGACGTGCAGGCGAGATACTCTCAGTAGCTTGCTGGGCTCTCCGAGAGGGATGGAAAAATTGAACCTGGGTTGGCCGAGTACAAGGCAAACACCCTACCCACTGCATTATCGCTCTAGCCCAATGTCTCTAATAGTGCATATTAGACATTTGTCCAAATCTATCGAAGGTATTATATCAAGAGTAAATTCTAATGTGAGTTATGGACTTTGGGTGATAATGATGTTTCAGCTCACTGGTTATTTCAAATGTATTCTGTGGTGGTTGATGTCAATAGTGGGGCAGACGAGGTATTTCATGGGGTAAATATATGGGAACTGTCCGGACTTTTCCTCAATTTCATTATAAGCAAGAAATTACCTAAAAATTAAATGTTTCTAATTTACACACTTTTAAATATTTACTACATTCTCTGTTTAACACACAACCCACTCACATTTCAAAGTGAAAGATACTGTTGTGCTTTTCATCTGTAGTGAATATACAGCTCAGCTGAAGCTCAATCTCTCATACCCGCTGACATATTTTGTTTTCAATTTTGATGGGACTTTATTTATATGGTTCTTATTCTATGAAATGCAGAAACAGACACCTTTAGTATTGTGAGCTCCTGAAAATACCTCTATAAGTCAAGAAGTGCAGCGTCAATACTACACATTCTCTGAGAAGCTATGCCTTCTCTTGTGGAGACACTGAGATGCACAGCCCGGGGGGAGGGGGAGGGCTGCACAGTTGCTCTCGCTCCTGCTCCTGCAATGGGGTCATTGCAACGTTTCTTTCAAACTGCAAAGGCCTGAGATACTCTTAACAGTCTAGCTGCCTTCTTGTGGCATCCACTGATCATTCCAGGGGCCTAACTCATCGAATTATTTGAGATGCGATGACTTACTGTTCCCTACACCCACTCCAAATCTGAAAAGTTTTTTTTGACCATCATATTCTTTTTAGAGAGGATGATGTTAAAACATTTTCAGAACATGTAACATAGCCCAAACAACTTACTACCTGGCACTATTTATTTTATAGATTATGTGGGCAATAATCAAAGAGCATCTTCTTTATGCTCAGCCTGAGGCTAATGCGATGGAAGCAAGGAAGGATACAATGTTGAGAATCATCCAGATCAGGAGGAAAGAAACAAATGAATTTTTAGGATGATAGGAGTACAGATTACTTCTACATAAATCATCTTATTTTTAACTCACTAAAACCCTCTTGCGTGGGCATTTATTTTATTCTCATTTTTTAGGTTATATTTAGTAATGACAAGTCGAGGTCACCTGGAACTTAAAAATTAATAAAGGCTTTAAGAAATGTGTAAAAAAGCATCAACTTGATTTAACTTTTTAAACAAATAATTTAATATACAACTGTGTTCACCTTCCTTCCCCTGCCCCCTCACCTCTCTCTGTCTTTCTCTCTCTCTCTCTGTCTGTCTCTCTCTCTCTCTCTTGTTTTTTGGCCATATACATCTGTTCTCCAGGCATGCCTCTAGCTCTGGCACTGAACTTGGTGAGCACTTGGCAAGAATGGGAGAACATATTTTGTGCCAAAGATCAAACCCAAGTCAGCTGTGTGCAAGGCAAGTGCACTACCTCCTTTACTATCATTCCGTCACCTTCAGCTTTTCTTTATTGCCTGTGTTGCTAGTGCTGGTACTGATTGTTTCTGTAGCATGAAATTGTTCAAATTCAAGAGAAACAGAGAGCTTCTCAACTACATGCACATCAGCTACTTGCACATCAGCACTCATTTGGTCTCATAGCACTAGGGGTCATCTATGTACTGATGCCTCCAAAGTTTAGTCACTTATTACTCCCAATCCTCTTTAAGCTTTTCCAGGAAATTGAAGTATCAAAAACACTTTCAAATAGTTTCTATGAAGTAAATATCACCCTGATACCAAAAACAGATAAAGATACTACAAAGAAAGAGAATTACAGACCAATATCCCTGATGAACACAGACGCAAAGATTCTCAACAAAATATTAGCAAATAGAATCCAATGACTCATCAAAAAGATCATACACCATGACCAAGTAGGATTCATCCCAGGGATGCAAGGATGGTTTAACATTCACAAGTCCATCAACATAATTTATCATATTAATAAAAGGTGATAGAAACCATATGATCATATCAATAGATGCAGAGAAAATATTTGACAAGATTCAGCACCCGTTTATGATGAAAACTCTCAGCAGAATGGGCATCGAAGGAACTTTCCTCAATATAGTCAAAGCCATCTACCAAAAGCCCATGGCAAGTATCATTCTCAATGAAAAACTGAAAGCCTTCCCTCTAAGATCAGGTACAAGGCAAGGTTGCCCACTTTCGCCACTCCTATTCAATATAGTACCGGAAGTCCTGGCCATAGCAGTTAGACAAGAAAAAGATATCAAGGGCATACAGATAGGAAAGGAAGAGATCAAGTTATCACTATTTGCAGGTGATATGATACTATGCTTGGAAAACCCTAAAGACTCTACAGAAAAGCTCCTAGAAACAATAAGTTGATATAGTAAAGTGGCAGACTACAAAATCAACACCCAAAAGTCCATGGCTTTTTTATATACAAATAATGAAAGAGAAGAAAGAGACATTAAAAAAACAATCTCATTCACAATAGTACCTCAGAAAATCAAGTACCTTGGAATCAGCTTAACCAAAGAGGTGAAGGACCTATACAAAGAAAATTACAAAACGCTACTTCAAGAAATAAAGGAGGACACTAGGAAGTGGAGACACATCCCCTGCTCATGGATAGGGAGAATTAACATTATCAAAATGGCAATACTGCCCAAAGCACTATACAAATTTAATGCAGTCTCTATCAGAATACCCATGATATTTTCAAAGAAATAGACAAAACACTCCTGAAATTTATATGGAACAATAAACCCCTAAGAACAGCTAAAGCAATCCTTGGAAAAAAGAAGATGGGTGGAGTCACCTTCCCCAACTTCAAACTCTACTACAAAGCAGTAGTAATTAAAATAGCACGGTATTGGGATAAAAACAGACCTACAGACCAATGGAACAGAGTTGAATACCCTGTCACAGACCCCTAAATATATGGCCACTTAATCTTTGACAAAGGAGCAAGAAATGCAAAGTGGAACAAGAAAAGCCTCTTAAAAAGTGGTGCTGGGAAAACTGGATAGCTACCTGCAAAAAAAATGAACTCTGACCTCTGTCTAATGCCAGGCACAAAAGTCAGATCAAAGTGTATTAAAGACCTCAATATCAGACATGAATCTATAAGGTTCATAGAAGAAAATGTAGGCAGAACTCTCCATGACATTGAAGATAAAAGCATCTTTAAGGATGAAACAGCACTGACCATGCAAGTGGAAGCAAACATAAACAAATGGGACTACATCAAACTAAGAAGCTTCTGCACTTCAAAAGAAACAGTGACTAAAATATAGAAAGAGCCCACAGAATGGGAAAGAATATTTACCCAATACCCATCTGATATGGGATTAATATCCAGGATATACAAGATACCTGTAGAACTATATAAGAAAAAACCTCCAACCCCACCAAAAAATGGGGAGGAGAAATGAACAGAAGTTTCCTCAAAAAATAAATACAAATGGCCAAAAGGCACATGAGAAAATGCTCAAAATCGCTAGTCATCAAAGAGATGCAAATCAAAACAACAATGAGATATCATCTTACACCACAGATTCTGGCACACATTCAAAAGAACAAAAGCAACCAATGCTGGCATGGATGTGGGGGAAAAGGGACTCTCCTTCACTGCTGGTGGGAATGCCGACTGGTCCAGCCTTTCTGGAAAACAATACGGACAGTCCTTCAAATACTAGAAATTGAGCTTCCATATGATCCTGCAATACCACTTCTGGGAATATATCCCGAGGATTCAAAAGAGCACAGTAGAAATGACATCTGTACCTATATATTCATTGCATCACTGTTCACAATAGCCAAAATATGGAAACAACCCGAGTGCCCTAAAACAGATGACTGGTTAAAGAAACTTTGGTACATTTACACAATGGAATACTATGCAGCTGTTAGGAGACATGAAGTCATGAAATTTGTTATAAATGGATAAACATGGAGAGCATCATGCTAAGTGAATGAGTCAGAAAGAGAGGGACAGACAGAGAGGGACTGCACTCATTTGTGGAGTGTGGTGTAGCATCACATGAGGCTGAAACCCAAGGACGGTAGATACAATGGCCAGGGGGATTGCCCCATAGCTGGAAGACTGCTTCATAAGCGGAGGGGAGAAGGCATAACTAAGAAAATGATGGCTGGAGGAACCTGTTGGGATGGGAGATGCATGCCGAAAGTAGATAACGGACCAAATATGATGACCTCTCAGTGTCTGTGTTGCAAGATATAATGCCCAAAAGTAGAGAGAGAGTATGGGAAATATTGTCTGCCTTAGAGGCAGGGGGAGGGTGGGAAATGGGGGGTATACCCGGGATATTGGTGGTGGGGAATGTGCACTGGTGGAGGGATGGGTGTTTGATCATTGTGAGATTGTAACCCAAACATGAAAGTGTGTAACTATCTCACGGTGATTCAATAAAATTTAAAAAATTTTTAAAAAAGTTTAGTCAGTTAGCCAGACCACATCTATAAAGTACAAATATGTGTATCCAACTCTATTAAAAGAAAAATCTTCTTTTGCATATCTGCAGATATTTCAAACTCAGGAACTTGTACATCCACTAATATCATACTCCCTTTCTGGATATGGCAGCAGCGTGACCCCAACAGCAATCACTCTTGACTCTTCTTATATTCATATACAACCATTCGCACTGAGAGGAGTGTGTATGTGTGCATGCATGCACATGTGTCTTTAAGTGTTCTATTAAGTACTCTATTCCAGAGTTTCACAGACCTAGGGGCTATTGTAATATAATGAATGATTATACATTTACATTAAAAAGTTGAAATGTGAAGCTATATGCTTCCCTGAGAATAATAAAGCTCTACTATTTCAGTCATCTGAGAATCTAAACTATAAACAGGCATTATTGGATAGATATATAAAGTTTATATTAACATCTGGTTCTTATAAATCTGTTGCTACCGGTAAATGCATGGGGGGCCTAATTCAATTTCTGAGGTCTACTGCCTCCTGAAAAGCACTTCTGAGACTCATCTGGGGTCTTGCTATTTCTTTTCAAGTAAGAAAATTACCCTGGCTATTTGCTGTGTTCAACAAAAGCATAGCCATTAAAAGTTGTTCTGCCGATGACCCTGATAAGAGAACGGGAAGGGTGGGATTCATATTCTTCAGAAATTACTGAAATTAAGATGTCAACCAAAGAAATGTCTTGAAGAAATGAGCTTTATCTGGAAGAAGAATGTGATAGCAGATAGCTCACAGTTTAAGGTGAGGAAGAAGCTGCCTCAATTATGACACTGTTCTTCCTCCACAAGTAAGATGCAGTTCTGTGTCTGAGGAATTAGAAATTTAGTAAAGGAGGAGAACCTGAGAGGAGAGGAGGCTGAAAGGAGGGGAGAAAGTGCCTGTGAGACACAGAGGAAGAGAGACAGAGAGTGCAAGTACAGAGACAGAGAGACACAGAGAAGCAGAGACACAGAGAAACAGAGAGGTACACAAGCAGGCGGATTAACAAAGATATACAGACACACACAGAGATACAGACGATAAGGTTTTACATGTCTTTTTGTGGATAAGTTTTGTGCACTTTACTCTGAAATTCCAATACCAGGGCCCAGAGAATATTTCTGCCTTTCCACTGACTGCAGAATCCTTATGCGTATGGCACCATCATCACAAGTTCTTGTCCCTCTTCACCCCATCTCCTTTGACCCACAATGTCCTCACATTCAGAGAGAGGCAAAGTCTGCGTGTCTGCTTTTGGTGGAGGAGAGCTAAGCTCATATTAACCACTTCCAGCTTTATCTGCCTGTGATGCCCGTGCTTGCAGCTGAATACAACACGAATGTCATTAGTCAACTTGGGGGAACTTGAAAGTCAATATCTGATGGGAACACTTTTGAAACCAAAATGACAGTGAACAAAACTTGTGTGTGAATATACCGAAGTCCTTGTCAACAAGGTTGTTACCCACCTAAGGGTTTTTCTCCCATATGGGCCTGGAGACAACTGATCAGGACCCCTGATAGTTTCCATCTCAGTTGACCTTCACGGTTAAAACAATCACATGTTGGTGACTTTTTTTTTTTAACCTTCTCAAAAATCAATGCTAGCTGTTAAACATACACATTTTCAAAATGCCTATTTGCTACTTTTGGGAAAAAGTAACTCTTCTTTTTATTTTGATACTTGATAATATTCCATCCAATGACTTAACCTCAGGGAAAATTAGTCTCTCCCTTCTCATTACAGAAAAGCATTGTTGTTCTAAATCTTCTCTTTTTGATCGACTAAGAGAGATGTTCATTGGTTTTCCATCTAAATAAACCTTTAAAACAACTAGTCATCGAAGGTTACAAAGTTTATGAAATTTCACATAATTTAAACACAAAGAACTAATTACTAGTATATGGAGTATTTAAATAGGTATCCTGAAGATAAAAATAAAACTCAATCCATATCAACCAATATCATAACACCAGACTCTGGAAGATTAAAGTCACTATTACAATCCTTTAAAAATGATGATCCTTATACACACATTAAAAACCTGTAGGAAGTTCTCTTTTGCCTAGACATAATGTTTTAGATACATTACACTGAAGGGAATGTTGGCTTTAGCACATAAGTCCTTCCTTCAAAGTGTCCAGCTTCCTGCAGATGTTCGATCTTCCCTACCAGAGGAGATGATGTGTGCAGAGGTCAAATCATTCAGAAGAGGCAATTCCAGAGATTCCAGAGCATCATTCCAACTGAGCTTCAGTGATGAGGCTCTAATGATCTTACCATTCTATGGGGCTGGACAGCAGGCTGTATGAAGTTCAACAGCCCAGTGAATGGAGACAAGTAAAGAGATCTTTTAGTGGCCTCAGTGCCAGCACCAATTCAGAGATGCATGCAGTCACGCAGCAGTCACCAGCCCAGCATGGGATTCATGGAAACTCTAATTTGCTGGAAAAAGAACTGGTTGTTCATCCTGTTTCATCTGGGAAACTCAGGCTTAGAGAGAAGAACTGATAAGAGTGGGGGGCAGGGGTTACAGATTTTTGCCTAAGCCCCTCTTAGCTCATTCAATTCTAGTCTCTATATCTACACGCAGCTCCTGTGCAGTTTCAGAGGGACACAGATATTTCTGACAAGATGCATGTGTTCTACATGTTATAGCCAAACAAAAGAAAAAAAGAGTAGTCGAGAGGCTGGAAAAGAGCAATGGCAGCTTGTTTGGGTGGGTTAAGCCTGTGATTCTGGGATGGGGATGTGGGTCTCAGGACAGTAAGCAGAGAGCAGATACAGAGTCTCTGAGACCTTAACTCACCGGAAACCCTCTCCCTATGACAATGGAGCTGAACAGGCTTTAAATTTCTAAGCACGGTGTTTATGATAATAAGGTGGTACCTGTGGGGTGAGAGGGGCAGGTGGGAGGAAAACTGGGTACACTGGTGGCGGGAAATATGCATGCTGAAGCAATGGGTGCTGGAATATTGCACGACTGAAACGCAATCATGAACAACTTTGTAACTGTAGATCATGGTGACTGAATAAAAAATATTTTAAAAAATGGTATTACCTCCTTCAGGCAAATCTGACTAAATTAAAACCCAAGAAATACATTTATATAATGTAATACTTATTATATATTTCAATATCATAAAATGTGGCCACGGATCTTTTAAATAAACAAGCCAATTGCGGTATAATTTTTTTTAATTACATCACCCAATTTTGTGAAGGGAAGTTGACATTAGTGATGGGATCGGTGTTGGAATACTATATGCCTGAATCTCAGTGATGAATAACTTTGTAAATCACGGTGCTTTACATTTTTAAAATACAAAAATTAGAATGAAAATATTACATTGTGCATCTGTTCATCTCATAACTGGAGTTACTACCTCTATCTCACCCCTCCCGCCCCAAGTTCAAATTCCTGTCCATGAAATTGAAACTATTAAGAGAAATGGGCAAAACTGACTGCTATTCAAAAAGGCTTAAACATCTGAGTCACTGCATCTCCCACCCACTCAGCCCCCACCCCCACCCCTATCTTCTGAGAGGGCGGTACACAACAGTTCCAGTTGACCAGCTCCAATTGCTGAGGTGCACTGGTTTTCAGTGGCAGCTAAACTGAAATCATTTCCTCTTCCTCACACCTCAGAGAGTGAAGAGTTGCCCATCGGGTGTCTCTCTCTGTGGCAGGAACATGAAGTCTCAGTTTAAGGCAGATATGATCTTCAGTGCTACCTTGGATTCCTGATCCTGTGTTATGTGGATCTATGATTCACTGCATAGCTCAAAGTAACAACATCAGACTGATCTTTCCTTGTTTTTCGTTTTCATAAAAGTTTCCATCTCAAGGCCGGAGCAATAGTTCAGCAGGTAGGACATTTGACTTGTACCTGGTCAATCTGGGTTTGATCCCTGTCATCCCATATGGTCCCCTGAGCACCTCCAGGAGTGATTCCTGATTGCAGAGCTAGGAGTTACTCCTAAGCATTGCCAGGTATGACCCCAAAAGTCAATAAACAAATAAAAATTTTTTAAAAATTTAAAAATTGTTTTCATCTCAATCTCTTCCTAGGATTACCATACTAAAGGAAGTCATATAAAGTTACCAACCAATCTTTGGAACACTCCTATAGTGCTTTGAAGAGAAATCTATAATTATTTATATAAATACACAGAACACTCTTTGTGCCAGAAACTACCCAGGACTGGTTTATCAAAAGAATCTGCCACTAAATGCAGTGTGACATTCTGATATAAATCTTGGACAGTAATGTGCATTAGTGGGAAACCGTCAGTGTTTTACAGAATCTGTAGTTAACAGCTACATGGTGGGTGACATTTTAGGGTTTGTTTTTGTTCTTTTGGTGGGAAAGGAACATTTCAAGCAAATGCTCAGGAATACTGGCAATATTGAGCCAAAAGGATTTGATGCTTCGAAGTTTGACCTATTTATTTGACCCTGGGGATATCCAGGACTATATCTAGAGTGTTGTGGGTTCACGTGATGCCAGATTGAAACTCAGTATCTCACACATGTAAAAATCTCCCCAGTCTAATTTTAGTTTTTAAAAATACTTTGGTTAGTTATGTAAAAAGTTAACATTTGTAAAACTGAGGGTACACAGGAGTTTCATGCATGTGACTTTTCTGTAAATTAAAAGCGATCTTAAAGTACAAATATTCTTTTAAAAACTATTCTTACAAATAAAATAAAAACATGGATTACTGATTTGATGCCTGAAGGTAAAACCTTTGTGTTAGTTTTTATTCTTTAAACTAATTTATTGAGGTATTATTGACATATAAAAGCCTGAACATATTTAATGTATACAACCTCATGTATTTGCACAGGAAAACATACAAAATATTACCTCAAATAAGTTACAGTGATATCTATAACCTCAAAAAGAACAAGCAAGAGATGATGTTGGGGGTTGGACAGGAGGTAGGGAGAATAAACCCCTTGTATGCTGTTGGTGGGAAAATGTAAAATGGTTCAGCTTCCAGAGAAGTTCCCGAGGAAGCTTTGGACAGAATGACCAAGTGATCCAGAAATACAAAGGATAGGAATTCTGGGTCTAGAGAGATCGTCATCCTAAGTTTATAAAGCATTAGGTACAATAACCAGAAATGAAGTGACCTGAATATTCACATACAGATGAACAGTTAAAGAAAATTTGGGGTAAGCATAAAATGTATTGCAATCCATTCTTTAAAAAAAAGAATAAAGTCTTTTAAATATATTTTAAATGGTTAAAAGTTTTAATGATTGCAAGTAGCTCTATATAACTTACATCCAAATTATTAGCTTACTGAAGCTCTCAGACTTTGTTGTTTGGAACTTCAACTCACAGAAAATCTGTGTTCTCTAACTGATAACTCCCAGACATTCTATTTTGATCAGTTTTGGGCAGACAATGTTAGTGGGAATTGGAAAACAAAATTGTAATGTGTACCATTCAACATGCTATTTATATTATGCAGTTCACTAAATCAGGTCATTTGTTTGTTTGCAAGACATAAGTAAAAGAACAACTTAAAATGTATTATTTTGCCATGAAATTAGAAATGTCTGGCCCAAAGACCTTTATACATTTCTCTTTGTTTTCTCTCTCTCCTTCAATAACTGCTCTAAGATGGAGGGTGGAGGATCTTTGGTAACCCCATCTCCAAACTAGCTTATACTTCCAGCCAGAAAATGCTGTTAATATTTAAACATCTACTTGAATTAAGAGAAAGAAATAGATTCCCCAACTGATAAACTGGAGTTGGGACAGGCTGTTGATCCACAAGCAGAAGGCTCTCCCATGCCTGCAGGTGCAGGAGAGATGGGCATCCTTGTACCACTGGTCCTGGCCCCTTCCAAATACCAGAACTGACCTCTGTGCCTCTTACACAAAGCATTTTGCCAGCATCCCCTCCCCAGGAACCTCAAGACATCCTTACCGGAGGAGTGCTGAAAATGTAGAAGGAGCAGCCTTTCAAGGCCAGGAACTTGGATCTGAAGGTTTGAGAAGAGCCGACACCTTCGAGTCTCTCAGTGACCCACCCCATATGCACAACCTGCAGAGGGAAACCTTTAAAATTAAACACCAAGCCTTACTACGAGCACACTCTCACAGGGTAGAAAGAACAAACAAGTAGTCCTCCACTGCTCCAGCACACGTATTCAGCAGACTTGGGGCCTGAGACGTCTAGATAAATTTATAAACCTCTAAATCAAGTAGTCCTTGTACACTTGTGTCATTTCCTCAGTTAACACTGAAGAGTTTGTACTGAGCCAGAGCTTTGGGGAACTTTGAGTTTTCGACTCAGCAACTGTAAAAGCACTGCATATTCCACATGGTCCTGACAAGCATGTTATTTACATTCATTCGATTTGATGGCAATATTTCAAATTGTCTTTGAGTTTAGAAAAACAGCAAATTAATATTTTCCATTTGTGTAGTCAACATGTACTTCATGTGTTTATTTTCTTTAAAGTTTGATTTCCTAATGACTGTGAACACAAAACAAAAATGTTAGGCACCTACAAATGGCACTGAATCTTTTAATCTTGTGACACACAATGTACACTATAACAAATCAGAATGTGATTAAAAATTAATGGAAATAGCAATACAATTTAAGGATTCAGTGCATGAATTCTAGCTGACATGAAGCTCAAATCCCTGTGTGCCTTACCTAAAATTTAAATGTGACACATATTTTGTAGTAAGTGGTAAGAGTAATTTCATTTTAATTTTCTCATTCTGCCATGTTATGAAAAACCAATTAACAAATTCTTAGGCACTAGCTATTTAAAACAACTTGTGCATTTAAGCAAAATTAAATTATCATAGATGTGCCAACCACTTTATGAAATGAAACTGCTTTAAGGTTGGCGGGTGCCCAGGGTTGGGGGGAGGGACCCTTCAAGTCTGTGAACAGGGTACTCATGGGAAGTGCCCTGAAGAGAAGCTGCCTGACAAGGATTAACCCAAAAGTCTCCAGGTACACTCCCTCTCTCATTTAGGACTTGGTAAATCCCAACAGCTTTCACTCTTATGCCTAATGGAAGATTGCCATGGTCAAGATGCCAGATAAAGATTTGCAAAGACCAATTGTTCAGAGTTTTGTTAGAGATAGAAAAAGACAAATCAAGGAGCATTGTTTCACAGAGCCTAGACATAATAGCTACATAAGCATTATGATGAATTTGGCTGTTGAATACAAATAATTCAGTGCAGCTTAAGTTTTAATTTGCTTGACTGAACTGTCCTAGATATACAGAGCTTTTATAAAAGTAACTCAAATAGTTTGTTGGCTCATGAACTTGTAACTTCCTTAAGATTTAACATGATTTAGTAATTACACTAGTGCAACAGTTGTTAATGCTGTAATTAGTTCATTAGTAGCAGACAAGGGAATTTTATTTCCTATGTGTGCTTGGACACAGTTGTCTTTGTTGAACTTCTGGTGTTTTTCTTTCTTAATCACAATATGGGATATTTCAATACATGATAACTGCAAGAATTCTATGGGACAAACAAAAACTCTTAGTAGCAGGCAGTGGCCAACACTGCACTTTTTTAGGGCATCTAGTACTCTTGTGAAAACCACTGAAAATACAATGGACTCCTTGAAGGTCTAATAGATCTGAAGACAGTTGACACATTATGAAACATTTTCCTTTCATCTGGTTGGATCACAGATAATATTTTTGTGGCTGGTAATATTAGCACCAATGTTATTATCAATCATAAGGCATTATTCATTTCTATTGCTAATGAAAGGTTAGTTGGGTTTTCTTATCACTGAGTTTTAAGAGCTCTTTGTGTATTTTGATCAGTAACGTTTTGCATTTGTGATAACTGAGATTGCATTTTCTTTTATCTTTTTCTGTTTGTTTGCACCACATCTGGCTGTGCTCAGGTCTAACTCCTGGCTCTGAGCTCAGAGGTGCCTCCTGCTGATACTTGGGGGATCATATACAGTGGCAGTAACTGAATCCAGGTAGGTGCTTGTCCATAGTACTATCACTCTTGTCTCAAGGATTCTAAGCCTAACATATATTCCATTGGTGATAACTTTCTTCCAAACTACTACATGAATATACTGACTTATATAGTTTAATAAAGGATTGTTTTAAAAAATAATTACTAAAAAAGTCTCAAAATCAGTGGGTCTCCTATAGTAAGAAAAATGATGCTATTATTAAAAGGTATATTATTAAAAAAGTAGAGGTGGTTTGGAAATAAACCTCCGTTACACAAACTGAAGAGATTACGTTAGGATAATTCTAGTTACCTGACTCAGTCCTAATGCTGTGTACACTAGGATACTGTCAGATCATGACTATAAAGTGCAAAGCTGCATGTTTAACAGCATGGGTATAGATTTTAGTTTTCTTCATTTTATGTGGTGCTGAGGGGGACGAGTGGGAGTTTGTGGGGACAATATCACCCTTAGACCCGTTCCACCAGAAGTGTAGATGTGATGGTTTAGAGTTTGGGGCAAAGGTGGTGTCACATTCAGAGTCTGGCCAGTAGCACTCAAAAGCCACAGTTAACGCTGGGTAGAGAGTTAAATGGACAAATTTTCTGTTAATACAAATGCATCAGAGCTGATGAGCTATGCTGTGGTTCCAAGATAATATAATTCTCTAATAATAAAATGATTGTTCAATTATTCTATAGAGCTTAGAGAATAATTGTTACTCTGTAGGGCCTATTTCTAGTGGACCTATGGCAACATTCAGAGGCTGTAGTAGGCTGACTTTTTCAGGAACAAAATTCTAAACAATGAACTTCACTGTTCTATAACCTTCTAGGTTTCATGTCCACATTTTCAGCTATGGAGGGGCACCCCACAACACATTCTCAAGTTTGTTTTGAGAAATAAATGTGGCAGCAAAGGGGCCAACACTGTGAAGTCCATAATTTCTCCTACTGAGTTCCCCTAGCACTTCCCCTCTGGTTGGCTAAGATAACTTGTGTTTCAGGCCACACAGGACTGCAACTGTTATCTTCTCAATTCCACAGGGCTGGAGGAGAGTAAGGGTTCCAATCTCTTGAAAGACAGTGTTGGCCTCTTCTTCCAGTCAGCAACCTTGTCTCAGTGAGGGTTATAGAAAGACCACCAGGGGGAGGTACTAATTAGTTTGTTTATCCAGGTGATGGAGGGGAAGAGCTTATGCTTATTGCTTACCATTAATATGCATAAACAGAATCTCTAGAAAGCATAGAGAACTGGTTAAGTTCTAAATTGTTGCAAATTTTTAAGTCATTGGTCAACCTAAAAAATGAAGCACAACTGGAAAATAAGACAAAGCCTTCATGTAGTATCTCTGGGACCACTATCCGAAAGGACAGTGCAAAGTCTGAGATTGTGGTCCCCTATTCTGGAGAAAGTGGCAGTACAAGGGACTGACAGTAGTTTATCTGAATGATGACTGGCTAATAAGCTTGTTTTTAAACAGAAAACTCCATGGTCCACCAGCAGGTTCTTCAAGGATCTGAGAGGTTTTCCTTGATTAACATAGTTTTAAAGTTACCTCTTTCATTTGGGGTGGAGCCACTGAGACGTTGCACCACCCTCACACTCCCTGCTCTGCTTTAAGAAAGATCCACCTCAGCAAGGCACCACTTGGGACCTTATCCTTCCTCAGCAGCAAGTACAGCATCTACTTTGGCCATCCACTTACTACCAAGAATCTTCTCCAAGTTCTTTTCATCCCTGTAGCTTAGGAAGGGCTAAGAGTGCACAGAAAACTGTCATAGTCCAAAAAAAAAAAAAAAAAACAACCCTCCAAATCATGGAAACGAAATGTCCCTCCAAAGACGTAACAACCTGGCTTGACAGTTTCTAAACTTTATAAAACAAGCAATATTTTATTCTGGTGAGAAATCCTAACAAAGGCTTGGATTTGTGGCTAGTTTAACAAATAGTGGGGCAGTGGAGATCTAAAGTAAATTTTTTCTTTACCTGTGCAAAATAAGTCCAGCTGTGTGTTTTCTCTTTATTGGTAAAATCACATATTGAGATTCTGCCAAGTCTTTCAGCCTTCTTTCTTTTCATGAAGCACCTAATCATACACAGCAATTCTTATTCCACAAGGGATGAACTTTAAGTTGGAACCTGGTGTGTGGGAACTTAATTTAATATAGGTTCACAGTATCAAAACATACAAAATATAGATGGCAAAGATTTATAATGGTGTCTAGATCTAGATATTTCAAATAGGTCAGGTGTGAGTGGAAAGTTGAAAGCATAAATTCTTGCTGAAATAAAATGCTTCTTTTTTTTTTGTTCCTAGCATAACAGCAAGAAAGCAGCAAGCGTGCTTTAAGTAAGAAGAAACTGCCAATGGGTATATTTATCATCTAATTCCAATTCAGTCTGAAAGCTACACTATTTATTTGGAGCCACAGGTATTGATGGAGAATAAAAGAATCAAAATTCCCAAAGCATGAGTAAGTGTGCTTTTCTCTCTCCCTTTTTCCTCTAATCCTGTTCTCTTTCTCCTCCAGGGTCTGGGTAATTTCTTGTATCTGGTTTTTTCTCCTGTGTGTAGTTAATATTGTGTTGTGTTCATTGTTCAATAGGAATTACAAGTTGAGGAGTAAGTTTGGCTCCTCTTCTGACCAACGTGGTGATATACTAGTTGTTAATAATGTGAAATGTCTATAAATTTGGTGTGAACTTAATTAAATCCCATAGGCAATTTGACTCTGTCTGAATTAATTAACAAAGAAATAAGTAATAGCTTATCTATTATTAGAAACATTCGGATGTTTTATGAATCCATTTTAGGTATATGTAGTTCATAAATAATTTTCAGTGGAGCTAATTTTATCTTTTACATTATGAAGTTTCTAATGGCTTAATACATGTTCCAAGAAATATATATTATAATTTTATGAACACCTACCTGATTGTATCACTATCATTAAATTAGGAGGATGTAACTATTATAATAAAGGACCATATTTTCATTTATCTTTTCTGATGCCATTTCCATAGGAAAGTTTTTTCACTTCAGTGACTCAAGATAATTGGTTTAACATCCATGAGATGACAACTATACAGTTAGTCTGTTCCTTTATTCAGAAAAATCCAGAATTACCTAAGTCCTGTAGGTTTCCTACAGACGTGGGGACTCAGTCATCCATATCTCTCTTTAATTAAGGTTTTGGGAAGAAATTTATTTTGAAAATACTCAGAGCTGCCTGCTATTTTGGCACAGTGGACATATGTTCTAGCATGCCTGGGGCAATTCTAAATTTATGCCTGTTGTCTTAGTATTGCTTTTAGGTTGATCGTCATCCCAGAAAGAATTGCCAGTCTGGATGACAAATAATATCAATTTATTTATCACATATGCATGTAAAAAATCTAGACTTTATACCTCTTGTATTTTCTTCTAATTCTGTTTCTTTTAACTGCCAATTTATGTGGTTGTCGTTGTCTTTTTTCTAGGCTATCCAAATATTATTTAATTGATTCATACAAAATCAGCAATTATTTAGAAAAAAATATTCTTGTGTTCATATACATTTAAGATCCCATAACATACAAAACTTTTAGTTCTTTGAGTATACGTGAAATAAATCTCTACAAAATTCACCTCAAGATATATCAAGATTTAATTATTTAATAATCCTACAGACTCAGGCTCATTTCTCATAAACAAGAAATATCAATTTATTTCCAAATAAATTCATTCAAGCCAACAAATGAATTCAAAGTGTTATGGAAATATTAAGTTTATAAAATGACTTTACCTATTACAGTTTCCTTTTTTGTAGAACTGGGACACTGGTATTAATATTTTTCAGATCATACCACCAGAAAATAGGCTGAAATGTGAATTCAGATTGAGTCAGATAAGACCACATAGAGTGATTCTAAAATCAAGGTTTTATATGTATTGAAATTCCACTAAGATAAGGCAGAAGTATGACTACTCCATTGACCCAGAAGTCTTAGAATCCTAGCTCATTTAATATTGTGTGTTGGGATTTTTATATCTGAGATAGATGTTTCCTTAAACATTCATTCATAATTGTAATTTAAACATTCATTCAAAATTATAATTTTCTCATAATTCAGTAGTAAAGAGGCATGGAATTTCAAAGTAATACAAGTAATGTTTTGAATTTTATCTAGCAGTCTTCCTCCCACTCTCCATTAACTCATTCAAAAATACTCATTCAAAGGGCCAGATCGATATACAATGGGTAGGGCATTTGCCTTGCATGTGGCTGACCTGGGTTCAATCCCCAGCATACCATATGGTCCTCTGAACACTTTCAGGAGTCATTCCTGAGTGCAGAGCCAGGAGTAACCCCTGAGCATTTTCAGGTATGACCAAAAAACCCCAAAAAACAAAAAAACAAAAAAAAAGAAAAAGAAAAAAAAAGATTACTATCTAAAACTCCAGGTCCTTCCAACTGCAGTAAATTCAAATCTTGTGAAAATTGCCCAGAAGCATGTCTCATCGTAGGACATGCACATCTACACTGTCCTTCACTGCAAGTCAATAAGTCACAAGTGATGTGTGTGCATTGGTGGAGGGAAAAGAACTCTGACTTGTCCAAAAACACTTTCTTGGACTTGACTAATTTTGGTTCTGTCTATAGAAACCAATCTCTAATGGTAACTTATCCTTGGAGACTATCATATTACTTTGTTCTATCCTGTCTCCAGCATTGATAAATTTTTCCAGACAAGGTACACTTGCTGGGGAACAATGGAGTCATATGCTCTCAGTGGAAAAGTCCACGAGAATGTCTTACAAACACAAAGTATAACAGAAAAATAATGTATTATGTTTAAGAATATGAAATGAGTCATATTAATTTGAAGACATTTATAGATACATTACACATTAAATTGTGAGTTGTAGTCATTGAGCTATCTGAAACAAAACAGCTGATTAAATCTCATAGGACTATTACAAGCAATAAAAGCTATATTTAGAAGAATTTTTCTTAGGATTCTTTACAAATTTACAATGATGACTAGAGAGATTTTATTAAAACTATGATCCTAATTTCCTGTCTTTTTCAGTGAACATTGATGACAAAGAGTTATTCTACTGTCTTCCACTTTGAATTCCATTTTATCACCACAAACTATTTCAGGAATATAATAAACATGCTTTAAAACAAAACAAGCACATTTCCTCCCTTAGTTTTCTTACTTTGAGGATACAATACATACTTCTTCAAACCTGAAAATGAGAACTACTGAGCATAAATTTAAAAGTCTTACACTTACATGAAATCACCATGCAATGTGATCTAATTATAAAATAAATTGGGTAAATTTACCCAAATTTGGGTAAATTCAAGGTTTATTTACCCAAAACACTACTTTATAATGGATTCTTGTTACTTCTTGTTCTACTAACTGATTAGTCCTTGAATTAAGAAGTTGGACATACTAAAAGTTGGCCTTTAGTCTAAGAAGCAGTGAACTGAGGATTTTGAAGAGGTTGTTACCCTATCACATTTGGGTCAAGGGCAGACTCTACTTCAAGGTATATAGGTTATTCATACTGGGAAATGTCCTCTTCTCCACTTGTGATAATATCTGCTAAGTTATGACTCCCCGTGGTGAAGGTTTCAAAATGAGAGCAATTATCTAAGAAGATTACAGGATACTTCATATTTCAATTGTATAAGAAAGTCGCCATTATAAACACCCTGAGCAGAAACAACCTATGTTGTTTAATCATCTTCCTTAGAAACCACAACTACATATATAAATAATTTACAACACACAGGGAAATGGAAAGTTTCCACCCACACTATTTCAACTATGAATGGGCAGTTTTAGGGAGTTAATACTGAGGGTGAGAAACTCTGACTTAGATTTTACATATGCCTTTATCTTCTTATCAAACATTTTAAGTCAAATCTCATAACAGAAACAGGCTACTTTTAGAGACTTTTTACATTATCTGCACAGAAAATACAAATCTTACCTGGTCAGAAGGAGAACAGCATTTGTTTGCCATTTTCATCTGTAAAGAGAGGGAAGAAAGGAGTCACCATGACAAATATATTAATGCCATAATTTCTCATCCTGTCTAATTGGCAACTGAAATTAATTAGCTGTATAAAATGTCCTTGGGAACAAGCATTTTTTTAAATGATGAATTTGTCATCTTAAAACCAAACCAATATAAATAAAAATGTATGATAACAATTTTCATAGAAAAAAGAGGTGATATTAGCATTCTTAAATTATTTTTTCCAAATGTCAGTATTCTGTGTTAATGAAGGTACCAGTCAGGAAATGCTTAAGTTACAATGCATAAAAAATGGTGGAAATAGTTTCTGTTCTGTATAACATTTTATAATTATAATTTTTAACCATGCTTCTTCATTTATTTCTTACTGAATATTGCAAGGTGGATATTTTACAAAATGTTACCAGTGAGGAAACAGAGAGCCATAATAGTAAAACACCTAGAATTACACAGCTGGAAAGAGGTTTCAGATCCATATTCTAAAGTATTTGAATTTTTTCCCCTTTGCTTGCATACTGGTTGCATACTGGCTACATAGTGTGAGGATCACCTAGAACTAAAAATTAACATCACATGTATTTCTGCATGTACGATTTAGCACTGCTGGTTGTTTATTTTACCATTCATCCAATAAGAATCTTCTACAATTTCACCAAAAACTCCATTTCTTGTATTTTCTTACATAAGTGAAGAAAGAATGTCTCTGAGGTCTGAGAAATAGAAAGCCAACATGTGTGGCTGTCAAATATTTGAAACTGCACAACAAATTTCTACTAAGGGAGTAGTCCAAAGAATGGTGGGAAGTGGGTAAGTGGGAAGTAGGTGACAGATGCTGTCATGTCCCATTGTGGATGAGGCTCTCTAGTCACTAATCCAGGAGCAGAAGTAGAATTGGGATACTAGTGCAATCGAGAGAAAGTCCACGAGGAGAAAAAAGCAAGTCAGAGGTCCTGTCCAGGGCTAGGCATGCCATATGCCTCTCACAGTGTGGTATCAACTTAGTGCAGGCACACATCTGCTCTTTTATGAAATTTAACACTACAAATTATTCTATTCCATCTCATCTCACTTTATCCTTAAACATATTCTTTTCTATTGACTTTAAACTTAAACATCAACCAGATTACTCAGGAAGACAGTTCTCTTTTTCAATCCTGGACTCCTCTAGTCAAAATGTTAGAAGTAACTTTTTTGGTTAGAGGTGCCTCCTTCTAAGTTTTCATAAGATTTCTGGGCATTTTATATTCTTGGTTGAATACAATTTGGTTCCCTCAATAAAAATGCCACATTACATAGATGCTGTGGTTAAAGTACCCATAAAATTATAAACTCATAAATATTTCTATGATTGTGCATAAAAAAGAAGAGAGAAATGAGTGCAGGAAGTGAGAGGGAAAAAGACAGGCAGAGACAGCTATGAAGTGTTCAAACGTTTGATGGCCTATTATTTGAAAACACTTAGATACGTAATTTTTAATTTTTTTTAAAAAAAATTATGGGCTTGGGGTCACATCCAGTGATGTTCAGGGCTTCGTTGTGACTCAGGAATTATTCCGGCAGTGTCTGGGAGCCACAGTGGGTGCCAGGGATTGAACCTGGGCCAGCTGACTGCAAGGCAAGAACCTTTCCAGTACCAATTTTGTAATTTTTAAAGATTTGATCTTATATAAGGACAAAAGTAAAAGTTTTTCTTTTAATGTTAAATATTATAAACCGCATTCAGGTTAATTATAAATCATACAAAATCTTAATGATTTCCATGCAAAGCAAGAAGTAGTGTCAGGCTGTGCTTACGTTTTGTAGCGTCAGGTCACTGATGTTCGCTGACACAGCCCTCAGCCAGTCTGCACTCTCCTGTACTGTGTAAAACTGAAGAATCCCGGAGCTAACTCCATCCAGAGCCAGCACCTCAAATGCACTGGACCTGCGGGAAGAGGAAAATTGGCACTGTGCAAGGGACCTCTAACATCCAATCATCTAACAAGGGTCAGGAAGGGACATCATCAGGTCTCAGGCCTTTGGCGGTTCCACAACTCTGTCCTGGTCATCTGTTAGACACGACAGGCAAGCATAGTCGACAAGTACAGTCACAGAACCGACATTTTTTGTACATTAAATAGCTGCACTTAAATTAATCTATTTCTTATTCAATAAAATATGAAAAGCAATAGACAAAGGAGATAACTCTTGCTCTTGTAGAAATTTTAAGGTTATTATTTTACAGGTCCTTCTGTAGCAATTCTTTTAAACACCCTTTTCCATGGTATTTAAAGTTCCTCAGGCAATGATGACAGGATAAATTAAGCCTCATCATAATTTAACACCGATGCTATTTTATAACTACATGCACATTTTTATTTCAAAAAGAAAGAAGAGTTAGGTGCTTACAATAGTGGTTCAAAAATTGTTCTCCTTGCTTTCTTTCACAAAAATCAACTTGCTACAAACCCAGCTATGGCAAATTTATTCATTAATAGTAAATAGTGGTCTGCACCTCAGCTGTCCTTTTCTATCAAGTCATACTTTAAAATATTTACATATTATTATAATGTGGAGGGATGAGCTGGGCTCTAAGCAAAATCCTTATATTGAAATTTTAATCCCTAGTATGTCTGTATGTGGACCTAGAATCTGCATAAGGATTCAACTGGGGTTGAATAAAACCATGGAATGAGGCCCTGGTCCCTTAGTACTGATGCTCTGATGAGATGAGGCTGCAAAGTCACAGTCATACGATGACACAAGGAGAATGTGACCATCTGCACACCAGGGGAAGTGCTTTCACTGGGGGGAAAACCCTTGCTGACACCCTGACCTTAAACTCTGCTGGATGCCAGAACTATGAGAAAACAAATGATTTGTTTAAGCCAGCCAATCCATGGTATTTGGCAATGGCAGCCTGAGTTGTCAAATACAACAGTTTACAAAAAAAAAAAAAAACTTACTTATATTCCTCTGTTTATTTTTTCTTAAAATAATGCATGTAAACCATGCCTCCTATACCATTCATGTCTTTGGATAAATGGATAGAAAAAACGCGATTTTTTAAAATACAAGGTCCATACAAAATTATATGTTGATAATCTTTAAGATTATATGAGTTTAATAATGGACTGGTTTAGCAAGAAAAAGGAATATAAGGAATTGGAGTCACTATAAAACTGTCTTGCATGTTTCTGAGCCACAGCTACTACAGCACTTTCTTCATTTTAATAATCTTTGTTTCTCTTCATAGGTGAGGTCCCTGACAAGTGCCATTTTCCACTTAATTAGCCTTGCTTGAATCAGCACACCTGTTTATTTCTAGGTGAGTTTTCTGCTGATAACAATATATAAAATGATAAATGGGGAGATTTTGATACTTTAGACAGAATAGAATTGAAGGTAGAGGTAGCCATGGAAAGTTAGACAACACAATAAGCAACGAATGAGAAGCCTTCAGTGTGGGAACAGGGCCCTGGATCTTTTACCTTTGCATTTCCCATGTAGTTGTATAATAATGATTCTTCCTACCATGTCTGCCTGGTGAATACTTATTCATCATTAAAATCCTCAACCTCAAGAGTAATCATTTTCCTGGGAGATCTTCTTTAGATCCCCTGAGTGCTCCAGTTATAATGATTTATTTCTTTTTCTGTGCTCTAGATAACTTTATTAAAATATGTTCTAACTTTTCTTTAGAGTCTAATAAGGACTCTGACTTCATTTCAACTGCAAGGGGAAGCCACCAGAGAGCTTAGAACAGAGAAATGGAATGATATGAATAGTTTCCCTACTGCCCTCCACCTAAAATTCAGCCACCAAAAACATTTTGAAAAGGAAAATGGGAAAGGTAAGGAGGAAAATTAGTAAGTATTTGGAATAGTTACTAAGCATGGGGCAAAACCTGATGATTAAATAATATTTATGATAACTGGACTAAGCAGCTGGTGGTTAGATTTATAAAGTGAAGAAATGTTCAGACGTGCCATTTAGACTTTCAGATGCGTTGGATTTAGAGCATAAGAGAAAGCAAAATTTACAAAAGAAGATATTCAATCTTCAGCAGAACAGATGGAAGGGGAGAGTTACTATTCACCATGTTAGAAATAACTTGGGAGGAACAGGTAGGAGGTGAGCCATAAGTCAGAAATTTGATTTTTAGACATGCTTATTTGTGGTAGTTCTAAAAAGATGGTAAGTTGGCAGTAGGATAACAAAATGTGGAGCTTAGGAAGATGTTGTAGGTTGTAAATATAAAAATGGATTCATCAACCAAAAGCAGTGGTTGCTGTGGTGAAAGTTATTTAGAAAGAGATTCATAGATTGGGCAAATATCGGTGAGATATAGTCCTTTTGGAGTGGGAATAAATTTCAAACACTGACCAGATATGATTCTTTCAATGAAGTTTATGGTTTTTTTTTTTTTTTGCTTTTTGGGTCACACCCAGCGATGCTCAGGGGTTACTCCTGGCTTTGCACTCAGGAATTACTCCTGGCGGTGCTTGGGGGACCATATGGGATGCCGGGGATCAAACCTGGGTCAGCCGAGTGCAAGGCAAACGCCTTACCCGATGTGCTATCACTCCGGCCCCTGAAGTTTATGTTTGACAATTCTTTTTTTTTTTTTCATAAAGAGTCACAGGGGGTTGCTGAAAACAGCAATGCAATCAACATATTAGTGAGCTTTAAATGTTAGGTGCTGTCAGGGAAAATAACAAAAGGCACCCCTCAAAATCTATTACCCTAGGATGACTAACAACACCATAAGCTTTGCCTCTTAAGTGAAAATTCAGAGGCTTAATAATGCTGTCAATGGAGAGGGGGTGATGTACAGAATCCTCTAAAATAGAGCTAGTAACTAAACAAATTAACTAAAAATAGTAATATTGACAAGGGAGTTAGGATACATACCCACAAGTTGCTAGAAACAGGAGTCTGATATGTTTAGAAAAAAACAAGAACAGCAAAAAACCCCTGAAAATGTCAAAGATTTTTAAACAATCACTATAAATATTTGCAGTAAATGAAACCATGCTTAATCATATATAGACATGATTACATATATGATTATAGTGTTGTCTCAAACACAAGATATCAATAGAGAGAAAAACTCTTAAAAAGAACTGAATAATATATTAAGATTTTTTTAAACCCACATAATAAATAAAAGAGTTTTTCTTATTGAGGCAAGCTAATAGATTTCAACTGGCAGAAGAATTGGTTAACTTGAAGAGACATTTTAAAAAATAATACAACAAAAACAGATTGAAAAACAAATAAATAAAAACTTGTAAGCTTTGAAAATTGTGACACAGGTGTTACATATATCAATGTATGCGCAATGCGAGTATCAGAAGAGGAGAGAGAGAAGAAACTAATATATAGGCAATGATAACTGAAAATATAACAATCTGTCCAAAATCACTAATCTCATCCAAGAAGCTCAAGTAATACCAAAGAGGTTAAACACAAAGAGATTCATAGATAGACCGATTACGTTAATAATGTTGAACAGAAACAAAAAAATAAGAAGGGGAGCTCCTAAAAATTCTAGAAGAGGAAAACTTCACATACAAGCAAACACCACAAATTAACAAGAGCTGACTTTTTAACCAATACGTTTTTTTTTTAACCAATAAGTTTTTTAAGAGTTGACTTTGAGCAGAAAGAATGGAGGCTCTGAAGCAGTCAGAAACACAGTCAAGTGCTAAAGTAAAATTTTATCAATGAGGCCGTCCCCACGCCCATGCTCTTAAACCCGGAGCCGAAGCCCTCCCTGCCCCTGCTTCCTGGGCCGCCATTCCGCCCCCTAGTGTGAGCAGTCCTCCAGCACCAAGACTTTGCTCCCTGCACCAGGTTGAGGATGCCCTGAGCTGGCACCCCAACTACAGTGCAGCAGGGGGAGTGGCCTCCACAGTAGTGGGCGTGGCCTCAGCTGGGGGGGCAGCCGCAGTTACTTTTCCATTTCCCAGCAATCTGGAACCACATGTCAATTTTTATCACCCAATTCTGAAAGGAACATCGTAGCTATCTTAAACACAATAGGCCAATAGTCTATTACTCTATTCCAATTTCACCAAAATACTAGTGAACACAAGAAGCTGTACAAGCCCAATATAAAGGACCACATCCTCTGAAAACTTCACTAGAGACCTCATATAAGTTGCAGAGGAACACCTGAGAGGAAAGACGTACTCTAGAAGGGGAAAAAAGGCAACCACCATGGACCAAACTCATCCAGAATCCTTTCTCGAAACAAGAGGAAATAGTGATAGTGAACTAGAAGGTTACAACTCCATACTACCACAACAACATGAAGAAACAGCGCAAATCCCCACCACAAGGAGAGGACGAAGAAAGGAGTCCAGAAGTCTCAATAGGCGGTACCCACAAATATGATCTCTCCGACAAAGAATTTAGAGATGAAGTGCTGAAGGTGTTCCATGAACTCAAAGAAACAGTGGAACGGACAGCCAAGAAAATACAGAAAGAGAGCAGAAATTAGTAAGCTATACAAAAAAGTGTCAGGAATAAAGCATTCATAAATGAAATAAAAAACTCAGTGGGGCCCTCAACAGTAGAATGGCTACAGTAGAATGGCTACCACCAAAGACAGAATCAGTGAGCTTGAAGATGAGCTGCAGGAATCTTATAGGCAACAACAAACAATAGGAAAAGACCTCAAAGTATCTCTAGGGGAAATCATAGACCTAGGAGATGATTACAGAAGGAACAACATTAGAATTATCAGAGTACCAGAAAGTCAGGGAGGCAACCCCAATAAAAAAGCCACGGTTAAAGAAATCATTGCTGAAAAGCTCCCAGAGCTGGAGATTGCTCTATCCAGATCCAATGAGCCCAAAGGATGCCAGCTAAAAGAGACCCTAATAAAAAGTCTCCAAAATACATTATAGTTAGAATGACGGATATCGCGGATAGAGACACAATACTGCTAGCAGCAAGGTCAAAGAAGGAAGTCACAAAGAAGCACCCCTGAGATCTACAGCAGACCTAACAGAGGAAACTCTCCAAGCCTGAAGAAAATGGTGGGATATAGTTAAAAAAAACTCAATGATATGAACACTTCACCTAGAATACCTTATCCGGCTAAATTCTCACTCAAATTCGAAGGAACAGCTCAGGAACTTCATAGACACAAAACCAAACTTAAAAGAAGGACTAAAGGTACTACTGTAAGACAAGAAAAACCCCCACAAGCACAACAAACGGTCACAGAAAGATGGCACAAAACCTCATGATAATAATCTCTCTCAATGTCAATGTCTAAACGCACCAATTAAGAGACAAAGAATGGCAAAATGGATTAAAAAACCGAACCCAACATTATGCTGCCTACAAGAAACACATCTGAACAGTCAGAGCAAATACAGACTCAAAGTCAAAGGGTGGAAAACAATCCTGCAAGCAAACAACTCCCTCAAAAAAGCTCCGGTGGCCTTACTAGTATCTGACAACATAGATTTCAGGTTGAAAAAGATTAGAAGGGACAGCGAAGACCATATTTTATTAATCAAGGGATATGTACAGCAGGAAGAAATCACACTCCTAAACATATATACAGCCAATGAAGGACCAGCAAAATACTTAAAACAACTGTTAACAGATTTTAAGGAGGACATTGCTAGCAACACAATAGTAGATGGAGACTTCAACACCGCCTAATCATCTCTGGATAGATCAACAAGATTAAAACTCAGCAAGGAAACACTGGACTTAAAGGAAGAAATAGAAGAGAGAGAACTAATAGATCTATACGGGGCTTTACCTCCCCCACCCCAAATGAATACACATTTTTTTCCCGGTGCACATGGAACATTTTCTAAAATAGACCATGTGCTGTGTCATAAAACATACCTCAACAGAATCAGGAAGAGAGATATTGTATCAACTATCTTTTCAGACCATGATGCACTGAACATAGAAGTAAATCACGCACAGATGCAGAGAACCAAATCAAACACCTGAAAATTAAACAACTCAAGTTAACAATGAGTTGGTCAGGAAAGAAATCAAGGAAGAAATCAAAAGGTGTCTGGAAACAAATGAGAATGAAGATACGAGTTACCAAAACTGTGGGATGCAGCTAAAGCCATGTTAAGGGGAAAACTTATAGCTCTGCAAGCATTTCTCAGGAAAGAAGAAAGGGCCTACACAAATAACTTGACTTCACAGCTCAAGATCTTAGAAAAGGACCAACAAAAGGAGCCCAAACCAGGCTGAAGGAAAGAAATAAAACAGAGAAGAAATCAATGACATGGAAACTCAAAAAACAATTCGAAAGATCAGTGAAACAAAGAGCTGGTTCTTCGAGAAAATAAACAAGATTGATAAACCACTAGAAAGACTCACAAAAAATGAGAGAGAGAGAACCCTAATAAACTGTGGAAGTCGATGTGGAGGTCTCGTTCTGTTCAGCAGAGAGAACCCTTCGTGGGGCTGAGAAGGGGACGCAGCTGAATGAACAGACGCAGAGCCCGGAGGAGGGAGAAAAGGCATTTATTCTATGGCGTTACAGTATTTTATACCTCCCTGCTGGGAGGAGGTGGTGCCGGGACCCCCAATAGAAATGCAGGGTGTGGCAAGGGCTTTAGCTAGTAATAAACAAATGCTGATAGGATAAAATCAGTAAGATTAGGAGTGGCAACCTTTGCTAGGTGTGGCATGGGGTTAGCTAGTGATAAACAAATAGTGACAGGATAAGATCAGTAAGGTAAAATGGCTCCCTACAATAAACCAAATCAGAAATGAAAAGGGAACATCACAACAGAAACCAAAGAAATTCAAAACATCATCAGAAACTACTTTGAAAATATGTATGCCACAGAACAAGAGAACAACCTAGAAAAAATGGATAAATTCCTGGATATCTATTATCTCCCAAGGCCATATCAAGAAGATCTGAATACCTGAATAGACCTATTAATATCAAGGAAATTGAAATTGTAATCAAGTCTTCTCCCAAACAAAAGCCCAGGTCCAGATGGATTCACTAGTGAATTTTTTCAAACATTTAAAGAGGACCTATTGGCAGTTCTTCTTAAGCTTTTCCAGGAAATTGAAGAAACACAAACTCTTCCAAACAGTTTCTATGAGGCACATATCTCCCTAACACGAAAAGCAAACAAAGACACCACAGAAAAAACAAAATTACAGACTGATATCCCTGATGAACATGTATGCAAAGATCCTCAACAAAATATTTGCAAACAGAATCCAACAACTCATCAAAAAGATTATACATCACAATCAAGTGGGATTCATCATGGGGATACAAGTAGTATGGTTTAACATTTGGAAATCAATCAACATAATCCATCTTATCAACAAAAGCAAAGTTAAAAACCATATGATCATATCAACAGATACAGAGAAAGTATTTGACAATATCCAGCACTCGTTTATCATGAACACTCTCGACAAAATGGGTATTGAAGGAACTTTCCTCAATATAGTCAAAGCTGTCTACCACAAGCCTATGCATGCATCATCCTCAATGGGGAAAATCTAAGAGCCTTCCCTCTAATATAAGGGAGAAGACAAGGATGCCCACTCTCTCCACTTCTGTTCAGTATAGTAATGGAAGTACTTGCAACAGGGGTTATGCGAGAAAAAGATGTTAAGGGCATCCAGTAGGAAAAGAAGAAGCCAAACTCTCACTATTCATAGATGATATGATACGATATTGATAGAACCCTAAAGTTTCTACCAGTAAACTCCTATAAACAATAGACTTGTATAGTAAAGTTGCAGGCTATAAAATCAATAACGAAAAGTCCATGGCTTTCCTATATGCAAATAATGACATAGAAGAAAGTGACATGAAAAAAGCAATCCCATTCACAATCATGCCTCAGAAAATCAAGTACCTCGGAATCAGCTTAACTAAGGAGTTAAAATACCTGTACAAAGAAAACTACAAAATGCTATTTCATGAGATAAAAGAGGACACGAGGAAATGGAAACATATTCACTGCTGATGGATTGGGAGAACTAACATTGTAAAAAAGGCAGTACTCCACAAAGCACTGTACAAATTCAATGCTATCCCTATAAGGATACCCATAACATTCTTCAAAGAAATGGAGCAAACACTCCTGAAATTCATATGGAACAATAAGCCCCCACAAATAGCTAAAGCAATTCTTGGGAAAGGAAGATGGGAGGAATCACCCTCCCCAGCCTCAAAATCTACTACAAAGTGGTAATAACTAAAACAACATGGTACTGGAGCAAAGGCATACCCACAGACCAACAGGGTTGAATATCTTGACACACAACCTCAAATATATGATTATCTAATCTTCAATAAGGGAGCAGGAAATGTGAAGTGGAGCAAGGAAAGCCTCTTTAACAAATGGTGCTGGCAAATGGTGCTGGAAAGCTACATGGAAAAAAATGGACTCAAATCTCTATCTAACACCATGTACAAAAGTCGGATCAAAATGGACTAAAGACCTCAACATCAGACCAGAATCCATAGGTACATTGAAGACAAAGTTGGCAAAACCCTTCACGATATTGAAGCTAATGGTATATTCAAAGCTGACATGCCATGGCTGAGAAAGTGGAAACAGATAAACAAATGAGACTATCTTAAACTAAGAAGCTTCTGCACCTCAAAAGAAACTGTGACCAGAATATAAACACAGTCTACAGAATGAGAAAGGATATTCACCCAGTACCCATCTGATTAGGGGTTAATATCAAGGCTATACAAGGCACTGGTTGAACTGTACAAGAAGAAAACATTCAACCCCATTGGAAAATGGGGCAATGAAATGAATAGAAACTTTCCCAAAGAAGATATCTGAATGGCCAAAAGGGACATGAAAAAAATGGTCTCCATCACTAATCATCAGAGAGATGCAGATTAAAACAACAATGAGGTATCATCTCACACCACAGAGACTGGCCCACATCCAAAAGAACAAAAGCAACCACTGTTGGCACAGATGTGGGGAGAAAGGAACTCTCCTTAACTGCTGGTGGGAATGCCGACTGGTTAGGCCCTTTTGGAAAACAGTATGAATACAACTCAAAAAAGAAAAAATAG
Source organism: Sorex araneus (assembly GCF_027595985.1). Lineage (NCBI taxonomy): Eukaryota > Metazoa > Chordata > Mammalia > Eulipotyphla > Soricidae > Sorex > Sorex araneus. The sequence continues at coordinate 337,138,422 of NC_073313.1, read as the reverse complement.
AAATTGAGCTCCTATTTGACCTAGCAGTACCACTTCAGGGAATATATCCCGGAAATGAATAAAAGTATAGTAGAAATGACATCTGATCTCATATGTTCATTGCAGCACAGTTTACAAAAGCCAAAAACTAAGAAAAACCCTTGTGCCCAAGAACAGATGACTGGTTAAAGAAACTGGTACATCTACACAATGGAATACTATGCAGCTGTTAGAAATGATGAAGTCATGAACTTTGCATATAAGTGGATCAACATGGAAAGTATCATGCTAAGTGAAATGAGTCAAAGAGAGACATACATCGAAAGACTGTACTCATCTGTGTAATATAAAGTAACTGAATGGGAGACTAACACCCAAGAATAGTAGAGATAAGTACCAGGAGGTTTGCTCCACGGCTTGGAAGCTGGCCTCACATGCTGGGGGAAATGGCAGCTCAGATAGAGAAGGGAACACCAAGTAAAGGGTGTTTGAAGGACCCATTCAAAATGGAAGATATGTGCTGAAAGTAGACTATAAACCGAACACTATGGCCACCCAATACCTCTATTGCAAACCACAACACCCAAAAGGAGAGAGAGAGCAAAAAGGAATGCCCTGCCATAGAGGGGTGGTGGGGTGGGGGTGGTGGGAAGGACACTGAGATCATTGGTAGTGGAGAATGGGTGCTGGTGGAAGGATGGGTACTCAATCATTGTGTGATTGGAACACAAGCACAAAAGTTTATAACTCTGTAATTGTACCTCACAGTGATTCACTAACAAAAAATTAAAAAATAAATATCAATGATAATTCTATATCCGGCAAATATACCTTTCAAAAACAGAGCTAAAAATATTACATTCCTAGGTAAATAAACAAAAGAAATGTTGATAATAAAAATTTCATTGTAAGAAATGATGACAAAAATTCTTTAAGGTGAAAGAGTAATATATGACTGTGATGTAAATCCAGATATAAAACTAAAAGTTTACTTTTAGTAAAAGTAATAAGAATAATAAATGGCAGTATAGTACATATTTCCTTATTTATTGTAAATCATCACTGTATCACCGTATTACTGTCGTCCCGTTGCTCATCGATTCGCTTGAGCGAGTGCCAGTAGTGTGTCATTTGTCCCTGTCGCATTCAGGGTCAGGGAAATGAGGCCCATTATTGTTACTGTTTTTGGCATATCGAATATGCCACGGGTAGCTTTCCAGGTTCTGCCGTGCTAGATTCTGCTTTGTAAAGCTTCATTTTATTTTGTTTTCTAGAGGAGGGTATTTCTGTTCTTTGCTCAAAAGGAAAACTTCAGCTTTCTTTCCCGATTATTATTGTAAATAATAACAAAGCAGTTGTATAAGGTAGCATGCATGTGAAGTATTTCTAGACCCATGAAATATAGAAATATTATGTGTGTATGTTTGTCAATAACTGCTCACAGAAAGTGAAAAAAGAATGACAATAAAATCAGGAAGAAATGAAGACTTGGAACAATAGTGCAAACCAATAGATCTAGCAATAACACCCTTCATGCAATTACAGTAGAATTTACTTTTTATTTTAAATACAAAATGAACACTATGTAGAAAAGATCACCAAAAAACTTAATAAATTTGTAACCATGAGAATAATGCTAGAATTTTATCTGACCATAATGCAATGAAATTTGAAATAAATAATAGAAAAAACAGAAAACATTAATACAAGAAAAATAAACAATACATTTCTAAAAACCTTGGACCAAAGAATGAAAATTAAAATAAAAAACTGTAATATACTTGGGGGTCAGAACCTTTTTTTTGGGAAAACTGTATTTGCCTGAAAATACTTTTTTTCTGGAGTGTGATATATGCAAATGCAGATATGCTTGTATACTGATAACCCAGCTGTTTTCTAAAAATTAAAAACAACATAAAAGTTTAATGTGAAAAAAAACCAAAACTGTGATATATAGTGTAAAAATATAACATTGCAAAAGTTAAGGGAATATGACCTAAAAGAAATTTTGGTAGTAGTGCTTAGAGGGATATTTAAAGCTGTCCATCACTATATAACGAAACAAAAGTAACCTCAAATCAATTATCCTATCAAACATATATGGCATAAGAAAATGAACAGTACCTCTCCCTGCCCGATGAGGCCCCGAGTTGCTGCCCACAAATGGCTCCAGGCTCCTGAACAACCATGATCCCAGAGGCACACAGACCAACCTTGGAACCCAGCGGCTTCTGACAGAAATGCATAAACTGAGCATTAAGCTATGGGGCTGCGCCATTCCAGGTGGGGAAAGGTGTTTGTCCCTTCCACCTTTTCTCCCTGGTGGCTCGGTGGCTCCCACCTTTTCAGAGCTTATTGGACAGCCAGGTATGAGACTGGCATAACATTCAGGGCCTCACGGGATAGGGGGTGGGACCGACCCCTCTCCCCGCCCCAACGAGGCCCCGAGTTGCCGCCCACAAACGGCTCCTGGCTCCTGGCGCGATCCCAGAGGCACACAAAACAATCTCGGAACCCAGCACTTTTGGCAGAAATCCCTCTAGACTTATTACTAAAATATCAGAAATCCCAAATGTTCTTCATATCAGCAACAGAAAACAAATTATCTAATGATGCCTTTTCAGCAGGTCTGAATGTTGGGGAAATTCCAAATAATAATGATCTATCTTTTGTCAAAATATTGAATGTGATCAAAGTGGAGAGAGAATAAGGTAGAAATAATCTGCCACATTGGTGGGGGAGGGGTGGGATGAGGAGTATACTGGGATTCTCGGTGGTGGAGGGTGTGCACTGGTGAGGGGATAAGTTTGATCATTGTATGACCGGCTTAGATTGGAAAGCTTTGTAACTGTTCTCACAGTGATTCAATTAAAAAAAATGAAGAGTAAATTAAACACAAAGCAAGAAGAAGGAAGTAAACTATAAGTATTAGTGCTGGGATTGATGAAATAGAAGATTAAAAATGATTGTGAAAATTCAACAAAGTATGGTTATTTATAAATAAAGGCAGGGTTGACGAAGAATTAGGTATATTAATCATGAGAAAGAAAGAAATATCAAAACCCACGAAAAAATAGAGAGTAGATAGTAGTAACAATATTTCAGAAAAAAATGATTACGAACAAATTTTATGAACAAACGCATGCTGATAAATGAGATGACTTAGAACAAATAGAAAAATCCAAGGAAGAAACAAATTGCGAAAGCCAACACAAGAAGAAATCTGAATGGACAATATTATAAATAGGAGGAAATTAAATTATTAATTAATTAATCACAAAGAAATATTAAGGCCCAGCTTGATATTTCTTTAAAAATAAGTTTTAAAAAATCCCCATTATTTAGGAGCAAACTGAATTCCTTAGCTTATATAAAAAATTTAGGGACCCGGAGGATGGTTAAGTGGTTTGAAGCACCAAGGGTTATGACAAGGTGAGAGATTAAACCCCTGTACTATCCCATGAACTGAGGTGATGCTTGTGGTCTGTCTGATCCCATTAAAGAAAACAAACAAAAATAAGAAAACTTCACACCATAATCAGTGATATTTATCTCAAGAATTCAAGGGAAGCTTCAGATCCTTGAATTTGATATTGTATATAATAAAAAAAGGATTTTTTTAAGAAATGTGAAACTTACACCATCATATCTACAGAAACAGAAAATACACTTGACAAAATCCAATCATCTTTCTGGATGGTATCGTCTTTAATCTGGTTAAGGTCTGAAAGGTATCATCTTTAATCTTTTAAGGGCTTCTACAAAGCACAGGTTGTAAACAGCTGAATTCATAATGAAAAGGGATAAGTCTAGAGTCAAATATATTCATATATTTACTATGTGAAACAAGCTAGCTAAATCACACTAAGATTAGTTTTCCTGCTGTATACCACAGGTTTTCAAATGTCAATTGAACTATAGAACAGAAATGCTATTGACACACAAATGAAATAATTTAAATAATATTGTTACAAGTCCCTAGCTTTCATACAGAGATTTTCACTCAGTACAAGAAAGCATTACAAGTAAAATATTATCTATAAGAAATGGTCAAAGTTATTGACATTTATGCTTATGAATGATACTTACACTGATCAAATATGAAAAGATGGCTCATTGTAAGAATATTAGTCAATTACACAAACTATTTTCATGCATGCTTGAACTCTTAGATTACAATTTCAATCTTCCAGATTGACTCTGAGGATTTATTTTCTCAGCATTTCTGTGTTGGTGTTAGACTTTTTTTCCTCGCTACCCACAGGTTAAGACTACTTTATAGATCCTGTTGGCAGGGCATCAGCTGAGGCTCTTCAGGATTTTGTTCATATGGTCAAGGTCATAACTGAAGTTAAAAATTACAGAGTACTATGTGCAAGTATGTATCTGCTCTGTGATAATCACACACAAACCCCCAAACTTAAGAATTAACAGTTAATTTGTGGAATATAAAATAACATAATATGAGATGGACACCCAAGGACAGTAGACACAAGGGTGAGGAATATTGCCCCATAGTTGGAAGCTTGTCTCATGAGCTTGGGGAGAAGGCAGCTGAATAGACAAGGGATCACTAAGTCAATGATGGTTGGAGGATTCATTTGGGATGGAAGATATGTGGTGAAAGTAGATAAAGGACCAAATGTGATAACTGCTCAGTATCTGTATTGCAAACCATAATGCTCAAAAGTAGAGAGAGAGTATGGGGAATATTGTCTGCCATGGAGGTAGGGAGGATGGGAAAGGAGGGGTATACTGGGGATACTGGTGGTGGAGAATGTGTACTGGTGGAGGGATGGGTGTTTGATCATTGTATAACTGAAACTCAAACATGAAAACTTTGTAACTATTATAACTATTTCACAGTGATTCAATAATAATAATAATAATAATAATAATAATAATGATGATGATGAATTAGCAGTTAAAATCACAAGAGATGGGAGGCGTTCAGTGTCTCTTAATTCCCCAGCAGGAACTAGGACACTTATACCAATGGCTAAGGCATAACACAGCAATGCTGGGAAAATCCCAACCCCACTTTTTGGAAATTTCTCAGATATTTCCATATAGTCCTTAGAGAAGTTGTGAATTTCATAGAGACAATTGGAATTACAGTTTTACCTGACAGGTTTCAATTCACATTTATGGATTAAAGGAAATAAAGCTACTCTAAAAGAGTTTAAAGCAGACATATTTTAATTTATTAGAACATGAAGAAACTGAAGTTAAATACACAGGGCTTCACTGCTTTGGTGGATAAGTAGTCCATTTGAATCTTTCTCCTCATGCCCTTTGGAGTCACCTTCATCTATCACCGGTCTTTAGATGTGTCCAATGAACACCAATACCACCCTTACACCAGACCTAAATGGTAACTGGCATATTCACAGCCATTTTACTCACTCTCTGGAGCCACGCTCTGCCATGCCCGTTTGTCTGTCCTGCTAGTTCCCTTAATCTTGTTCATATCTCTGTGTTCTATGCGTTTGTGTGTGAGAGAGAGGTAGAGAGAGAGAGAGAAGGAGAGAGAGAGAGAGATCTGAGCATGAGCTAAGTGTGTGTGTCTATGTGTGCTTGGTGTGTGTGTGTGTGTGTGTGTGCCTGCATGCGTGCGTGCGTGCGCGCGTGCACACGCATCTATGCCTGTGTATCTTCTGGGTGTGTGCTCATCAATAATTTCACTAATTACCCACTTTTTTCAAGTCAGCAGCTTCAGACAGGAAGCGGTAACACAGCACATCTCAGCTATTTTTGAAACCCCAATCTAGACAGCTGTCAATATCCTATGGCAAAGCCCAATCTTCAAACCTCCTCCTTCAACTGTGCTGCGGAATTCCAGCACCTACACAAAATCTGACTCGAAGAACTGACAATTCTTAATGTCTCTCCAAAGTTCCAGCATTAGAGAAAGAGACCTTTATAACAAACCGTGCACTTTCAATTATCTATTCACTCAGCCCACAGAGCTATTTAATGTTCACAGCCATCCGTTATGAGCACACTGCTTCACTCCTGCTTTTGCCAACTCCACTCTCTTTAGACCTGTATGTGGAAGACTAGGGAGTATGTGCTTGTTTCCTGATATGATTGAGAATAATGATCACTCTCTAGGAAAAATATGAAGAAAATTATCTACATGTCCCAGAATTGTAAAAATCTTGAAGATTTTGGTTTATACAAACCATGTACCTCCAGACCGCTTCTATAGTGTGGGCATTATTTTTTAGTATGAGGCAAAGAAATAGTTTCTTCCTACTTTCCCCACAACGTATCTGTATTTTTAAGTACATCATATTAAATATTAACAGAAAGGGCCAATTTAAACCTAGGCACCAGTCTCGGCTGTGTCAGTTTATTCAACAAGTCATTACTGGAAAATTCAGGGCATAAACAAAATGCCCGTTGAAACAGCAAAATGTGCAGAAAAGAAGATAGCTCCCCTTTGTTTTTCCTTAAAGAACACTCTGTCTCTTCCTTTTCCAGTCTTCACAAGACCAGATTTCTGTTTTTCTCATTTCTGACTTTGTGCAGAGCAAGGACTTCTGAGAAAAAAGAGTCACAGAGCTTCTTGGGGTCACAAAAGCCATACAGAAAACTGAGAATCCTTCCCAGTTCCTATGGAAGGAGGAAAGAGAGCAGAATCTCAAGGGATCTTCCTGGATGGACAATCTTCAAACCTCCTCCTTCAACTGTGCTGTGGAATTCCAGCACCTGCACGAAATCTGACTCTAAGAACTGACAATTTTTAATGCCTCTCCAAATATGGTCATGAGTTAGGACCATCCTTGTCTGACTTCATTTCTGTGTCTGCTGCTGAGCTGTGAGCTTCCTCAGTACATGCATCTCCGGGACTGTTCATTTTGCCCTTCCAGTACTAGCACCAACACACAACATTGTGTGCAAGTACTTTTGCCTGTATACCAAAGCTTGAGAGCCTCCAGCATGACGTGCATGCTGCCACTTCCCAATGACCCTGATGGGGATAGAAAAACTCCCTTGTCCACCCCAGCTACACTGTGAATTGTCCTCATCTGCAACAGGTACACTAAAGGGCCACAAACCTGGTTGCTGGCATGATTTAATTGCTAACGTGGCCATAGGCAGGCAATGTATCTAGAAGCACATAATTATGGTAATTATCCAAGGAAAATCAATAGTTTAGGTGCTTACAAGGCACTGAGTGGTTTATGCTTCTCTGGCACAACTGCTACAGGAACACCGTCTTCCTAAGGAGACAGAAATTAGTGATCTCTATAATGTGTATTCTTAGTGATCATGATAAGTAGATCACCAACGGTAAGAGTAGGAGGCTAATCCTTTTAAGGGCTCACTTTGTGCAGAGCATTTTACCTTTTTAATTATATTTCACCCCCTAAGTCTTGCACATTAGGTATTATTTAGTGTTCTGTCTCGTCCTCTTCAAGTCCCTATCTCTGGGCCGAGAGCTATGCTGCCTCTAAAAGTGAAACTAGTCTTTGTATTTTAATTCACGTAGTACAAGCAGTGGTAACAGTGATGTTTGCTTGTCTTGGCTCTCAAAGATTCAAAATTAAAAAGGCCAACTGGGGCAGGGGGGAAGCAACAGTACAGCTAGGAGGGCATTTGCCTTGCATATGGCTCACCTGGGTTCAGTCCTCGGAATCTCATATGGTCCCCAAGCACTGCCAGGAGTAATTCCTGAGTGCAGAGTCAGGAGTAACCACTGAACATCACTAGATTTGACAAAAAAAGGCAAAAAGAAAAATAAAAGCCCAACTGATTTCTTAAGATTATCAAAGCAGGCACTGCAAGCAACCAGGCAGGAGTCATCTTCACATTGTAAAAATCACCCCATGCCCATCCATAGAAACACCCAATAACATGGCAAGTGTCATAAGGAGACTGTGAGAGACCCCCCACAAACCTTTTAAGAACTGTCCAGCTCCAAGACCACAGACATCATGCTCATGACCACAAAATCCTCAGGGTCTCACTGTCCACACAGTGAATAAACATAGTAAATCAGTAGTTTTTGACTGTTCCTGTAAATCAGCTCCCATCCACATACTGGCAGCTGAAAGGCACTGAACTAGCTCATCCCAACTGTATACTGATCTGACTAGCTTTCATTTCCTCCTCCCAACTCAAAGTATAAAGCCTCATGATTACGACAGAACTATGTGGTGGTGAGCACATCATGGCATAAATAAGGTGATAGACAATAGACCAAACATTACTTAGCACAAGATTCGAAAAGAAGCCCCAGAGTATGGGGGGGGGGAATCAAACCAGGAAACAATTGATTCTCATCTTTTATTACTATAACCCTGGATATGTGGCCCTTTCTAAAAGCAGTGGTGGAGAATCTGGGGCTTGGTTGTAATCTCAGGAATGAGGTATCAAACGACAAAATTTAGGGCCTTGTGGTAAAAGAGAATGTCTCTAGAAAGAGCTCCCCAGGATTCTGGTTTGCCAGCCACTTAGTACAAGAAAGAAAGCTTCTGGATGTGAACGACAACTGTGAAGTCCATCAGAAGTGGCTGTTCCCCCATAAACCTGTTCTTGTACAAGCTCACTTCACAAGGCACTAGAACAAGAGGATGGAGGGCTTTGTGGATAACTCTCTCCAATCTGCAAAAGGATCCAATTTGCAACATCAACACCATTCTTAAGGAGCTTGTGCAGAGGGATATGAGAGGTCTGAGAATCATCACCGAGTTCCTGCAGTGCTGAGGCACCCTGGCAGTGAAGCCACACCTCAGTCCATCCTGAGATACGGACTGTGCAGGAGAACCGTGCTGTATTCTGTAAAGTGCTTTTCCAGAACTGAGAAGCAGGTGTCCTATAAATCCAAATGTGAAGAAATATGAAGAAAACTCAGACTGGATCCGAGAATACTGCCCCCAACCTGTGTCACTTGGGAACACTTTACCTGTGAGTGCCATTCTGCAGTGGGATTGTGCTACTGAACAGAGAGCACCTTGGGAGGACTAAACAAACAAATAAAAAAAACACCATCATTCCCACCACTGCTTGAGTGTGGCAAACCTCAATAAATCAGGTGCCATTACGAGTGGTTCCACGGACACAGAATTTATGCACATTTTTGTGGGTTTCTTTATACTTTCTAAAGAAACACAGTGAATATACTGGAATATGTTATAACATAGGCTTATAAATGAAAAGAAAATGATGAGCCCAAGCACATCAATGACAACAAAGAGTACTAGAAGTATGTCAGTATGAAATTTCAGCTCTAACTCTATTGGAGCTCCAACTGTCTGCTTTCTCCAGACACAGCTGCTGAGGTTGGTCGTTGGATGCTTTTGTGAAAATATAGGTCTTGGCATGGGAAGGGGAGGCTGAAGAAAGTGGAGATGTGCCTGATGCAGTGAGAACTGCAGGCTGCCTGCTGCAGAGGCACCTCTGTTGGCCTGCTCCCAGTGAAGGTGTCGGAGGGGAGACTCGCGTGCAGCAGCCAGGATGCCAGAGAACAAAGCAGCCAGTCTCTTCCCAACTGCCTGGAGCTTTATAAAGCCTGTGCTAGTGCTCTTCTGTGGCAACAATGGTTTATAAGAATGCAAGTGTTAATAAGTCCAAAAGGTATGATATTATCAAACCACAGGCACCACCAAGATAGCAATATACCTCCACCACCGTCTCTAGGGGCATTCTATCCAGCCTTCTCCCACTTGGTAACCTTAGTTCTTTTATCAGAGACTAAGGGTTGTTTTCACTGGACATTATCTATTCCCTTGCTTTGTTTCTCTTTATCCTACGTATGAGGGAGGCCATCGGGTCTTTGTCTCTCTCCTTCTGTGTTATTTCACTTGGCACGCCATTCTAGTTCTATCAGTGTTACGGAGACAAAAGCAAGATTTCTTTTCTTAGAACTAAGTAATATTCCTTAGTGAATATATACCATAGGTTTTTTTTATCCACTCATTTTTGGGGGGCACTTTAGGGTTTTTTCCCAGATTTTAGCTATTGTAAGTGCTTCAATGAACATAAATATGCATGCATTTATCTTCTTGAATATGTGTTTTTATGTTCTTGGGCTAGATTCCAAGAAGTAAAATTTCTGGCTCATATGGTACTTTTATTTTTAATTTTCTTATAAGTCTTCATATTGGTTTCCATAAAGACTAAACCAAACATAAATACGAGAAATAGAAGACACAAGGAAATAGAAAAATTCTATGTTCTCATGAATTAGAATAAATAACATCATTAAAGGACCATCCTACAGATTCAATGCAGTGTCTATCAAAATTCTATTCTTCAAGAATAGAACAAATACTGCTACAATATGTATGCAACAGCAACAACAGCAAAAAACTGTTAAATGCTCAAAGCAATAATGAAATAAAAGTATATAAGAGGTATCTCAGCTCCCAACTTTAAAATATACAATAATACTATAGTAACAAAAACAGTTTAGTAATGAAATAAGAGCAGACATCCAGATCAATAGAACCAAATTAAGACCGGAGATAAACCCTCTGGCACATGGACAGCCAACTTATAGCAAAGAATTCAGGAACATTAAGTAAAGAAAGGAAATTTAAAATGGTGTTGGGAGAACTAGGTAGTTATAAGCAGAAAAATAAAACTGGACCAGTATCTCACAACAGGCATAGAAAATAACACAAAATATATCAGACCCAACCTAAAATATACTGAAGGAAATATGCAAGACACTCATGTTTTGGGTGCACTTGGGGTTTTGACACAATATTGTTTTTAATGATTTGACTCCATTGACAAGGAAAACATAGGTAAAACAAATGGAACTGTAGCGAACAGAAGTTTCTACACTGCAAAATAAGAGAACAACATACTGAATGGGAAAAAAATGTTTGCACACTGTACATATGACAAAGAACTAAAATTCAAAATACAAACATTGCTCCCAGGGCTCAGTAACAAAATAATTAACAAACCTATCCAAAAGTGGGGAGAAGAATTAAACAGACATTTCTCCAAAGAAGACAGACAGTTGGTAAAAAGGCACAGGTAAAAGTGTTCATGGTCACTGATACCAGAGAAATGCAAATGACTACAATAAAATGTAGTCAATCACACCAACCACTGACATAAAGGCCAGCAACAACCAATGAGGTTGAGGCTGCAGAGAAGAAGGAACCCTCATCACTGTTGGTGTGAATATGAAGTGGTTCATTCTCTGTGATGGTGCTTGACATGAAGTGGAGACCAAATCAATTGTCTAGAAATGCATTTTTAAGAACGATGTCACTCTGGGTCCCAAAGTATAGGGAGAAGGAAAGATGAGGAGCGCAGGGGAGGAGAGAAGAAGAGACAGACGAGAAGAAACAGGGCACATGGGTAACGGATAGGTGGTGTTAGGAATGATATAGTTAAATATCAAACCACAGAGTCAACGACACTGAAACCATGAGACCCAAACTTTAATAGCAAAACTTACAAAGACGCCTGTCAAGATGGCAGGCTGGGAGGTGAGGGGAGATAGGACAGGGAACACTGGTGGAGGGAAGGTGACACTGGTGGCAGGGTCAGTGATGGAATAATATACATTAAAAAAACCCAAGTGAATAACTTTGTAAATCACAGTGCTTTAATAAAATAAAATTTAATTTTAATTTAGTCTAATTTTAATCTTGGACTCTGGGCTCAGTGGGACCTGGGAGCAGAGATCCTCTGCCTGCTTCCCCCAAACTCTGGTGACCCAGGATCACACCCATAAGCCACCCAGCCGTTGCCAGATAATCTCCTCATCTGGCCACCCTCGAGAACTCACAGCTGCTTCTCCCTGAAGGCAGCATAAAATGAGGCCCCCATAACCATGCCACTGAACTCCACACCAGGGGGGCACCAGAGGGGGGGAGGGTGAGAGCCCTCCCCACCCCAAGGGACCCAGCCCTGGTAGCTGACCCCCACTACCCCACCGCCGCCATGCTTCCGGCCACTTTCCACATTCTCAGGCTGAGCCTCTTGCATGGGTGAACATATTCCTGTTCATCATCATCAAAAAGGGAAATATATATATGCCTCTCAGAGAGCCTGGCAAGCTACCGAGAGTATTCCATCCACACAGAAGAGCCTGGAAAGCTCTCCGTAGTGTATTCAATATGCCAAATACAATAACAATAACAGGTCTCATTCCCCTCACCCCGAAAAGAGCCCCCAATCATTGGGAAAAACGAGTAAGGAGAGGCTGCTAAAATCTGAGGGCTGGGACAAATGTAGATGATACTGGTGCCCGTTCAAGTAAATCAATGAACAATTTTATGATACTGATACAGTGATTAGTAAAATAAAATAAAATAAAATTCACGAAAAAAATACTTAGTTCATCATCATTTAAAGAGATTTTTATGAGTTTGGTTTTGTCTTTAGAATATGTATAGAGTTAAGTGCACTTAAAATCCAACACAGGACACAAAAAGACCTCTTCTATTGGTGATAAGATAGCTCACTATATACAATATGTACATTTATTTTACATGCACAGTGGGGTATAATACAGATAGATATGGGCAGGGACAAGAAGCCTCAGCTGATTCCCTGTGTCTCAGATAGCAAGTATACATGGTGTCAAGGCTCCATATGTGTTAGATATGTCTAATGATCTAAGCCCTTCGTGTTTGAATATATAATAAAACGTTTAAAATTTCACCTTGTAAAATAATTAGATTTACTCTGTATAAATCTGTAATAGTGTGAGTAGCAGAAATATATAATTATTGTCTAAAAGAATTTAAAAATACATAACCAAAAGATCAACAGGTTACTAAATTCACTGGACTCCTAAGATTCAAAACTTATTTTTATAACCAATTTAAGTAATAGAGCCTGACTTTAGCCTGCAGTTATGGAAATAATAGGCAAGTATCCATCAATCTTCACATTTTCTTTCAGACTTTGATAACAATGCTGTTGCAATGTCTCCCAGATGTATAAATCAGTGTATAAAGCATGTCTGAGTTCAGGCTAGTATCAATCTGGCCCAAAAGACTCTCACTTCCACTACTGAGCCATTTAAATACCTCAAGACTCTTTCAAAATTAACAATGGGCCATTTCTAATGGAGGCTCCCACTGAACCAACACAACTGTTGATGAGGAAACATACTCTGCCCAACGCAAATTCTTTATATCCTTCTGATTTAACTAATGTAAAAGGCTGCATTATTGCTGAAAATATGAATTTCCCCAAATGGTACAATCTACACTACAGAAAGCTCCGAGTAACTATTTCCCCCTGAAAAAGTTGACACTTAAAAGTCAGAGATATAGAACAAGGGTTAAGGAACTTGCCTTGAACATAGCCAACTCCAGTTGGAACTCCAGCACCACATATGTTCACCGGAGCACCACCAGGAGAGATCCTTGAGCACAGAGTCAGGAAAAATCCCTGAGTGTTGCTGGGTGTGACCACAAAGTAAAAGAAAACTTGCTTTGTTGACCTTTGATTCAATTTTAAAGATTCCTTCAGATCAGTCTTTATTTTAAAATAAAATTCTGATTCTATTTAATCCACATAGGTTTTATCTAAATGAACTATTGACTCTCTTAAATCTGCTGAATCCAAAGAATAGTTGTAAAACAGCAGAGTTTGGTATTGTTTGGATGAATTTATTCATGAGTGAACTTTTTCACTTTTCACTCTTCCATTTTTTTGCATAATATGTTGGTATTTAAACATATCTCTCATTGATTCTGCAGGATCCTAGTTTAAAAACTATTTAAAAGAATCAAACAGACTCTTACACCCTGATGAAGGAAGAAACTTGCTGGTCGTGAGTTTAGAGATCTGAAAATTGTTCTTAACCATTATATCACTTAATCCAACATTATTATTTATTCCAACGAAATCAGCAGTATGTGTCAACAAACATTTATATGTAATAATACCGTGACATTGCTAAAATGTTTCTAAGCAGAAAAATATCTTACTGCTCACATTATAAAGAAACAGTGGGAAACAGTGAGTACATCAAGTAAAACTCCTGTCAGGACTTTTTCTCATTTAAATCCTGCTACAGATACTTTATCCATAATATGATCTCCAACTCTACCAAAATGTCTAGACATATTTATATACATATGTGTGTATATATATATTTGAGAGAAAGAAGACAGAGAGAGACAGAGAGAGTCAAATGGTAATACTGTCAATAGTTACATATCTTAGTGCATTGATAAACTACTAATGTTTCCCCTCACATCTGAGTTATAAATTTCTCAGAATTATCATTTTTATCTATGCTTATCTATGGGTATGAGTCTATTTCACTACACTTGATCTTAGCCAAAAAGCTGAGAAGCGATTATGAGTCTTTTTCTATGTGTGTGTCTATGCACACTCATACAAGCACATATGTGACCATTTATATGCATGTGCACATAGTTTATGGGTGTCTAGACATGTGTATAGACATATGTGTCCATGAAGTCATAAGTTTCAATGAAGTATCTGAAAAGCTCATCATACCTTTCAGATACTTCACATGCTCCAATGCCATTCATCCGAGGTCTTCCTCACTGTCCCCACTATCCAAATACTTCTGACTGTCTCTCCCTAGAGCACTCTGCTACTTTAGTTTTGGGACACCTAGATACTAAACTATTAATTTTTCACCTGTTTGCTGGCTGAACGACAAAATTTTAGATGACGGAAAGTAAGGTCCCACCCTACGAGGCACTGATGTGGCAAAGAAATGTTCCTGAATAAAATTTCATCATGTAGATTAAGTCCTTCCAAATCATTAGAAAAATCACTCATAGGGGAGATGAGGCAGGACACCAGTGCTTCTCCAGGAGGAGAGGCTGGGCCAGCACAGAGAACTCACTCATATCTTACCCAGTGACAACCCCTTGGTCTGGACTGCAGTGTAGACTAGCTGAAGGCTCGTGGACATGACCTTGAATGGTACCCCAGAGGAGTTGGGGAGGGGAGCATAAGTGGAGAGCTGAGCACTGTTTCCTGACAGTGAGGACAGAGCCACTAACTACTCACATTGGTGTGAACAGGTGGATATTGCCACAGCTGTGATTATCCAAGTGCAGCCACACATTCCTCTCTGTCTTGGGCTAAGCAACAATGCAAGACCATATTTTTCAAGGTCAGAAGAACATTATGCTCTGATCATTTTTCCTTTTCCACTTTTGGGAGTTGGCAGTGAACAGCTTTACAACAATCCCTTACTTAGTCCATATGGTGCTTAATTCTACTCGAAAAGAGTCCTTTGTCAATGTTCTTTGTTTTTTTTTGGGGGGGTATAACTGTATGTGACTAATTTTATGGAAGAATAAGTAAAAGACGAAATTCAAGAAAGTATAAGAATACAGAATTTCAGACTTGTATTGTCTTATTTCTGTTATTTCTGACTTCTGATTTTAAGGCCAATGACATGCAATAAATTCTGTATCTTTCTGACAAAGAGATATGGATTCTTTTTATACTCCCAGGTAAATTTTTACAGTTCATACATTTTGGAGGGTAAAGAGAGGATATAACATGTATAGTTAACAGTCACTTTTTTTTCTTTTTTCTTTTTGGGTCACATCCAGCGATGCACAGGGGTTACTCCTGGCTCATGCACTCAGGAATTACTCCTGGTTGTGCTGGAGAGACCATACGGGATGCCAGGGATCAAACCCAGGTCAGTCAAGTGCAAGGCAAACGCCCACCTGCTGTACTATCGCTCTGGCCCCAAGGCACTTTTAATAATGACATAAATGTCCAGCTTGCCATTTATTTACCAAACATACATAGTATTCTATATATATTGTGTTGGCTATATGCCACAAAAATTTTATGTAGAATGTCCTGCTAATGTTGCTATTTTAAATGTGAGAGAACTGAGACATATATAACCAACAAATCATACATACTAACCAACTTATCCAAGATCACAAGGGACTTCAATTAGAAGCACAACAATACACACACACACTTATCTATATATACATACATCACACAGAGCAATATTCATTTGGTCTTACTTTTCTCACTTCTCTAACATACAATTACCCATTTGATCTCACTTTTTTAACTGAAGGAGAACTGTGAAGAACTGAATACATTAAATACATCTAGATGTTTTACTTTTAGCAGGTATAAACATAGATGTTTACTTAAATCTGCTAAAAGGGTCCAAGGTTCCAGGAACAGTCACTATTTTGTATGTTGGGCCTCAGTGCTCAACCCACTTCTCCTGTAATAAAAACTGCTCTACAAAACTGCTGAGATGGGCAAACTCACCTGCAATTTCTAGCAGTAGACTGAAACTGCTGAGTCCAAGAAATGTAATGCTGTCAAGCAACTGTTAGCTGGACACTTGGATGTGAGAGCAGATGAGATGAGGAGGAAGCACGGTGCCTTCTGCAAACTCCTTGAAGACAATCTGAGCACCATGCGGGTGGGCAGAATGGGTATTAAGAAGCAGTCAGTGGCCCCTTACAGGGGCCTCCTGGGCCAAGATTAGAATGGACAAGGAGGGGTGCACTTGTGCATCCCAGAAGGGGATGTTGGGAACTGGGTCAAGGGTGAGGTGTCCACATGCCAACCCAAGATTGCCTGTCAAACAAGAGAAGAAAGGGAAATGCTAATAAAACTAAATTTAGAGTCTGAGTGTCTGACCTCAAAAACTAATAATAAAGTTGGCTCCGTTCATCTGAAGTGGAGTTCCTTTCAAGAGTCTCCCCAGGCCCGGGTCAGTGTGTCAGCCTTGAGATGAATGGGCTGAGGGGCCTGTGAAAACCCTGCTCCATCTGTCTGCTCAGCGGGGACAGCACGTCTGCTCTGCTCTCTGCAGGTCAATGAGGATGACTCTGCTGGGTGTTTTCTCCTTCGGCACGATGGACATTTATCACCGTGGTTCTTCACTCTATAGTCAGATGAAAATGCTAGTAACACAGCGCAAAGATGGGTATGGCCTGGGCATACTAGAGAGGGGTATGTGCGGGTGTCCTGAGGCAGTTGGAAGCAGAGGGACAATGTTAAGAGTGAGGAAGCGAGTGTAGAAGAGCAGCCTGTGGGGAGCTTGAGTGAAGAGGTCACATGCATGAGTCTGTTTTCTTCACTGACACTGACGTCATTCTTCCCTCTTCAAATCCATATTTATTTTTATTTCAAACTCTGAGAGCCTATTAAACTTTCACACACAAAGGAAAGGGAAATCACCTAATGCTCTAAAGGGAAGACTTGTGATGAATTTCTCCTGCTTGGATAGGAAGAAAAGATCTTCATGTCCAAGAGGAGAGACGCTGCAGTATCTGTCAGTAAACAGGGCACTAATCTCTGACGGTCAGAATAAATAACCCTCTGAAGTAAAAATAAATTATATTCATTGAGGGACCATTCAAAGCTCTGAGAGAAAGGAGAACATAAGCGTTTTCTGAAACAGTGTTCTATAGGAGAGATGGGCACATCCCCCATCACCACAGAAGTACAATGGACCGCCGATGAGAGATAGGTGAAAGGCTGTGTGGATGCTGTCACATCAGTGCCACTCCAGAACTGCCTGAATCCCAGCGAAGAAATGAAAGAGCTCTGCAATCTCCATCAAAGACAGCAACTCTGAGTTGTGTAGCACATTTGTTGAATGAGAGAGGGATAATTAATAGGTGTTTGTAAATCAGCAACATTTGCTCTCAGGGAAGGTAAACTTGAGGAAGTGATACAGAAGGTACCATTTGTCAACTTAGTCGTATATGTCAGGCATCCTTAGAGGCAAAGCTCTTCGGTTTCACAAGCTATGCAGGGACCAGAAATATGTTCACACTGGATTCACCTTAGTGTCTACCGGAGAGGGAAGGCCTGAGCTGAGATGGGAGACATGACCAGGCAAGGCTGACCAGGAAGGCAGACTGTCACTGCCCCCAGGGAGCATCTCACACTGAGGAAGAAGGGGCTCCCAGAGAAGGGGCTGCAGTCCTTGCAAAATGTAGTTGCTGGTCTAAGATTTGGAAAACTATGCAGAAAAAATATGGCCTTCTTTCATAAATTCAAGCCAGTTATCACAAAATAAGAATACTTTATAAACATGAAAACCAGTCAATTCCCCATATATTGACTGTGAATCAATAGTTCTGTTGCTGTATTCATTGGGGGGGATGTTCATTGAATGAGATATTTTCACCCAATTTCAGAGACATCTATAATTTGGAGCAAACTCTGACCTACCTTCTCATCTGGACTTTGTCATGACTACAAGATGTCCCCTTCCAGTAATTCTCCACATTTCAGAAGAGTGGTTTCTGTGCCTGCACTCACTCTCCCTACTTCTAAACATATCCATACATAATAATAACTTGTTTATGATGGTTATCAGCTAAGCTGGGGACTTAGGGCTATATTTGGTGCTCTAGGTTTACTCCTGACTCTGTGCTCATTGGTCACTCCTGGCAGTGCTTAGGGGAAATCTATGTAATGCTAGGAATTAAACTGAGATTGGCCATATGCAAAGCAAATGCCTTAATCCCTGTACTATCTCTATAGGTCCTCTACTGTGGAGAGCCTCCACGGGACCGTGCTTTGCAACAACAGTTGCACTGTGCTTGTAAATTGCACCTTTCTTGGTAAACAACACCTGTGTGCTTCGAAAACCATTCCTAATAAGGAACAGGATGTCTTGCCACGCCCATAAGCTGTAACTAACCTATCAGATGCAGACACGTGGGCGAAAACAAGCAGCGAGAGGTATATAAGGAGGGAAGCTGCCTAGCTAGGGCCCCCCCTGGTTCCTTTTCCTTAGTTCGTCCTTAGTCCATGCTTCGTTCGTCCTTTTTCCTGTTTGCATGAGAAGGTTTCTTAATAAATAGCTGGAAGAAGAATCTCCGGGTTGCGTGTTCTCTTACAGCTGGCGTCCCTGGGTCGGCACGAACTATCAACTAAAGGTAAGAATAAGCGTTCGGTGCGCCCCACTTTAGAAGGTGAGCGGGAGATCAGGATTTTTTTGTGTGTGCTGCGGTTTAGAATCCTAGCAGCAATCCCCCACTAAGATGGGACAGATTCTGGGCCTTCCCAAGATCTTTCGTATTTTCTCGAGCCAGACTGAACAGGGCAAGTCATTTGTGGATTTCGTTCAGTCTCTCTCCCGCAGAATAGGAAACCCGGAACTCTATGTTTCCAGAGACCAACTCCGGTCCTGCCTTAAAGTAGTTTTTGAGGTTAACCCATGGTTCCCAGACGAAGGAACTCTAAAAAGCAGGATTTGGAGACAAGTTAGGAAAAATGTCTATAAGGTATCTAAGAAAGGGACTGAGATCCCCGTGGAATTCTGGACTACATGGGAGATTGTTAATTCTATTCTCCTGTTTTTGAATAGTGCAATTGATGTGGAGAACATTAGGAATAATACGGCCTCAGGTCCTCCCACACCTAAGCCTCGAAAAGGTTGTCATAGTCTGAATGTTTCTCAGACTGATGAATATAGCTCCACGTCCAGTGCATCAGATGAAAGTGATGCAGATTATGAGTCTGCTACGGCCTTCTCATATTCTGAGTCCGAGAGTGACTCAACCAATCGGCCTCCAGGCCGCTTGGGACGTGCTCCCAATCGCCCAGTCAAGGCAAAGAGGCAGTGGCCTCCATCTTTCCGCAGGTTAAGGATGGATTCTCTCAGTCGTTTCAAACAGGCCTGTGTCTCATATGGGCCCACATCTCCGTACTGTAGAGAGTATCTTACAGACTGGAGTAAAAAGGCCCACTGGGCACCTCAAGATTTTCACATGGTTGCTAAAACGTGCTTAAGCTCTTCTCAGTATTTGCAGTGGAGAATGTGGCTCAGCAAGGAGGCCAAGGCAAAGCTTCAAGGCCTAGGCCATGCTGGACAAAACTTTTCAGGTATTAAGTTGACTTGTGAGATGTTAACTGGTGAAGGGAAATGGCGCGACCCAGAAAGGCAAGTCACTTTGCCTCATGCTGTTCTTGCTCATGTCCGTGGCGTAGCCCTGCGTGCGTGGGAGAAGGTTGATGCAGATGCGGAATTTAAAGAAAGCTTTACAAAGATTGTCCAGAGAGCCTCAGAACCTTATGCAGACTTCGTAGGAAGATTAATGGAAGCCATAGAAATGCAGGTTGAGGGTAAGGAGACTCATGAGCTGTTAACTAAACAATTGGCCTTTGAAAATGCTAATGAGGATTGCCAGGCCATTCTGCGCCCTCTTAAGGAGAAGGAAGACATAATGGGGTACTTGGACGCATGCAGGAATGTTGGTTCTGCTAGACATAAAATGCAGGCTAGGACTGTTGAGACCGGTACAGTACAGAGACAAGCTCAGAAAGGATATTTCAATCGTGGGAGACCAGACCACTTTCGTAAAGATTACAGGGCACCTCCAGACCGTGCTACTGTGAGAGCACGTCCTGGGCCCTGTCCCAGATGTAAAAAGGGAAACCACTGGGCCAAAGATTGTCCCTTTAATTTTCATGCAGCTGTTGACTCCAATTCGGGAAACTTGTCAGGGGGCCAGCCCCAGGCCCAGCGAAATCCGGGGATGTTTCCGTTTGCAGTCTCTCTCCCCAAGGTGGAGTCTCAGAACTCCAGTCAGCTGAGCTCTGATCAATAGACTCGCTGCAACCAGTGACGGCAGGAAGCGCAGCCTTGAATATTTCCTGCCCTGATATGATTACTATAGCCCCTGCCCAGTGTCCCTACAAATTAAATTCGGGTATAAAGGGACCAATTCCACAAGGCACTATAGGCCTACTCTTGGGAAACAACAGTTTTATTATTAAGGGAATTATTGTTCATACCGTGGTCATTGATCCTGACCATACTGGTGAAATAACAATTGTTATCACGGTGCCTACTGTTTGGACATTTGATAAGGGACAACCCATAGCTCAGCTCCTTTTGCTACCTTTGGTTGTGCCAGGTCTATCCACTCGCCCTAGTGGGGGAGATTTTGACAGCACAAATCCTATAATTGCTTGTGTTGCCCATCTGAAGAAAGACAACCGCCCACTTTTAACTATTGAGATTCATGGGAAGAAATTTATAGGAATGATTGACTCAGGAGCTGACGCCTCTGTCATTTCTTCCCAACATTGGCCCAGGAACTGGGCCGTGCAGGCAGTACCTTATGGTTTGTATGGAGTAGGCATGATGCCTTCCTCCTCTGTCCGGCAAAGTGCCAGGTGGCTAAGATGTATTGGCCCAGAGGGCATTACAGCCATTTTCCAGCCCTACATAGCACCCGTACCTATGAATTTATGGGGACGGGATTTACTTGAGCAGTGGAACGCGGAGATTAGGATTCCTGTTCCACTTCCTGCTGTGGGCTTTGACTCTGAGGCCTCTCCTTGTTTAATCGGAGCTGCTGCGGTTTCACGCCCAGCACCCCTCTGTATTCAGTGGAAATCCCACCATCCTGTGTGGTCTTCCCAGTGGCCCCTTAATAATGAAAAACTAAGGGTGTTAGAATCTTTAGTAGAAGAACAACTGGAGTTGGGACATATAGAAACCTCATTTTCAGAATGGAATTCCCCTGTTTTTGTTATCCAAAAGAAGTCAGGCAAGTGGCGTCTGTTGACTGACCTACGAAATGTTAACGCCACCATGGTTCCCATGGGGGCTCTCCAGCCTGGCCTTCCTTCCCCTGCTGCCGTTCCTAAAGATTGGTCACTGGTTGTCATTGATTTAAAAGATTGTTTTTACAACATTCCTATCCATCCGGATGATCGTAAGCGTTTTGCATTTTCTGTTCCCTCTCTTAATAACCGCGCTCCTATGCGCAGGTATCAATGGACTGTTCTACCTCAGGGAATGACCAATTCCCCTATCATGTGTCAGTATTTTGTTGACTTGGTCTTGCGCCCTTCCCGTGTTAAGTTTCCTCAGGCTTATGTTATTCACTATATGGATGATATCTTGCTTGCATGTTCTAATGATGGAGAACTCCAGAGATTGTATGAGGATGTTATGACTCGTCTACCCGCAGCTGGGTTACAAGTAGCCACAGAAAAAATTCAGGTGTTGTCTCCATATGAGTATTTGGGCTATGTTCTTGAGCGTACTACCGTACGACCTCAAAAAATTTCTATTCGCCATGATAAACTGAAAACCCTTAATGACTTCCAAAAACTGCTAGGAAATATTAACTGGGTTCGCCCCTCTCTGGGCATTCCCAACTCAGACCTCCGTAATCTATTCCTGACCCTTGAAGGCGACTCCGCCCTGAACAGTCCTAGGCAGTTTACCCCTGAAGCTCGGAAAGAATTAGAATTTTTTCTAGATCGACTCCAGAAATCCCATCTTTCCCGGTTTGTTCCGGGAGAAAAATTGTGGCTTTTGCTTTTTGATACTCCCCACTCGCCCACTGCTGCTCTAGCACAGCTTTCGGGCCCAATAGAGTGGCTTTATTTGCACAATAAGGAGTCTCGCACTCTTGTGCCTTACCTTGAGTTAATGACTAAACTCATAATCAAAGGAAGACTGAGAGCCCTTGCCATGCTGGGATTTGATCCTCATATCATTGTTCTCCCCATTCCTGAAAAAGAGATTGCTTCTATCCTGCCCCTCAGTGATGCTTTGCAAAGAGCTTTAGCTGATTTTTCAGGAGAAATTTCCTCCCACTATCCAGCAGGAAAAACTTGGGATTTTTTCAAAAAAACCCCATTTATCATTTCCTCTATCATTCGCCCATCTCCTATTCCTGATGCTCCAGTATATTATATTGATGGCTCTGCCTCAGGGAAAGGCGGAATTTCTGGACCCGCCCTGACCACAACAGTAAACACTAACTATACCTCTGCCCAGCAAGTGGAACTTGCCACTTTGGTGTATCTACTCTCCCATGTGCCAGGACCTGCTAATATAGTCTCAGACTCAGCTTATGTGGTTGGTCTCTTCCCTGGCATCGTGACGGCTGCTCTAAATGCCCCCAATCCTATAGTCCAACAATTACTTGAGCAGCTACAAGCGCTTTTACAAAAGCGCTCTGAACCTGTTTTCATTACTCATATCAGATCTCACTCTGGTCTTCCAGGACCTATGGCCCAGGGAAATGAAGCCGCTGATCTCTTGGCAGCACCAATTTTTACCTCTGCTGCAGAAGAGCACCAGGCCTTACACACAAACGCCCGGCGCCTTCATATTCATCATCGTATCCCAATTCGAGAAGCCAGGCATATTGTCCGTGCTTGCTCTGTTTGTGCCCCTTTACACTGTACCTCCCATGTGGCAGGGGCCAATCCCCGAGGTCTACAGACCAATGAATTATGGCAAATGGATGTTACTCACGTCACGTGCTTCCCCAAGAAGCCTTTTCTCCATGTAACTATAGATACTTATTCTGGCTTCATATGGGCTGTTCCCATGACTTCTGAGAGAACCAGAGCAGTCTGCTCCTTCCTACTACAATGTTTTTCTGTCATGGGCGTTCCCTCTGCTATTAAAACTGACAACGGCCCAGCCTATACTAGTAAAGCTTTTCAAGATTTCTGTGATGAATGGCAAATTAAACACATTACTGGAATCCCTTACAACCCTCAGGGTCAAGGCATAGTCGAACGTGCCCATAGAACCCTCAAAACACAGTTATTGAAAATTAAAAAAGGAGGTATGCCTCCACTTGATTCCTTGTCCCTGACATTGTTTACTTTAAACTTTTTAAATTTACCTCAGGGAGAACCCTATACAGCAGCTGAGAGGCATTTTCAGGAAGATGCGCACACTCAAGAAACTATTAACTCTCCCATTTGGATTAAAATTGACAAAGAATGGGTAGCAGGGAAACTCCTCATTCGAGGAAAAGGCTATGCTTTTGTTTCAACAGATGATAACCCCGCTAAGAAACTTTGGATCCCTTTACGTCTTATCAGAAGCAGAATTCAAGTACCTGATTTGGATCTCAGACCGCCAGAGTCTCCTGATTCATCGCCAAACTGATTCCACCTATACCCTTTCTGGTGGATGGCACAGCTCGGACCCCGTGTTAACCCGGGCCAGGGGTTCTGTTTTGTGTTTTTTCCACAGGTCAGGGCAGAACCAGCGTGGATTCCTGAATGCCTGACACGGAAGACTGCGCCTCCAGTAGACCAAGATGTGCAAACTGGTGCTCGTGCTCAGCCTGATTCCTGTGATATGAGCTGAAGAAGCAGCTTCCTGGGCCATTGCTACAACATGGCCTGCTTTAACGCCTGTGCATAGATTTCCCCCTTTCTTACCCATCTTGATAGGCCCAGAGTAGAAGTCCCCTCCATTTATCAAAGAGTGGGCGGGGGTGGGAGCAGACTGTCCTTATTGCTTCTCGCTGCTTTGGTTTTTTGCCCGGTGTCTATACAAAATGCAGCAAGAACAGCTATTTACAAAAGCGTGATATTTACAGGCATTCGTGGCCCTGGAGGCACAGCAATCCCCGCAGCTTTGGCTTGCAACTTTGAAATAATAATCTCGCTTAGAACAATCAGGTTAGCTGGATGTAGCAAAGGTATTATGCAGCTGAGAGCCCTTAACTGCAGGGGACCTCCTGTAGTTGAGGAGTTTGAAAGGGTGCACTATACCCCACCTGACCCTTGGACCAACCTAAGACAGGGACCTACAAGCGAGAGGGCTCCCAATGACGGGTAAGGCCAAGGGGGCCGAGGTTGCTACGCAGACTGGCTGTTCTAAAACAAAAAGGGGCAACTGTGGAGAGCCTCCACGGGACCGTGCTTTGCAACAACAGTTGCACTGTGCTTGTAAATTGCACCTTTCTTGGTAAACAACACCTGTGTGCTTCGAAAACCATTCCTAATAAGGAACAGGATGTCTTGCCACGCCCATAAGCTGTAACTAACCTATCAGATGCAGACACGTGGGCGAAAACAAGCAGCGAGAGGTATATAAGGAGGGAAGCTGCCTAGCTAGGGCCCCCCCTGGTTCCTTTTCCTTAGTTCGTCCTTAGTCCATGCTTCGTTCGTCCTTTTTCCTGTTTGCATGAGAAGGTTTCTTAATAAATAGCTGGAAGAAGAATCTCCGGGTTGCGTGTTCTCTTACACTCTACTCCTTAAAAAATAGGATCAGCATGTTGCAGAACACAGAAAAAGTGCTTTAAGTTTTAGGAACATTTCTAGAATGGCATTATTCTCCCTCAATAGACATAGATACTCTTAACTTTTATCCTCACAATGACATTTTTCAAAAAAAATTTAAAGTCAATACTAAGAAAGACGAAAGCAGGCTCTCTGCCAACATGTGACCCGAGTGGCCGCATGTGTGCAGCCTCTCGGTTGCTGGATGACCATGATCCCGGAGGCCAGCTAAACTACTGTTGGTACCAGCAGCTTCTTGCAGAAATGTCTCTAGACTGTGAAGTAAGCCATGGCGCCATGCCACCCCAGGAGGGGAAAGGTTTTTCTCGCTCAGCTTTTTCTTTCCGGAGGAAGGCGTGGCGACCGCCATCTTATAAGGACCATTAAAGAGAGGTAAAATCTTGCAATGATGCAATTTCTGGCAGAAATTTCCCTGAACTTAGTTACTAAAATACTAAAATGCAGAAATCCAAAACCTCATATTTCTTCATTCTCAGCAATGGAAAACAAACTATGAAATGCTTCCTTTTCAGTAGGTCTGATTGGGGAGCAGGGGGAAAACTCCAAACAATAATAGTAAGATTTTTGGGGGAATATTGAATGTAATCAAAGTAAAGAGAAAGTAAAGTGAAAATTGTCAGCTACACAGGTGGGGAGGGGGTGGAGGTGGGGTGGGAGTGGAGGTATACTGAGGTTCTTGATGGTGGAATATGTGCACTGGTGAAGGGATGGGTGCTTGATCATTGTGAGACTTAAGCCTGAATGCTTTGTAACTTTCCACATGATTATTCAATTAAAAAATAAAAGAAAGTGGAAAGCAACTTGGTAAATGACAGCTACCAATGAGGCCATGGAACTATTGTAATGGACATAAACAAATATCATGGACATCAGACACAGGCTTTCTAGGAAATTCAGAGAGCAAGACTGAATAAGGTTCTTGTATTAAGAACAAATGTTCCCCTACCAACTCACCTCATTGATGACAAAAATCCTCCCATGGCAAGTCTGGCTTACCTCTTGCCCAATTCCTGTTTTGATTCTCCTAAGTAAAATAAGCTAAACAATGACCACATGACCCAATTCTCTCTGTATTCATCAAATCAAACTCGGAGATTTTGACCTTTCATAAGGTCAAAACTATATAAACCCTAAGCCAGCATAAATATTACTTCTATTAATGGTTTGCCCATTTTCCCAATTATTTTTGGCCTTATCCATCTACCAATATTGAGGACAACACCCCTGGGATTTCCGACCCACAGAAAATTTACAACACAAGAATGTCATTTTTAGCATGAATATTCAAATACAAAGCTATCTTCTGCAAAATAAATCAGAGTCCCTAAGCAGCATAATTTTGACTTATAGTATCACTTTTCAAAATGTGCTTATCTGCAATATGTCCATCTCTGGTGTGACTATCAAGCCCATCTGGTCCTTTATGTATGTTTTCTAAGAAGGTGAGTGCCTGAAAAGCAAATTGAATCTTAGTGTGATGATACGATTTCATTATTGTTTTCCAACACATGGTGGAGTTGGAGGAAAGGACCCCAAAGTTGATTTATTTGCTCCTTTCTTCCATCTCTTTTCTTCTCTCTCCCTCATGTCCCCTTTCCCTTTCTCTCCCTCCCCTCTCCTTCCACGCTTTAGAAAAAGAAACAAGATAAATGACTCTTTACTCCATTTCAGGCCAACAAAGGAAAGGAGACAAGGAAAAGGCTTTCACAGAGGGAGAATAAAAAATGGAGATGCGTGTAAAAGAATTCAGTTGCATCAAGTGAGCACATGGGGCTTATACATTTGACTATTCAATGCTCTTTTGTGGTAATCACTTAAATCTAAATTTCCTTCCTCCTATTTAGCTACTCTTTCTTTCACAACAATTAAAAATTACTGCAATCATGCATCTGTTCAGTATACCTCCAAGCTCTTTTAAACCTGCAGTTTTATTTTGTTCTGTCTTCATAGGGCTATCTCAGAAAGGAGTAAAATGTTACTAGCATCTCCCACCTTACTTGTTTTAACAGAAGTAGCAATTTTTTTCTTAAAAAAAAAAACAACCTTGGTCAATTATTCAAGATACAAATCCATGAAAAGGCAAATCAGGATTGGAAATCATCAGTTTTAAATTCAGTATCCTTTTACCCTATATTCCTCCCCAAAGATAAAATGGTATGTCTAAGACCTAGAGATACTCACACCACACAATCTCTTATCTGAGGCTATCTCATAAAGCTTGCTCACGGCTGAAACGATTATGGATCTATCACTGGTCCATGCATTCTTGCTTTTATGGATGTTCATTTTCCTTGCTTTCTAACACACATGCATTCTCTCAAAGGAAGATCCTGAAATCTTAGTTTGCTAACTATATTCTCAACTATACACTGAGGACAGTGGTGCATTTGCATTGTGCATCTGAACATGTTGCTGTCAAAGTGAAAAGTTGGCTGCGTTATCTGCAATGGGCAGAGTTCTATCCTCAGTGTATACAGCGTCTTCTGCTCAGTCTAGCAAACACAAAGTGAGGTGCTGCTACTGGGATTTTTTGCAAATGTTATTAAGATCTGACATCTGCTGGCCTCTAATTAAGAATAGAATCCAGGTGGCCTGAAGTGCACTCGTGAACCTGTAGGTCTGATCTGGAAATCAAACAAGGTAGTTAGGGTTCCATGCACAGAAACTCCTTCTACAGGAAGGAACTCTCACACTGAGTAGTCAGGTGCCTCTGGCAGAGCCGAGGGAGCATGGATGATAGTCACGAAGATGGAAAACCCAGAGCTAAAAACAAAGGAACTGAACTCTTCCAACAATCCTAATGAAACTTAAAGACTCCAGTTTCAGATGAGAAAACAGCCTGACTGACACCTTGATTACAGCCTGGAGTGACTTCAGGTAGGTGATCAGTCATGGCTGCCACCTCTTACGAACTCATACCCTCTAAACTGTTTGTTTGCAGTTACTACCTGTTAGATAGCAATGTAATAGAAAAATCATGCAGCAATAATGAGTCCATTTCCTGGCCCCTTCATAACCACTAATCCCATCAATAACAAGCTTTTTTTTCCCACACGGGGTCACAAACATGAGTTAATAGTTAACCCAACAGCCCAGATCACAAGAATAGGCTAAGTCATCCGTGGTTTTTCTGAGTACATTGCAAGTGTCAGGAGACACGACTTATTTTCTTACAGGAGTCCATGAGGGACAACTCTGCTTGTGTCGACTCAGCTGCTAGCGTCACTAAAACACACTTGTTTTCACGGTTGTTTTAGTTTCATCTCAAGATACTCTCCTCCCCAATTCTTATTGAGACATCTTTTTCTGTACTATGCAGCCACGGATAGGATGCTCATTAAGAGTGACATGTCATTTATCAAAAAGCTGAGGTCCTTTTTACCCGAGAACCACTTGGGAATAATGAATTCCATCTGCCAGTGAGAAGAGAGCCTCCCGGCAGTGGATAGGGGCAGAGAGGTGGGCACTCTGATGGAGGGGCAATGAGAGCAGAATACTCATTAGAACTGATGGGTGCCACTCCAACAAACATTTCTAAATGAGTTATGCTTAAATAGTTATCTATTTTTAAGATTATTTTCCCGAAATTTCAGAGACCAAGAATCTTCAACTGTACATGATCCAATTACAATTACTTTCAAAAAATAAAAAAAAAGAAGCCTCAAAGAAATTAGGGATGAATGTGAGAATGTAATGAGGTCTCACACCTCAACGGCAAAAGGGAGGAACCAAGGACACTGACTTTCAACCAATTCATCCTACTAAGATATTTAGTTTTTCATTCTAAGGGATCTTCTAAAACTCTTCCCAGAGTATCATATACAGCTTTTGTTTTTGATACTTTAAAAACTCTTTGATTTAGGATTTCCCATTTCTAAACGTGTTCTTTAACCTATCCAGAAAAGGGATCCTTTGAGAGAAAATATACAGAAGCTAAAGAATTAAAGAACTCCTTTTTTTCTTGTGTAAATGTTCCACATCTCTGCTCCTTTCTTCCACTTCAAATATGAACAGAGAGCCCACCGGGAAGACCGAGCCAATGGCATTCTTTTTGCTTCAACTGTGGACTTTACCACCAAGGTGTCAGAACATTTTATAAAAATGCAGTTTGAGCCCTTACTCGTTTTGTTCTTTCCAACTTCCTGCCTGTATGAAAAACTCACTTAAGATCACACACACACAGATATACACACCCCTAGAAAAAATAATAGCATACTACTCTCTTTGGATAG
Organism: Sorex araneus; assembly: GCF_027595985.1. Lineage (NCBI taxonomy): Eukaryota > Metazoa > Chordata > Mammalia > Eulipotyphla > Soricidae > Sorex > Sorex araneus. Next base: position 337,109,203 of record NC_073313.1, on the reverse strand, counting down.
TAGTAGCACGCTATGGCTTTTGAAAAGTTAGAAGACTTTCAGTTTGCTGTTAACTTGAGAGCATATTTAAGGGAACTGGAAGCAAGTGGTTGGACAAAGGGACTCCACTTGGACTCCATTCACCCATGGACACACTATGCTCAGCCTAATTTGTGCTTGATGGGTGGACTCTTATTGTCAAGGAAAATGATGTCTCTAAATATTCTCAGGAATCCAGAATGATGGGTAAAATCTATATCTGGTGAACAACATTAGACTCTACCCTTTGTGCAATCTAGGGGACATTCTGTCCTGGGCTGCAGGGGTGATGCCAGTCTGAGTTAAGCTGGGAGCAAGACAAACAAGGGGCACACCGGATATGAGGTGACACATCTTATCACACTAGATAGCAGTGAATAGATGTGCTCAGTGAGGCACAGGCCTTCTACTTTTCCAAAACTCTTTTAAATTGAAGGTATGGATAGAAATCAGATTTGTAACGTTTTAAAGATCTGTTTCCTTCTGTGCACATTATTTCCTTCTTTGCCAAACAGACATGTGCTCAAATCCCTACTCAGTTCCTAAATAAGCCATGCTAAACTAAGAAACAAGCTGTAAAAAAGCCTAGTACATGCACCCACACACACACATTTTAAGAGGAATTTTTGGCAGTGAGATAGATTGTGGTAGTACTTATACATTTTGCTATACTATTAAAATTACAAATGCTATCTACCCATCAAATTTTATTAGTATCTATCCACCCATACATGCATTTATCAGCCTCTGCACTTGCCAGTACCAACATTTCAAAGGCCCGACATTAAAAAAGATCACATTACAGATTATGAAAGTGCTGTGTTGTCTCTAAAATTCTCTTTTATGGATATATACATTCATATTAAGAAGCAGTACAACTAATATCGATTAATACTGAAAATTAAACTTTAGTCATCCACCTATAGAATACAAGACTTTTCCTTTCACTGAAGGGTGAAAGAATAAGTGAACCTTAACTTTACTTTCCCATTACCCACATAGTCCACATACACAGGTACATACCGGCAGAAACACAAACATGCCCAGCACACGCACACACACATTTTATCAAGAAACAAAGGTACTCCTTTGCCAATAATGAGGAAGATACATGGTTCACTGAGCTTTCTTCACACTGTTTTAATTCTTTTTTTCTTGGCTTTTTGGTTCAGACCTGGCAATGCACAGGGGTTACTCCTGGTTCATGTACTCAGGAATTACTCCTGATGGAGCTCGGGAGACCATAAGGGATGCTGGGAATCGAACCTGGGTAGGCCACGTGCAAGGCAAATGCCCTACCTGCTGTGCCATCACTCCAGCCCCTCTTCACACCTATTTTATGCCTGAAAAATAAAACCTTCCTTCTGGATCTTTCCATGGATATCCAACAGCACAGTTAGCCAGAGATAATGAAATAATATACTTCTAATGAAGAGTCCAAAATGCTCTTATTTCACAAAACAATGACAGAAGTACAACCCCTACAAATTTATCTTTGAAAGTACTTAGTTAACCAAGCACAAAAACTGCATTCAACCACCAATGTTGGTTTAACCTTTTCATTTTTCATAATGAAAGAAACAAGACCCAAGAAGTTTAAATGGCTTTTAAGTGTAATTATTTGCAACTTGTTCAAGAATGCAGTCTTACTGACAATCTAATCTGCTAACATTTAAAACTAAAAATACAATTTCTTTCTTTAATGACAAGGTTTCACAAAAACTACAGACAAATATTCCTAATGAAAATGAGCTGCTGTTCTGATTATTGTTACCTTTTGGTGCTCATTTTAAATATTTTTTTTTTGGCAAACGCTAAAACTATCAGAAAACAGCAACATGCACTTGCTTAATGTACACACACTTAGGGGCAGCCAAAGGACTGTTAGAACCTGGGATAGTATATGGGGTTTATCAGCTTTTCCATTCCACGACAATGGTCACACACCTTAATTTTTCCGTTCCAGCTTTGTACCTTGAGATTCGAGCCATAGACAGAGGAACTGACAAGGTGTCTAGCCAGCGCTTCTCATATTTTGGTTCATTAGCTATGGGCGAGGAAGGTGATGATGGAGCCTGTGCAAAATAAATGAGAATCAATAGTCATAGAATCAGTCAGGGAGCACCGCACGCAAGGAGAGGCACCCCTAGGCCCCTGGAACACCATGTCCCATAAAATTCAAGTTAAACCATTTTAATTGTTATAAACGCAAGGTGAGAAACAATTTCTCAAAGGTCTAGAAGGAAAGAAATGTCCTTTTATTTGAGCTTGAAATTATTTTCTTTCTTTCTAAGCAAAATATTGCACAGAAATTAAAAAAACAACAGAGAAAAGTCAAAGGGAAGGGTCTGGAAGAGAGACTTAAATTGGTGAAAAAGTTAAGAGACATGTGATAGGTACTAAGCCAGGAAGAATGCATGAAAGAGGTTCCCACATCAATCCGAAAGTTTAGCTGATAACCAATTTAGTCTAAGCATCAATCAATCAAGAACATGCACAACCTCCTGGTGGTTGGCTAAGTCACAAGCTCACATTTCTCCCCTAATGACAAGGACACTCCTATATTTTCAAAGAACACAAGCAGACAGGAAAGCCAGTGGAGTGAAGGAGCAGATCACCTCTGAGCAGGCACTACAGGTAAGAAGAAAATGAACTGGTGTATAAGCCTTTGCAACAATGTGACCATATATTACAACTTCCCACACCTGTCCAAGTGAAATATGTGTGAAAACAGGATGCTTATCATCCCAATGTTCCTGCTCTAGGATACCAGGAAAAGGCCCTGAACGTTTTTCCTGTAGGATCCAGCACAGAGGAGATTGCTGGCCATGGCACAGGTAGCTTGATGAAAGTCATCAAGCCTCTCAAGCATCGACCTTCCCGGTTTCAGTGGCAGAGGGACATAACCAGAACAAGGTACCAATCTCAGAACCATAAATATGAGTGAACCTTGAACATAGTAAGTATGACCCTACAGCAGGACCTGGTCACACACCAAAGCAGCAATGCCCAGCAATTTGTTCTACATTATTTTTATCTGCCCTTGTATTCAGCAATTATCATATAGAATGCAGCAAATGATTTGATTAATGAAAATAGGAGCACACTGGGTGGCAATGATAAATGTTATATATGGGTCTATTTAGGAAAATTAAAGCTATTCAGGAAATGTGGGTTAAACAAAATATCTTAAAGCTACTCCCCACTTGAAAAATCCAACAAGGACCAGAAACTGTCCAGATGGTGATGTTTCCTTAGCTCAAGTTCTTGAGGAGTCTTGCGTCCCAATCGTCCAAGACAGAATATAGGATTAATGGTATCAGATCCTAGTCCCTGGAACCTGCATAGATCTCCTTAATATTTGTAGATACGATTAAATTGAGGATACTAAAAGACCAAAGTTTACCCTGGATTACAGAGACATCATAGATGCTAACACATATATGTTTGCAGGACGAGGGTAGATTACGGAGGCTGCTGTGTGAAGAAGTGGCAAAGGTGGCGTGATTGGACCATAACACAAAAGTAACTACAGGAAGAGGCAGGAACCAACTTAGAGCCTATGGGGGAACAGGGTAAGTCCTGCAAAGTTTTAATTTCAGACAATAATGAACTGTTTTTCTTCCTCTCCTCGCACTCTTTATTTAAATTTATCCAGTCCATGACCAAGAGTCCAAAAGCAAAATATTGTGTCATTGGACATTTGTGCTAATTTAATGTTCATTTACTGTCACTTTTTATATTATGTTCTAATGTCTTTAAAAACATTTGCTCTTTTAGTGTGGGTATGATCACATAATTGGAAGAAACACATATTTATTATTTTATACTAGCATTAGCAAAACACTTATTTGTCTATGTGTATTATTGCTACATGTATAAAACATATTATAATGCAACATTCATTGAAATGTGACTTCAGACATCTATTTTTACTGAATTCTACTACCAGTATTTATATTCAGTTACTCATTTATGGTATAGCTCAGTACTACTGATGCTGGTGTGTGTTGTTTTTTCAGTTCAGTTTACCTCTTATTGCTAATTCATACAGGCAATCTATGGTATGCTATCAACATTCAGTTATTAGAATAATAACTGTCAAATCTCAACTTAAATTTTCATTGTGGGTTCTAGAATATAAATACATTTAATTGAATAAAATTGCATGTATTATTCTTTTAATCATTTCAAATTAATTTTTAATACTGGCTAAAGAAGCAATTCCCCACAAAGAAAAACCATTTTTCCTTTACAAAATCAGGTTGCATTTCACACCCCTTTGGGCAAATTTTAGCTTCAAACACTATCCTTTTGAAGGAAGCTTTTCTCTCCCTTTGCCTTGAAGTATTTCTCACTTGGGGGCCACTGTAAGTCAAGAGTTTCATGTCAGATTCAACAAACATTTCCTCTGGAAAAAAAATAATAGCATTATCCAGAGCACAATTTAGAGAAAAGAATTCTAAAATCATTTGGCTGCAAAATTGCTTCAGATTCAGAGGCGTTTCCTCAGCTCATTGAGTTTCTGTGACATGTAAACAGTCCTCCCCATCAGATACCTTGGATGAAGCTTCTGGAATGGCAAGCCCAAGAAGGTCAAGAGCAATGCCTCAGAGGAGTCAAAAACCCTGTATTGCAGAAAACCCCTGCACCCTTTTCCCTCTGTAAACACTGAAGTGAGTCCCACAGACCTTCTAGAGCCCATAATCTCTGTTCTGGCTGATCCCACTCAGAGCAGACCCCCCACAATTGAGCAAATTCCAATCGAGGAAGTTCAGCGGCAGAGAAGTTCGCTGCCCTAATCTCAGTCCCCCAAATCACACCAGCTTAATAACTTGAGGAGCAGACTCCCACTAGCATGTCTGACAGACTACAGCTGTCTTCAGCAGCTCCTGGGGACTTGCTGCACACAGGAGTGCTGGCCACAGGTGACTCGCCTGTTGCAGCACCATCTACCAACCGCCCTCCGCTGCTGCCCACATGAGCAATGTCAGATGAGGGGAGTGAGAGCATGTTTTCCTGTTTGATGTGAGATCCTGTGGAAAGTTGCCACTGAGGAAAAGAAGAAATGACTGTTCTGAAATATTTATATGTGGCTGACCAAATTACAAGAAAAACGTTTGCTCTTTTGGTGTGGACGTGATCACAGAATTGGAAGGAATGCCTACTTATTATTTTATACTAGTATTATTAAAACACTCACTTGTCTCTACACACTGCTGCTGCCTGTGTGATGAGATGCCATAGTGATTCTGAACTGAGCGCTAGATCGAGCTGAACAGTGCAGCTTACTATTCTTGGCGTAGGACACAGAGACCACGCAAGACCAGTGCCAGGAAGGCTGAGAGAGAGCACATGCACCTACCTCCAGCAGTGAACCTGTGTGATGTGCTGCTTAAAGGTCTAAGTGTCATTCCGGACTTAGTGAGTCATCTTGGATGCATGCATCATCCTCTACTTTCTAAAACTTTCTGTAATTCACATGCAATTTCTTTGACAGAATTCACCAAGTACGGGATAATTGAGATTTCTCAAACCCATATAGTCCTAAACAGTTTATTCAAGCCCACTGACATTTTTGAGATTGGTTATTCTGTAGACTAGGTTTCAGTGAACTCAACAGCTTGAACTCTTCTCTAGCCTTGCTGACGTCTCCTGTCCCCTCAGCTTCTGAGCAGAGTGTTGAAAATTCCAAATATGGTCTTAATTTTTTCTATTTATTTTTCTCTCTTATTATTGCTTTCTTTTTTTTTTTCTTTTTGGGTCACACCTGGTGATCCTCATGAGTTACTCCTGGCTCTGCACTCAGGAATTACTCCTGGTAGTGCTTGGAGGACCATATGGGATGCTGGGAATTGAACCCAGGTCTGCCGCTTACAAGGCAAATGCCCTACCCGCTGTACTATTGCTCTGCTTTCATGTATTTGGAAATAGAGTTATTAGGTGAATCATATTAAATTGAGGACAGTGGTGTTTTCTTGTTGAATTCTTCAGTCAAAAAAGCAAATTTCCTTTTTGTTTTCAGTAAAATTCTTATTTTCAAATTACTTCTTCATAATTGACTACATCTTCATGATTCATAATTACAATATATAGAATATATGTCCTCCTCTCTCTATGTCCATCTCTCTGAATTTTCATACATGTTCACGTACAAAAACAAACGTGATGTTGGAGTTTTCTTTTTATTTCAGTCTGACAACTTCTATATTTTCTTTATACAGACCATTTATATTGAGTGTCGTATCACATGACTTTATGTAACATCACTGGGTTTAGTTACATATTAATAATTTGCTTGCTACTCATGCCTCATAGTTCTCTCTGCTATTTTTGTGCTCCATTGAATATATTCTTAACTTTTTAGAAAAAAACTTAATTTCTATTTTTTTTTCAGAAACACTGTTATTCATAGTTGAGTTTTAGGCATATGATGTTTCCTGCACCAGGTCCATCACCAGTGTCAAATTTCCTCCACCAACATCCCCTAGTTCCCACCTAACCCCTCTCCAACTCCCAGTCTGCCTGGTTAACAGACACATTTTAAGACATTTTCTTTTGACAGTAGGAACTATTATACATACTCTTAACTTATGAGTATTTTATTTTGAATTAATATTGACTCATTTCAAACGTTATATCTGATGCATCAGCCTTTCTACAATTCTCAGATACAAAAACTTCACAACTCTATTTCAATTTTTTGCCACCTATTGTGTTTATTAGTCTTGCTGCATATTTTCCACATACATTATCAATTCCACTTTGTGTCCACTTTGTCCTCTAAACTATAATCTATCTTTCAAAGAAAATATATTTCATATTAATGACCACATATTTGCCATTTACTATATTCTTTTTCTTTCCTGACTGTTCAAATCTCCATCTGGTGTTTTGTCCTTTCAACTTGAAAAGCATCTTTTAGTATTTCTTGCAGTACAGGGTCTGTGGGCGACATTTTATTGTAACTTAATTTTAAAATGCCTACAACCCCTCATTTTTAGAGAGTTTCCCTCCTGGATACAGAATTCTAAAAAGTATAAATAATATTTATAATACAGTACCTATGGACATAACATTGTTGTATTATTGTTAATCTGGCAGCTGTCTAAATTTTCTTTTCCTTGCTTTTCAATAGTCTAATTGGTGTATGTCCACATCCCAATCTCAACCTAGGACCCAGATGTAGGCATTGTATTCCACCTGATGTGTCCCACTGGTCACTGATGCACATTGCCTGTTGTTCACTTTTCTTTTTGTAATAAAGAAGGCTGATTCTATGGATATAGCAACAAGTCTAACAACAAGTTTTCTGATATCTCTGATCTAAATAAGGACTGGCATATTTTACTTTTAATTTTAATATTTCCAGTTTTAATTTTAGTATTTCCTGTATATAAAAACAATATATCAACATACATTAAAAGTTTTATTGAAAGAATTAGTCTTTCAAAATAGTCTTATTGAAAGAATTTTAGGAAAATTTAAAGGGGAAGAAAGAGAGAAAAGGAAAGAGAGAAAGAGAGAAAGTAAGAGTGAGATAGAGATGTTTAAGAGAGAAAATAGGCTTCTCCAGAGGGGAAAATCCCCTTAAAGTCTCAGTATTTTCTCGGTATTTTCTGAGAGTTCTGTCTGTTTACTCAATAAAATAATATTTTCCCCTAAAGCTCTGGCCATATTTGTAACAATTGTTAGTCTGTCTGCTAAATATAATATCTTTATATGGAATTATTTTTATTGGTATTTTTTTCCTTAGCTTTATATTACTTTTCTTGTCAATTTGCATTGACAAGACTAGGAACTTTTTAAAATTTTTCACTTTTTCATTGTCATTGGCTTACAATATCATGACCTTCCTAGGGATTGGCTTCATAACGTTGTGTGTGTAATTCTTTTAACTTCTACTACCTAAGTTCCAGTGCCGTTCTACTGCCAAACACAATTCATCTATGCATTATGTATTCCTCCCACTCCTTACACACCTTTCCCTCTGGTAATCATTATGGTTTTCAATTAGTCCAGTTTTGTTTGTTGTTTCTTGCCAGTGCGTTTGTTTAAGCTGTACTTATTCCAAATATGAGTGAAAGTATCAAGTAACTGTCTTTCAATTACAGACTTTTGAAATAGAATAATCACTTCAAGCTCCATCTCTTTTGTCCCAAAGGGCAAAAATTGTATTTTTTCAATGGCAAAATAATATTCCATTGAATGTGTGTATGCATACCCAATTTCTTTATTTAGCCCTCTTCCAATGGAAATTTAGATTGATTCCATGTTTTGGCTATTATACTGGGTTATGAATATCCTTCCAAATTAGTGTTTTCTAAGGCAAATCTGCAATAGTACAGTGAGTAGGGCATTTGCTTTGAACATGGCCGACTCAGTTTTGATTCCCAGTACCACATATGGTCCCTTGAGCAATGCCAGAAGTGATCACTGAGCACAGAGCCAGGAGTAAGCCTTGCACACAGCGAATATGGACCCATTAAAAAAAAACAAAAGTAAAATCAGTGTTTTCATATTCTTTAGCAAAAATGCCTCAGAGTGGTATCATGAATCATGTAAAATTTTCATTTTTAATTTTTTCAGGAATATGCTATATCATTTTCCACACAACCTGTGCCAATTTACATTCCCACCAATAATGTATCAGAGTCCCCTTTTCTCCACATCTATACCAAAACATTGGATATAGGACATTATTACCTGAGGGAGGTGATAGAAACTGTACAATGGAAACAACTTTGGTGCAACTTCGGACAACCTCTGAAGAGGTGGGAGAAAGTGCTGGCTCACTTCGCCTGTGTGACTTGCCATGAAAGTCAGTGGCAGGCCACCAGGCAGAAGAAAAGCTGCTCTTTCAGAACTCAGCCTCCCCACACGGGCCCATCTCTAAATAAGAACAAACTAATGGCAAGTTCTACTTTGGTAAGTCTGTGCAGGATGCGCGCGCGCGCGCGCGCGCGCGCGCGCGCGTGTGTGTGTGTGTGTGTGTGTGTGAGAGAGAGAGAGAGAGAGAGAGAGAGAGAGAGTGCCTTGTTTCGTGCCATCGGAGTTATTTCAATGGCATTTTAAATAAGACATTGGAGGGGCTACTGTAAGACAAGGAGGAGCCCCATAAGAACAACAAATCCCACAGAAAGATGACACAAAACCACATCACAATAATCTCTCTCAATGTCAATGGCCTAAATGCACCTATCAAGAGACACAGAGTGGCTAAATGGATCCGGAAATTAAACCCAACATTCTGTTGCCTGCAAGAAACACACCTGAACAAACAGAGTAAACATAGACTCAAAGTCAAAGGATGGAAAACAATCCTCCAAGCAAACAACCCCCTTAAAAAAGCTGGAGTGGCCATCCTGGTATCCGACAACATAGATTTTAGGATGAAAAAGATCAAAAGGGACAGCAAAGGTCATTTTCTGTTTATCAAGGGATATGTACAACAGGAAGAAATCACACTCTTAAACGTATATGCTCCTAACGAACGACCGGCTAAATATTTAAAACAACTCCTAACAGACTTCAAAGAGGACATCACTAACAGCACAATTGTAGTCGGAGACTTCAATACGGCCTTATCGCCTCTAGATAGATCCACAAGAACAAAACTCAACAAGGAAACACTGACTCTGAAAGAAGAAATAGAAGAGAGAGGCCTAATAGACCTATACAGGGCCTTACACCCCAAAAAGAAAGAATACACATTCTTTTCCAGTGCACACGGAACATTTTCTAAAATAGACCATGTACTGGGCCCCAGAACATACCTCAATAGAATCGGAAAAATAGAAATTGTATCAACCATTTTTTCAGACCACGATGCGCTGAAGATAGAAGCTAACCACTCGCAAACACGGAAAATCAAATCAAACACCTGGAAACTAAACAATTCAATGTTGAACAATGAGTGGGTCAGGAAGGAAATCCAGGAAGAAATCAAAAGATACTTAGAAACTAATGAGAATGAAGACACGAGCTACCAAAACCTATGGGACGCAGCTAAAGCCGTGTTAAGGGGAAAATTTATAGCTCTCCAAGCATTCCTCAGGAAGGAAGAAAGGACCCACATAGATAGCTTGACTTCACGACTCAAGACCCTAGAAAAGGACCAGAAAAAGGACTCCAAACCAGACCGAAGGAAAGAAATAATAAAAATTAGAGCAGAAATTAATGACATCGAAACCAAAAAAACAATCCGAAAGATCAATGAAACAAAGAGTTGGTTCTTTGAGAAAATAAATAAGATTGATAAACCGCTAGCAAGACTCACAAAGAAAGAAAGAGAGAAAACTCTAATAAATCGAATCAGAAATGAAAAGGGGGACATCATAACAGAAACCAGTGAGATTCAAAAGATCATTAGAGACTACTTTGAAGGTCTTTACGCCACAAAGAAGGAGAACCTAAAAGAAATGGATGGATTCCTTGATTCCTACAATCTCCCAACACTGAAGAAAGAAGACCTGGAATACCTGAATAGACCCATCAATGTTAAGGAAATTGAAACTGTAATCAAAAACCTCCCCAAAAACAAAAGCCCAGGCCCAGATGGTTTCACTGGCGAATTCTTCCAAACATTTAAAGAAGACCTATTGCCTGTTTTCCTCAAACTTTTCCAGGACATTGAAAAAACAGGAACTCTCCCAAACAGTTTCTATGAAGCACATATCTCCCTAATACCAAAAGCAAACAAAGACACCACTAAGAAAGAAAATTACAGACCAATTTCCCTGATGAACACCGATGCGAAGATCCTCAACAAAATACTAGCAAATAGGATCCAACAACTCATCAAAAAGATCATACATCACGACCAAGTGGGATTCATCCCAGGGATGCAAGGATGGTTTAACATTCGGAAATCAATCAACATAATCCAGCATATCAACAAAAGTAAAGACAAAAACCATATGATCATATCAATAGATGCAGAGAAAGCATTTGTCAAGATCCAACATCCTTTCATGATGAAAACCCTCGCCAAAATGGGGTTTGGAGGAACTTTCCTCAAGATAGTCGAAGCCATCTATCACAAGCCTACGGCAAGCATTATCCTCAACGGGGAAAAACTAAGGGCCTTTCCTCTGAGATCGGGCACAAGACAAGGATGCCCACTCTCACCACTCCTCTTCAATATAGTACTGGAAGTACTTGCGATAGCTATTAGACAAGAAAAAGAGATTAAGGGCATCCAGATAGGAAGGGAAGAAATCAAACTCTCACTATTTGCAGACGACATGATACTATATCTAGAGAAGCCTAAAACCTCTACTAAGAAACTCTTAGAAACAATAGACTTATACAGTAAAGTTGCAGGCTACAAAATCAATACCCAAAAATCCATGGCCTTCATATATGCAAACAATGAGGCAGAGGAAAGGGACATGAAAAAAGCAATCCCATTCACAATCGTGCCCCAGAAAATCAAGTACCTCGGAATCAGCTTAACCAAGGAAGTAAAAGACCTTTACAAAGAAAACTACATAACGCTACTCCATGAAAACAAAGAGGACATGAGGAAATGGAAACATATACCCTGCTCGTGGATAGGGAGAATCAATGTTGTCAAAATGGCAATACTCCCTAAAGCATTATACAGATTCAATGCGATCCCTATAAATATACCCATGACACTCTTCAAAGAAATGGATCAAGCAATCCTAAAATTCATATGGAATAACAAACGTCCAAGGATAGCTAAAACAATTCTTGGGAAAAAGATGATGGGAGGCATCACCCTCCCCAGCCTCAATCTTTACTACAAAGCAGTGACAATTAAAACAGCATGGTACTGGAACAAAGGCAGAGCCGTAGACCAATGGAACAGGGTGGAATATCCCTACACACAACCCCAAATGTATGATCATCTAATCTTTGATAAGGGAGCAAGAGATGTGAAGTGGAGCAAGGAAAGCCTCTTTAACAAATGGTGCTGGCAAAACTGGACAACCACATGCAAAAAAATGGGTTTAGACCTTGACCTGACACCATGCACAAAAGTCAGATCAAAATGGATTAAAGACCTCAACATTAGACCACAAACCATAAGGTACATTGAAGACAAGGTCAGCAAAACCCTCCACGATATTGAAGATAAAGGTATCTTCAAACGTGACACGGAACTAAGCAATCTAGTAAAAACAGAGATCAACAAATGGGACTACATTAAACTAAAAAGCTTCTGCACCGCAAGATTTACTGTGACCAGAATACAAAGACTATCCACAGAATGGGAAAGGATATTTACACAATACCCATCAGATAAGGGGTTGATATCAATGGTATATAAAGCACTGGTTGAACTCTACAAAAAGAAAACATCCAACCCCATCAAAAAATGGGGCGAAGAAATGAACAGAAACTTTACCAAGGAAGAAATACGAATGGCCAAAAGGCACATGAAAAAGTGCTCTGCATCACTAATCATCAGAGAGATGCAGATCAAAACAACCATGAGATACCACCTCACACCACAGAGACTGGCACACATCCAAAAGAACAAAAGCAACCACTGTTGGAGAGGATGTGGGGAGAAAGGGACCCTTCTACACTGCTGGTGGGAATGCCGGCTAGTTCAGCCCTTTTGGAAAACAGTATGGACGATTCTCAGAAAACTAGAGGTTGAGCTCCCATTTGACCCAGCAATACCACTGCTGGGAATATATCCCAGAGAGGCAAAAAAGTACAATCGAAACAACATCTGCACATGTATGTTCATCGCAGCACTGTTTACAATAGCCAGAATCTGGAAAAAACCCGAATGCCCCAAAACGGATGACTGGCTGAGGAAACTTTGGTACATCTATACAATGGAATACTATGCAGCTGTTAGAAAAAAGGAAGTCAAGAATTTTGTAGTTAAGTGGATGGGCATGAAAAGTTTCATGCTGAGTGAAATGAGTCAGAAAGAGAGAGACAGACATAGAAAGACTGCACTCATCTATGGTATATAGAATATCAGAGTGGGAGACTAATACCCAAGAACTGTAGAAATAAGTACCAGGAGGTTGACCCCATGGCTTCGCGGCTGGCCTCACGTTCCGGGGAAAGGGCAACTCAGAGAAGCGATCACCAACTACATTGTAGTTGAAGGCCATGTGGGGGAAGGGAGTTGTGGGCTGAATGAGGGCTAGAGACTGAGCACAGCGGCCACTGAACACCTTTATTGCAAACCACAACAGCTAATTAGAGAGAGAGAACAGAAGGGAATGCCCTGCCACAGTGGCAGGGTGGGGTGGGGGGGAGATGGGATTGGGGAGGGTGGGAGGGACGCTGGGTTTACGGGTGGTGGAGAATGGGCACTGGTGAAGGGATGGGTTCCCGAACTTTGTATGAGGGAAGTATAAGCACAAAAGTGTATAAATCTGTAACTGTACCCTCACGGTGATTCTCTAATTAAAAATAAATAAATTATAAAAAAAAATAAATAAGACATTGGTTGGTATGGTATCTTTGTACATCATACTTATACCATATTTTACTAAAAACCTATGCATGGCTGAGTATTTACATGTTTATAAAATACATTTCTATGTCATGAGTATGTTATTTTAACATGATATAATCCTAAACCCATATATCTTCAAATTTTTTCTACTACTGCCTGTAGAAAAAATTTCTTTGCTACCTCTGGAAGTCTCACAGCATGTAGAGGTCTTAGACCATTCTTCCTAATATTTAAAAAGAATCCAAAAAAACTCATGTCTGCAATGAACACGTAAAAATCACTTTCCTTTCTTTTTCACCCAGGAACATAAATTCAGTATTTCTAAGAAATAGTTGGAGCAGCTTTGGAATGAAAATTAGCATTGACAGCTGCTGCCATGTCGACTCACCCACTGGCCCTGCTCTTCAGATATACTAACTACATCTCCGAGGAGATGCAAGCCAAGCAGCTGAAATTCATGGACACATCGGCCTCTTGGATGAAAGCCCTGGGGCCTGGAAGCGGGACAGGCTGAGTCCTCATCCTGTCAAAACCCCAACAGCAGCACCCACACCGCACTTCTTTCTCTGCACTGAAGGTCTAACTCCACAGCTTCACTGAGAACCTCTGCAGACTCATCCCAGTTCTCTACATGCTGAGGTTTCTGGACCACAGGGCCACACATACATACAGTCACACAATCTCCAAATTCCACAGTACTGAAATTCCAGTAAGAGCTCACCAAATTAGATGAGAAAGCAACATAGAAGCCAGCTAAACAACAAACATGAACAGTAACCCAAAAGGCTCAACTGGAGACAAACAACTAAGTAAATCCTTAGATAAAGACCTAACAACTCTGTGGTGAGATATAACAATTTTTACAAATATTCTTTTACTAAAGTATTTTTGATAACTCCTTTAGCCATTTGGCTGCAACAAGTAATATAAAACAAATCACCCTTATACTTGCTAAGGGAGCAGGCTGGGAAAACGGGGACAATTGGTGGAGGAACTGTCATTTAGGTGGTGGGATTGATGTTGGAACATCAAAAGCCTGTAACAATTGTATTATGAACAATTTTGTAAGACATTGTGTTTAAATTTAAAAAAATAGTGGCACTAATAATTTCCACTAATTAACTTCTTTTTTGGACTTGGCCTGAAATATAAAATATCCGTGTATAAAGTATGGCCTTTCACACATGAAAATGAAAACAAAACAAAACAAGGAAACAGATAAAGGCCAGTGGGTCCTGAGGTCTGAGTCAGAAAGCCTACCCTGAACTTGAATCCTGTGTGTGGCTGCTGTTTGTTTTATGGCCACATCCAGAGGTTGTTAAGGCTCACTACAGGCTCTGTTCTCAGGGATCACTCCTGGTGAGACTCGGGATCATACAGGTGCAGGCGATCAAACTAGGTTGGTTCTCACATTATCCAGGCCCTTGCCAGGCCCCTCTCACCCCACACTTGTACCCACCATCCTGTCACTTTCTGGAGTCCACTGGGACCCAGTGAGTCTGTCAGGAACATGCCCACCTCCACTTGGCATCTGTCATCTGCGACCTGCACACTCACACCGTGGTTTGTGGAAAGGCCTCCCTACACATCTATTTTCCTTGGAAAAGAAAAGGTAGAAGTTTTGCTGCATTAAGGAAACCATCTGTTCTTTGCTTAGCCCGGATCTATTTTTATCAGGGTACCATCCCCAGCCCCAGCCCAGGCAGCCGACCTCCACTACCCCACCACCACCGCCACACTCCGGGCCGCTTTCCACGCACTTGGGCCGAGCCTCACGCTCGGTGAATGAATATATATATATATTATATATATAATATGAATATATTATAATATATAATATGTGAATATATTCCTGGACCGCGCGGCTGCATAGAGCCCAGCAAATTACCGAGAGTATCCCGCCAGCATGGAAGAGCCTGGCAAGTTCCCCATGGCATATTCAATATGCCAAATACAGTAACAATAACAGTCTCATTCCCCTGACCCTGTAAAGAAGCCTCCAATCATTGGGAAAGACGAGTAAGGAGAGGCTGCTAAAATCTCAGGGCTGGGACGAATGGAGACAGTAACTGGTGCCCGTTCGAGTAAATCAATGAACAATGGGATGACAGTGATACGGTGATACCATCCCCTCCATAATACCCTCCAGTGTGGGGTATAGAATGATTACACAAATACAAAGCAACCAACAATGTGATGAAACACTATCACAAGAGCAAACAAACAAAACAGCAACAACAACAAGAAATAAAACCAAACCAAAAGGCATCAGGAAAATGTAGTCCCATGTATGAAATCTAGAAACAAGGAAAGGAGAAACTTTGAGCTTTAGAGAGCATTCTCACGGAGAAAACGTGATGGTCTCATTTCAGTTTGGTAGAGTGTGCGTCTGTCCCCTGCTTGGGTACACAGACTGACACTGTCCTTGGCTAGTAGTTACAATGCAGCACATGATCAGGAACGACAGTGAAAATGTGCTCTCTCTTTGACAGATTTAGCTGGACATCTGAATTTATGCTTCTACCTCCCCCACTCCCACGAAAGACACATTCTGAAAATATTCCTTGCCTTACTAAAATACTGGCTTTCTGTCATGAAGAGTGAAATGAATTACAGAATTATTTATATAAAACTTCTATAATATTTCTCATTTTTGGTGAAAAGCTAGATGCATCTCACCTATACTCTAAAAATTTGCAGACTAAAGAATCTAACACAGTCTGAGAAAACAGTTTTTTTTTCCTTCCCTACAGGAAAGACTTAAAATTGGATGTAAAGTAAACAGTCATACTGTATTTTGGATCTTGGCCCAGAAACCTGAACGGTTAAAAATAAGAAACATAAAAAGCATATATTTTTAAGATTCACATAATCGAAAGTGAAAGACGCATAAGCTAAAAAGTTAACAGAGTTTTCCAGTATGATTCTTAAAAGTTTTTTATTTAAAGGAAGAATTTTTTTATAATTATATAATTAATTTTGCTGTCAGTGTCTAATTTAAGATAAGTACATAATGTCTCTGATGATGGATTATTTTGACTGCAATATTACAGTCCTTTTAAACACTATTCATATTCATTGCTGTCGTCTTTCTTATTTTAAAAAACTGTAATCACCTTGACATATGGCAGCTTCATGATCATTTGGGGAAATAGTCGGTGATTATGCTGTGTCTATATTGTAATTTTTCCTTCACTCTCTTTAGTGACTTTGCAGTAGTAATTTTCACTTTTGAACTTATTCGCCTTACAGTTTTATATTAGTTTTGTGTCACAGTCCTGGCCCTCTTCCTCAATTCTCTCAGTATCTCCACATGCAAAAGCATGTGTGACAGCCAGGTTTCACGTGGTGGGACTCTACTCAACCCTCATGTGAATGCCCAAGGAGGGATGCTGGGAGTCCAATCCATAGGTAAGAAGGGAAAGTAAGTGGGTTAGGTAGTCATTTGGAACCTGGGGACAGGTTCTGGGGCACATGTCAGAATTCAGTGAAACTAAAATACAGTATTTAGTCTGCCCAGTAAATTCATATTGTGATTTATACCGGTTTCATCCTTCTAGTACTGATTATTTTCAGATCTAATGAAAAGAAGTGCAAGAAAACCTCTACAGGGGTGACCACTCACTAAGTTCTATATCCATAGGAATACTAAGAATGTCATCGGTGGTGTCAGAACTAACTCCACAGATGGCGATTAATCAATGAGTTCCCTATTCATGGTTTAGCAAAGAGCAGCATCAGCGCCAGAATGGTATCAACCAATGAGCTGTAAATCAATGGTAACACCAAGATACACATCAACAATTTCAGGCTGACTCTAAAGATGGAGATCAACAAGTAAGTTCTCAATCCTTGGGAATACCAAGACAAGTGGAAGCATTGCTAGAAACGACTAAGCAGATATGATTAATCCAAAGGAGCTGTATCTATTGTACCCTCTCTTCCCCCCAAAAAATCCAGTGCCAGAAATGATTTTAAATATGGAGAATAATAAACTATTTTCATGATAACATGAAGATCACCAGCAATGCCACACACTAATCTATATATTTTGTTCAATAAATAAAATTCTCAGAGAAGCATAACAAAAAAGTGCACAAACAATACGAGAACTAACTGTAGATGGAGATCAATACATACATATGCTCATATATGCTCTATAATTAAGGAAACATTGTGATAACTATACCAGTTAACCTAGACAAAATTTACTCTTCTTAAAAGCTCAATAACTGTATCACTGTGATCTCATTGTCGATTTACTTGAGCGGGCACCAGTAATATCTCTATTACACTCAGCTCTGAGATTTTTAGCAGCCTCTCCTTACTTGTCTTTCCCAATGATTGGAGGCTCTTTCAGGGTCAAGGGAATGAGACCTATCGTTACTGTTTTTGGCATATCGAATACGGCATGGGTAGCTTGCCAGGCTCTGCCATGCAGGTGGGATAGTCTCGGTAGCTTGCTGGGTTCTCTGAGAGGTACGTATATACGTTTTCTGTATTTGAGATATCAATATGCCATGGGGAGCTTGCAAGGCTCTCCCGTGGGGGCAATAGATTCTTGGTAGCTTGTCAGGATCTCCAAGAGGGAGAACAAGGCTATTAGATGTCTTGCAGCCGCTTTTCGGCCTCGCGCTTCCAGGAGTTTAGTCTTATAGTCTCTGGATGCTGGCCGTTGGTGGGATTACATGGCACTGGGGGCAGTTTGTGGGTGTGGCTGCCAAGCTATTGGAAAATGGGTGGTCTGGGTGGAGAAGGCCCAGTCCCAATCCGAGCAGGCTTGGAGATCTTAGCCCCGGGTACCGCACATCTGGGTTCCTCTGCCAGTCCCTCATGTGTGAGGCTCATCCGAATGTGTGGAGAGTGGCCTTGAGCATGGCTGTGGCTGGGTCCTGGATCAATAAATGGTATTTATCTATATCCATGGATATATATATATATATGTATATATATATATAAGTAAATACCACAAAGAAAATAACTGATTAAAGTCGGAGATCAACCAAAGAGTTGTTTATTCACAGTAACATAAAAACGGTTACCACGTTCACCATAGTAACTAGACCTGCCTGAGGAAGATGAATCAATGAGCTCTTCATCCACTGTAATGCCAATAAAAACAACTCCTAGTGAATGATGCTTAGATGGCTTGCTCGGGATGGGAGATGTGTGCTGAAAATAGACTATAGACCAAACATGATGGCCCTTACTATCTGTATTGAAAACCATAACACCCAAAAGGAGAGAGACAGTAAAAGGAAATATGCCCGCCACAGAGGCGGGGGGGGGGGGGTTGGGGGGGGAGTGGCCAGAGAGATACTGGGAACATTGGTAGTAGAGAATGGACACTGATGGAGGGATTGGTACTCAATCATTGTATGACTGAAATGTAATCAGGAAAGTTTGTAAGTCTGTAACTGTATCTCATAGTGATTCATTAAAAATTTTTTAAAAATAAAATAAACCAACTCCACAATCAGAACAGTCTCTACAGAGATCAATTAATATGTTCCATACGCACGACTGCATGAAGATAACCAGTGATCGTACCTGAACTGATTCCACAATTGGCAATCAAAGAGCTCAATATTTATATTAGTGGCAAGAGAATCACCACCAGAGCCTGAACGGGCTCTCCAGATGGTGATCAATCCTTGTGCTCTATGTATATCATGGAACTGCCAAGACATTCACCATCAGTGCCAAGAGGAGCCCAGTGTTCATCCCTGTCATGTTCACCCAGGAACATAATTCTCAAGAGCAGAGCCCACCGAGGGTCAGCTCATGTGGAGTTATCCCATTCCACTAAAAATACAAAAGTAGATATACCAGCTTAGTCCAATGTCCTTTTTTTCCCCAAAACAAATCCTATAGGAATGTGGCTCATGAAAGTTTGCTAATCATTGATTCCACTCTTCTTAAAAATTGTCTATAAGAGTAATTCCTTGCTTTGTTTACAGAAACTGCCAGATCAGCACTGCTGCTCCTTTTGAGTTAGAAAATTCAGCTCTGGTTTTGTCTCAGGTACTAAGCAAGGTCACAAGATAAACAAGTATTTATTTAATATAGATTTGGAGACTACAGCAAAATTATTTTTATCTCCTTTTCACATGAAAATAAACTAGATTTAAAATAGACTAAATTAAGGACATGTAAGTTCAGAACTTGAAATAAATTATTGATTAATACTATAGAGGCATTTTTAGGCTCTATATGTTTTGGGATGTGATATATTTTATAACTTTAAATCTGCATATTACTTCATTTCTTTTGAATTTTTTTGGTCATTTGCCAATTTTTACAACTTGTATGTGAAGATCTTTGAAATTAAGCTAAATTCATTTTGGTACAGAGGACATCTCTTAATGAAACCCTCTTTCCTCTGGGTTAATTTGTACTTCTATGAATCTTAACAGTAGATTTCAAAGATTATCCTACTGCTTAAGGTACTATCATAAAACCAGCGTCACACAAAGAACAAACGCTGTAAGAATCAATCCCTCTTCTTTGTCATTTACTCAATGGTATGCCAAAATATATTAAAGAAAATTATGTAACTTATCTTCTTTCCACTAACTTTACCTTCTGGAGTATTTTGTGTTTTGGCTCTGGAGTACTTTGGCTCTAAAAATAAATGCATTGCATTACTGGAAAAGAAAACATAATTAATATGAATTACCTCTAGTATAAAAACAATCAGTGATTGGTTTCCACATTTTAAAAAAGATTGGAATTTTAGATGTTGCTCATAAAGATAATAATTTGAATATTATACTGTTATTAAAATGTAATTTTAGTAGAAATATAGACAAGAGATATCTTACGAAAATATCAGACATGGTGAGGAGTTGTAGCTGTTGTAGTCCTGTTGGGAGACCAGCTGTTGAAGCCACAGCATCAGTGGCCTGTCCATCAGTAGTAGTCCTCCTCTACTCTATCAGAAGAACACAGTCATCTGGTCTTTGCTAGTTCTCACCATATATCTACACCCCTGCCTCTGGCTGCCCTGGGGGAAGACCCAACTGAGGATGGGATTGGGGGCAGAGGAATCACTGAATCTAAACTTTATTCCACCCCTCCTCTCAAAGCACTGTACCACAACGCTTCTCTTGGTCAGTATTCTCCATTTAGGCACCAGGCACACTATGGGCCCTTCTCTGATTTCTCCAAGGAATTTTTACAACTTCCTTCCCCAGATTCTTCTTGCAGGTGAGATCCCCATGTCCAGCACTCATCCCACTGTCAGCATACCATAGACACAGGTGCTGATGGAGGATATTCCCTGTGACGCATAACCGCTCTTCAAGTTAGAACCAAACCAAATACAACTTCCTCTAGCATTCTTCCCTGGAGCTCCCGAGTACATAAAGTGGCTAGCACAGACTCAATGGCCACCATTTATAGTTATCCTAAGAAATGGAGTAGTGGGAAAAAGTCTCCATGAAAATACAAAACTGTCTCAAAAACATGTGGCACTGTTCTGGAATAGACTTTTCTGCCCAAGTCTGGTGAGCTGGCCAAGGAACACTTTGCTTGTGATATCAGTAGGCCAGATGCATGGCCTTAATATGTTTGACTTGGGCAACAGTGCAGTGAACTCTGTTTCTATACAGTAATTTTCTATATTTTCTTTATTGCTTCTCATCTCAATTGACAATGTTTTCTAACCTGAGAGTGGGTGGGTGGGGGATAAGTAACCTGGGGAGAATTTGAAAAACATCTTCTTTCCTTAATCATTTGAAAAATAGAGGTGGATTCACCATATGATTCATCAATACCACTTCTGGGCATCTAAACCCAAATACAAAAACATTAATTCAAAAGGATAAATGCACACCTATGTTCACCACTGCACTTTGTATAATAGTCAATATATGGAAACATTCCAAATGCTCAACTACAGATGAATGGATCAGTAAGTTGTGTTAGGGGGCTGGAACAATAGTACAGTAGGTAGCGTCTTTGCCTTGCATGTGGCTGATCTGGGTTCAACCCCAGGAACCCCATATGGTCCCCCAAGCACCACCAGGAGCAATTCCTGAGTTCAGAGATAGAATAAATCCTTGAACATAACAGGGTATGGCTCAAAAACAAAATATGCTTTTGGAGGAGGAGGAGCAAGAGGAGGAGGAGGAGAATGAGGAGAAATATACAATGGAATACTATACAGCTCTAAGAAAGAAAAAATTCATGCAATTTGCAGCAACATGGATAGAATGGATAGAGGATATCATGTTGAATTAAACTGTCAAAATGAAAGAGACTTACAGAATTATCTCTCCCATCTGTGGGACTTAAAGATACATAGTGAGGCAGCAACAAAGATCCAGAAGCAACATAACAGAAGTGACACACAGAGTTGTTGGGGGCTAGTGAGGGGAAGAGGAGAAAGATGACTATACTCGATGGATGTGGTATCAGAATTGGGAGAAATCATTACTGTCATCCAAAAATAAATAAATAAATACATAAATAAATAAAATAATTAGTATTAAAAGCATAGAGATCAATTCAGAATTATACTAGCACAGAGAATAGTCTTGGAAGGGCAGTAATTTTATTTATTACAAGCATGAAGATAAACACTATCATAATTATGCTTCCTCGACTATAATAAAATAGACCCAGAATTAAGATATATTTGTAGTGAAGTTTCAGCTCTTATTACATTTCCAACTTTATTTGAACATGGCACGAGTCCAGACAGCTGACATGAAATACATATTCCATCCGTGAATATGCAGAGCAGAAATGAGAATCAGCTCTTGAAACATGCCCACCATCCGCTTGCCCTCAGAGCAGACAGGGGGATTGAGAGTATAAGCCCAGTCAACTCTGGACACACACTGGACAGGAGGAGTGTGTGCTTCCGTAGTGAGGCTACCCACTGGAAAGGTCCACCAAGCTTACTTACAAACCAATGAAAAATCAACATCAGACAGGTAATTTGATAAAATGCCTGCAGCTCTATGCAAACTGTATTTACATATTCTCCAAAAGTGCTGTATTTGTCATTTTAAAATCAGTGTGCTTTACACTAAGTTTTTTTCTCTTTAAAAAGCAGCTCTTAAAGATTCAATTAGTGATCAAATATGAACTATTATTGAGGAAGAAGGTGTGTTCTAGCTTCCTTTTATGCAGATAAACTAAGACACTCAGAGAGCCTGGCAAGCTACCGAGAGTATTCCACCCACACGGAAGAGCCTGCCAAGCTACCCATGGCATATTCAATATACCAAAAACAGTAACAATAGGTCTCATTCCCTTGATCCTGAAAGAGCCTCCAATCATTGGGAAAGATGAGTAAGGAGAGGCTGCTAAAATCTCAGGGATGAGTGTAATAGAGACATTATTAGTGCCCGCTCGAATAAATCAACGAACAACGGGATGACAGTGATACAGTGAAACTAAGACATATGTCTCAAGAATGAAACAGTGTTTGGCCTTAGCAGTTTATAAGAAAATATAAATAATTTTTCTATTTGAATTTGACATTTAGAGTATAGTTTGTTATACAAAAACAGTAATTTATTGATTTTATGATACTTATCTAATTTACTTTTCTTAAAGTTTAATTTGTAGTATTATAGAAGTATAATTATTAAAAACAAACTTATCTGACAAAAAATTTTTGTTACATTCTTAAAATTAAAATCATTATCATCTTGTATTAAATTATAAAATATAAATAATTTTTCTCTTTTATATTCCTCATTGAGACTATTTAGAAATCCAATGAAGTCTTTATTGTTGCAAAATCTATTTAAATCTAGATCAATAAAATATAGATGCACATAAAAAGAAAAGAGGAAGGTACAAACATTTTTAGAAAAAAATTTTAATATATTAAATAAATTGGGGATTTTCAAAGATTAAAGCAAAGCAATATCTTAGGGAAATTTTATGATCAATCAAGTTTATACACCAATGTAAAAATAATAGTTTCACTTCTCAATATTATTGGACTGTAGCAATAGCACAGCGGGTAAGGTTGACCTGGGTTCGATTCCTCTGTCCCTCCCTGGAAATCTACCAAGAGTATCCCGCCCACACGGCAGAGCCTGGCAAGCTACCTGTGGCGTATTTGATATGCCAAAAACAGTAACGACAAGTCTCACAATGGAGCCATTACTGGTGCCCACCCAAGCAAATCGATGAACAATGGGACGATGGTGCTACTGTGCTACAGTGCTCAATATTATTATGTTTATTATATATAGATAACATTATTTAATAATATTTAAATAGGCATAAATAAAATTATATGAATTGTTCTAGTTTATTAGAGAAAAACATTTTTAATGAATAATAAAAAATACCAGACTATCTTTAAAAATAATATTTGAGTTGTTCTATCAGCTTTAAAGCCTATGATTCTATAATCACCGTTTATCAGTTTGATTTCTCAATGAGTTTCCAAAGTGCCATATAATTAATTAACAAGAACTTCGTGGTTTAAAAAGCTCACACTTATCCTAACATTGGTGTAGGCAGGGAATCTACAGCAGGGATCTTCAAGGCTAAAATACGGTGTGGATTGGGTTGGTTCTACTAGAGGTTCCTTTTCTACCCTTCCAATAAAAACATCATTCCCATCTCAATTCAACCTCCACTTCCATATCTCTTTCTGCTTCCTTCGTTTCTTCAAAGAATTCAGATAAGCACACTAGATGCTACAGATAATCCAGAATATCTCCAATATCCAAATTTACCACACCTGTAAGCTACGCTCTGCCATGGAAGTTAGCACATTTACAGGTTCAAGGGAATCATGCTATGGGCATCACTGAGGATTATTACTACCCAGTCATAATCCTCTATAAATATTTAAAGTTTTTCAACAAATGAACAAATGAATAGCTAGAAATATATTTCATGAGGTTAAACATCCAATCTCTGTTCTCTAAATATCAGCAACTAGCCTTTCAGGGCCTGTATCTTCACTGTTACTTAGGGGTTTTAACACCATATTATGTACTATTTGTGTTTCACTGCATGTACTAATAAACACTAGGCATTCGCTTGGTATTTACTAGCATAAATTAGCTGTATGTATTAGTATACATAGTATGCACTTGCCATGATTTCTTGCCATGTAAAAGCACACATAACTCACATTTTCTTAGAATGAAATAGCATGTAATAGTGTTTCATTAATATGTATTAAAATATACAACTTGTCAGCAACAATGCAAAAAACAAGAATGATCCAATTTAAAAACTGACAGAATATCTCAATACACACATCTCTAGAAAGGACATAAGAGACAGCCAATAAGCATATAAAAACATATCACCACTGATCATCAAAGAAATGCAAATGAGGACTGTGAGATACCATAACTCACCTGTGAGGATTACATCGAAAATAGCAATAATAACAAGAGCTGGTAAGGGTATGCAGAAAAAAGGAATTCTTGTGCATGATTGGTGAGAACCCACTGGCACAACCCAGTTTGGAAAAGAAGATGCTATGTGTCCTTTGAAAATAAAGATAAAGACAACCTGAGATTCCAAAATGCACTCTTTTTTATCTATCCGAATGTAAAAACATTAACACAAAATTTTGTATAAACCCTGGTGTATTTTATTGCATTATTTGGAACAGTTAAAGTATGGGAGCCACCAAAGTGCTCATTTATTGGATGAAATACGGTACATTTATACAAAATGGAATGATATCAAATTATAAAATGATTAAATGTTTCCACTCACTCAAAAATGGAAGCCACTCAGGGGAACTATGTGAAGCAAAACAAGACAGGAGGAAAATGACAAATATTGAATTATTTCACCCATAGGCAAAGCAAAAAAAAAAGATAAACTAAGTGAACTCTGATCACAGAATAAAAATTATAAGAGGAGAAGAAGGTAGGAGGAAGAAAATAACATAGAGGGAGTGTGAAAAAATACTTTTCAAAAAAGAGGGTTTTTTTCTGAGAGCTAAGTTGTGTTGTTAAATATGTCCTAAAACAATACTGTAATAATTTAGCCTAAAAATAAAAAAGCTTAAGCTGAGCATTCTTTAAATATTTTTAGATTATTTTTAGAGCATTTTGTACTTTTATTTTATAACACATATATTGGTTATATATATACATATATATAAAACACATACATAGTCTTAAAATTATACCCTCTGAGATTCATGACATTGTATTACACAAATGCACGCACTGCATTAGTTTGCACCAGCATGAACTAATTGTATTACCTTGGCATGCAAAGTATGAACTGGCAAGTTTTCCTAGTATATCTTGTTATATGCTTTTTTCATGCCTGGAATGCATTAAAATGAACTAATTATATTTCCCTAGTATGTATCAGTTAGTATTAGATAGGCTTTCTTGGTATATACTGAGCATGCACTAGCTGCTTTTCCTATGTAAATCAATTAACATCCAGAAACTCAGGGTTTTACCCTGTCTTTACAAAAGATAATCATTGTACACTTTGAAGAACTCTGTAATAGTTGCTTTAAAACTTTGTCTGTTGTTATTAATGTTATTGAAATGGACACATGGGAAGAGGGTACAGTGTGTAGGGAGTTTGCCTTGCATGTAACTGACCTGGATTTGATCGCCAGCACCCCATGGGATCCCCTGAGCCTATTGAGAAGTGGACCCTGTGCAGCATCCTAAGTCCTAAGCATTGGGGTAACCCTAAACAGACAAACAAACAAAAGTGAATCTATTTAAAGAAGAAAACTAAAACAACTCACCATTCTGGCTACATTAATAGACTTAGTATACTTTTTTCTTAAGCACTTCATTGCATTGTTATGGACACTTTATGTTAATAAATTAACTTGGCATTATAATTGCACAGTTTTTATTTTATTTATTTGGGGGCCACACCCAGCTTGCTCAGAGCTTACTTCTGGGTCTGTGCTCAGGAATCACTCCTGGTGGTGTTCAGGAAACCAGAGGCAGTACAGGGATGGTGCAGAATCGGGCTGCATGCAGGACCTTAATCCCTGTACTATCTCTCTGGCCCCACACTTTCTTTTTTTATAACAGAATTCGAGGAACATTTTACACTAACTATTTAAGTGTCCACTGATAATTCCTCTTTTTATTTATATATTTCACCAATACATTTGACTATATGTTCTAGATTATAAATGAATGATGACAGTTCTGGGTTTTTTATAATAGCTACAATTTTATTACTTTTTTTGTCATAATGTGCTTTTCAGAATCTTCAGTTTAATACTTAGTTTGAAATGAATGTCAATAGGCATCCATGTATTGTTTATGAAATTAAAGTTTATTTAATCAATTATTTAAAGATTTCCAAGATGATGCTAAATGATACTCATTTTGCAAATCAATTGGAATACAATATTCATGTTGTCAAATTTGATAAATTGATGGTCAAAATCTAGTCTATCACTACTAACTTGATATCTACCTGGCTTTTAAAAGTAAATCAAGGCGCATATGCTGCCTGAGCCCATGTGCTGCTTGTGCCCACATGGCTGAGCTCATGCGGTGCCTGAGAACATGTGTTGCCCGCATATTCCCTCTTGAGATGTGTACTTTCATGCTTTCGTGTCTAGTGCCAGGATGTGTGTAGAGCTCTCTCCACCCTTGGAGAAGTCCTTGTTCTCTCTTGAGCGAGTTATTCTTACTATTCTCTCCCACTTATCCCTTCCTCCTTCTCTCAGAAACCTCTAAATAAAATCTGTTTACTTAAAAATAAATAAATAAAAGTAAATCAACATTATATTATGACATTAGATAAGATTCAAAAGTGAATCATAGAAAAATTAACATATGTATACATGACATCATATTCACCAGTAAAAGTTAAAGTATTTTCTTCACCATATAATTCTGCCTTTTATTTATTTTTTAATGGGGCCATTTTTAACAATTCTGCCTCTTATTCCAATTTATTCACTTTCTTTTCACCTTTCTTTGGTTACTGCTAATTAGATTTGTAGTCCAAAAGTGTTTTCTGTTGCTGCTTTATTTGGTTTATATACTTATTCATTTATTTCCTCTCTATGCCAGATAAAAGAAAATAATATGGTGTTAGTCTTTCTTACTATTTCATTAATTATAATACCTTCTCCATCAATGCATGTTGTTCTAAGTAGAAAGATTTTGCCTTTCGTTACAGTTGAAAGTTGTTTGATATATACATACATATCTTTTTGATATATTTGACAGCAGGTACTAGGGTTATTTCTAGCCCTTGGCTATTGTAAATAATGTAGCAATAAACACAATAATGATACTGGCCATGTTTTTATGTATTATCCTTATTATGTTAAGATAACATTCAAATTATAAAAATATACTAATATATTTTTATTATAAAAGGATGTTGAATCTTATCAAATGAGCTTAATTGTTACTTTGGATGTTCATATCAGCTGTCCATTCTTCTACTGGTTTGGGTACCATTTATTGATTTTCCTATGTTGAACCATGCTTACTTCGCTTTACTTATTACACTTAATTATGGCATTTGATTCTCTAAATGTATTGTTGAAACTGTTTTGTTTATATTTTGTTGAAGATTTCTATATCTATGTTCATCAGTGATATTGGTCTGTAGAGTTCTTGTCTAGTTTTAGATAAGGCTAGTGTGGGTTTCATAGTTTGTGTTTGAAATTTTTCCCTTCTTTTCAATTTATGAAAAACTTTGAGAGGACCAGGTATTGATTTCTCATTAGCAGTGGTAAGATTCATTGATGAAGTTATATCCAGGTTCTGTTAATGTTTCAATTTTGTGATTCATGTTATATGTGTTCAGATTTTATATTTTTTCCCAAAGTCTTAGAAATTTTTATGGTTTTTCAATATCGTTTACAATAGTGCTTCAGAAAATCAAGTACACAGAATCAGCTTAACTAAAGAGGCGAAATACAAAGAAAATTATAAAACACTGCTTCAAAATCAATGGCTGAATAAATAATAGTACTCCCACATTAAAAATAAAACACTGCTTTAGGAAATAAAAGAGGATACTAGGAACTGGAGACATAGTCCCTGCTCATGGATCGAGAGGGTTAACACTGTCAAAATGACAATACTCCCCAAAGCATTATACAGACTCAAGGTGTTATCTATAAGAATACCATGACATTTTTCAAAGAAATAGTCAAAACACTCTCTAAATTTATATTGAACAGTAAATCCCCACGAACAGCAATCCTTGGGAAAAATAAGATGGGTGGCATCACCTTCCTCAACTTCAAACCATACTACAAAGTATAGTGATTAAAACAGCATTGTATTGGTATAGAAACAGACCAGCAGACCAATAGATCAGAGTTGAATATTCTATCACAGACTCCAAAATATATGATAACTTAATCTTTGTTTAGTAAAGGAGCAAGAAATGTGAAGTGGAGCAAGGAAAGCCTCTTCAACAAGTGGTGCTGGGAAAACAATAGCTACTTACAAAAAAAAAAAAAAAAGAACTTAGACCTGTCTAACTCCAGGCACAAAAGTCAGATCAAAGTGGATTAATTACCTCAATCTCAGGCCTGAATTCATAAAGTACATGGAGGAAAATGTAGGCAGAACTTCCCATATAAAAGCTAAAGGCATTTTAAGTATGAAACATACTGACCAAGTGGAAACAAACATAAACAAGTGGGACTACATTAAACTAAGAAGCTTCTGCACCTCAAATAAAATGGTAACCAAAAATTCAGAGAGTACCCACTGAATCAGAAAAATCATTTACCCAATACCCATCAGATAAGGGGTAAATATCCAGGATATACAAGTCATTAGTAGAACTGTGTAAGGAAAAAAATCTTCAACTGCATAAAAAAAATGGAAGAAATTAACAGAAACTTTCTATATATATGTATATATGTACATATATATATGCCCAAAAGGCACATGAAAAATGCTCTGCATCACTAATCATCAGAAATATGTAAATCAAAACAACATGCTGGCTCAGATGTGGGGAAAGGGCCTCTATTTCACTGTTGGTGGGAATGCAGACTGGTCCAACCTTTCTGGAAAACAACAGGGGCATCCCCAAAAAACTAGAAATTGAGCTTCCATATGACCCAGCAATACAACTTCTGGGAATATATTCCAGGGGTGCAAAAAAAGCACAGTAGAAATGACATCTGAACCTGTATGTTCATTGCAGCACTGTTCACAATATCCAGAATCTGGAAACAACCTGAGTGCCCGACAATAGAAACTTTGGTACATCTACACAATGGAAATACTATACAACTGTAGAAAAGATGAAGTCATGAAACTTGCTTATAAGTGGATGGATATGGAGAGTATCATGCTAAGTGAAATCAGAAAGAGAGGGACAGACATAGAATGACTGCACTCATTTGTGGAATAGCACAGAGGGTAGGGCATTTGCTTTGCACTCAGCCCACCTGGGTTCAATTCCTCTGTCCCTCTCAGAGAGCCTGGCAAGCTACCAAGAGTATCTTGCCTGCATGGCAGATCCTGGCAAGCTATCCATGGTGTATTCAATATGCCAAAAACAGTAACAAGTCTCACAATAGAGACGTTACTGGTGCCCACTCGAGCAAATCGATGAGCAATGATATGACAGTGATACAGTGATACAGTGATGAGACTAACATCCAAGGACAGTAGAGACAAGGGCCAGGAAGTTTGCTCCATGGTTGAAAGCTTGCCTCATAAACTGGGGGAGAATGCAGCTGGGATAGAGAAGGAATCACTAAGTCAATGATTGTTGGAAGAATCGCTCAGGATGAAAGATGTGTGCTGAAAGCAGATAAAGGACCAAATGCGATGGTCTCTCAGGATCTGTACTGCAAATTATAATGCCCCAAAATAGAGAGAGAGAATAAGAAGGAAATTGTCTGCCATAGAGGCAGGGGGTGGGATCCAGGGGTGGCAGAAGGGATACTGGGGACATTTTTTCCTTTTTTTTGCCTTTTGGGTCACACTCAGCAATGATCAGGGGTTACTCCTGGCTCTGCACTCAGGAATTACTCCTGGCATTACTTGAGGACCATAAGGGATGCTGGGAATTGAATCGGGTCAGCGCATGCAAGGCAAACGCCCTACCCACTGTGCTATTGCTCCAGCCCCTTGTTTATTTATTTATTTATTTATTTTGCTTTTTGGGTCACACCCAGTAATGTTCAGGGGTTACTCCTGGCTCTGCAGTCAGGAATTACTCCTGGCAATGCTTGGGGGACCACATGGGATCCCGGGGATTGAACTGGGGACATTTCTTAGTGAAATATGTGCACTGATGGAATGATTGGTGTTTGATCATTGTATAATTGAAACTCAATCATGAAAACTTTATCTCACAGTGATTCAATTTAAAAAAAGAGAAAGTTTTATGGTTTTTACAAATTTTTCCACCTCTTCTGGGCTTTCCAATTTTTTTGCTATTTATAACACTTTAAAATTTATATAATTTACATAATTTATATAATTTAAATACATTCTTATATAATATATAATTTACATAATTTAAGTATATTCTTTATCCTCTAATTCATTTGTTTCATTTTAGTAACTCCTCGTTGGGTTCTAATTTTGATTGTGTTATCTCTCTCTGTGAATTTTATTTATTTTTAAAGTATCTTCATAGAATCTTTTCTAAGGTTTGCTAACCTTGAGTTTCATGATCTTAGTGTTATCTTTTTGATATAAATTCCTGTTTTAGTTTATTATTCCTTTATTCTCCTGATTTTAAGTTTTTTTCTTTTACTTAAGTTACAAACTTTTATTTGTTATGCCTTTGTTTCCTAAAGTATGCCTCTACTGCTATATAAACTTTTCTTAGTACTGCTTTACTGTATCTCATAATTTCTGAAATGACATATCAACATTTTCATCTCTCTCCAGGTATTTAAAATTTTTAATGTCTGATTTTTCTCATTAACCTAATAGCTATTTGGTGGAAACTTGTTTGTTCTCCACAAATTTGTGTCTTTGCCTCTTTTTTCTTTTGCTTTCTTTCCAGTTTTAAACCATTGTGATTTTTTTAAAAAAGTGCTTGATAGGAGCGATAGCACAGCGGGTAGGGCGTTTGCTTTGCATGTGGACCATTCGGTTCGATTCCTCCATGTCTCTCAAGAGCCCGGTAAGCTCCAAGAGTATTCCACCCACATGGCAGAGCCATGGCAAATTCGATATGCCAAAAACAGTAACAACAAGTCTCACCATGGAGACGTTACTGGTGCCTGCTTGAGCAAATCGATGAACAATTGAACAATGGGACAACAGTGCTATGACAGTGCTACAGAAGTTCAGTCTTTATTTTTTTGAGATTCGTTTTGTGTCAAAATATACTGTCTAGTTTTGAGAATATTTCATACTGAAAAGAATGTGTATTCTGGTCTTTGGGAGAGGGCTGCTCTATCAATATCTATTTTTTCTATCCTGACTAATTTGTCGCTCAAGGCTATTGTTGCCTTCGTTATTTACCCTCTGGCTGATCGTTGGTGTCAGGAGGGTGTTATAATCTTCTACATTTATTATATTTCTGTCATGCTCACTAGTATTTGCTTTAGAAGTTCATAGCTGCTTTGTTTAGTACCTACATATGACTAATTGTTGTGCTGTATTCACCCCTTTATCATTATACAATGTCCATTTTTGTGTCTTGCTAACATTTTGGCTAGAAATCTCTTATATCTGAATTATGTATAGTGACTCTTGCCTTTTTAAATTTTCCATTAGCTTCAAGTACTCTTTTTGTCTCTTCAATTTTCTGTAAGTATCTTTTAAGCATAATATGGTTTGTATTTGCCTTTATTAACCCATCTGGCTACTCTGGGCATTTGAATTGATAAATTCAGTCCGTTTACATCAATGGTGATTACTGACATATGAAGGTTCACTAGTGCCACTTTGTCTTTAATTTTCTGGTTCTGCTTATTTCCTTTCTTAATGTTTTTGTTGACCTTAAAAAATTATTTATTTAGATAGGAAATCCCTTACTTAGACAAGCAGCTCCTTTCAACATTTCTTGCAGAGGAGGTCTACTGTTAACATATTCTTTGAGGTTTGATTGTCTCTAAAGGCTTTTATTGTTCCCTTAGATCTGAAAGAGTCTTGCAGGACTTTCGGCTGGCAGTTTTCATCTTTGAATATTTTTTTCTCGCTAACTTGAAGTCTATCTTTATTCCAATACTATGCCGGTGTGGGGTTGAAATTTTATGGCGGTGAGATACACAGTTACAAGGTACAAAGTTGTTCATAATTAGATTTTAGTATTATCATGTTACAACACTCATTCCTTCACCAGTGCACATTTTCCACCACTAAATTTAACATTCACAAGTCAATCAATATAATACATCATACCAATAAAAGAAAAAATTAAAACCATATTATCATATCAATAGATACAGAGAAAGCATTTGACGAGATCCAGCACCCGTTTATGATAAAAACTTTCAATAAAATGGGAGCTGAAGAAACATTCCTCAATATAGTCAAAGCCATCTATTGCAAGCTCACAGCAAGAATTATCTTCAACAGGAAAAAAATAAAAAACCTTCCCTCTAAGATGAGGCACAAGACAAGGTTGCCCACTCTGGCCTCTTCTGTTCAATACAGTACTGGAATTACTTGTCATTAACAGTTAGGGAAGAAAATATATTAAGGGCATCCAGATAGAAAAGGAAGAATCAAGCTCTAGCTATTTGCAGATGACATGATTCTGTATTTAGAGAACCTTAAAGTCTCTACCAAAAAGCTCTGAGAAACAATAGATTTATAGAGTGGCAGGTTACAAAATCAATACCCAAAAGTCTATGAGTTTTCTATATACAAATAATGAAAGAAAAGAAAGTGATATTTTAAAAATGAGTTAAATAAGAATTAGAATTAGAAATTGAGCTCCATTTGGCCCAACAATACCACTTCTGGGATTATACCCTGGGGTCCACAAATCAGCCGAAATATCTGCACTTCTATGTTTATTGCAACACTATTCACAATAGCCAGAATCTGGAAACAACCTAGTCCGGAGAACAGATGATTGGATAAAGAAACTATAGTACATCTATACAATGGAATACTATGCACCTGTTAGGAAAAGAATGAAGTCATGGAGTTCCCTTATAAATGGATAGAGATGGAGAGTATCATGCTGAGTGAAAATAAGTCAGAAGAAGAAGAAGAGGGAATATAAGATAACTGCATTCATTTATGGGATATAATAAAATAGCATGAGACTAATATCCAAGGCCAGGGAAAACAGGGGCCAGAAGGACTGGTCAATGGTTGGAAGCTACCACAAGTGTGCATGTGGGGGAGGGCTAAGGGAAGTTAGGGTAGAAAAGGGAACTGCATGACAATAATGGTTGGAAAGGATGACTCTGGACAAGAACTGAGTGTTGAAAGTAGGAAAAGGAATAATCAAGATAACCTTTCAGTATCTGTACTGCAAACCATAATGTGAGAGAGAAAGAAAAATGTCTGAGTATTTTTAATATCTAATTCTATTCTCTCTTGATCTATAGTTTCAACAAAGAAGTTTGATGAAAGTCTCTTAGTCTGTCCCCCGCCCCAGCTGCCTTACATAAGTCTTTTTTTTTATGGTCTTAAGAACCTCACAGTTTCACTAATAATGCAATGCTGATCTCTGCATTAAGTTGTCAGAGGCTTTGTGGGCTTCAAGGATTTGTATATTTACATGCTTCCCAAGGTTTGGGAAGTTTTTATTCAGTTCTTCATTCCCTTCTTCTTCATCATCTTGAAAATGCTTTTATTCTTATGTAGATTTTCCAAAAGCTGGATGTTTCTCATTGTGGTTTTTTAAAATATCTCTTTTTTTTGCAAATTTCATGAATTCATTTATTTTGTTTCTTCTGTTTCCCTATTTTTCTCTATTTCACTTGATCTCTGTTTTCTCATTCAAGACTTCAGTCTATCTTCTGTGGATTTTATTTATGAGAAAATGAATTTATTTCTTGAATCTTATTGCGTCTCTGTGATTAACATTGCTGAGCTCTCTTGAATCTTTCCTACCTCTTTGAATTTCTTCATCATAGCATATTAGAATTCTCTGTCTGATTGGGAGCTATAATCCTCCATGAATTGTGACTGTATTCTAGAGAGAACTGTTATCTTCCTGTTCCTTGATATCGCTAATTGTTATGTATTATATTTTTCTATCTGCCCATTTCACGACTTAAAATTTCCCTGTTGTAATTTCAATCTAGATCAGAAAGAGAATGCTTATGTACTTTGCCAGCAGGTGGTGCTATGGCCTAATTCGAGTCCCTTTAAGTATCTTCCCTGTTGGCTTCCATTGGTACTAAACTGATCGTTTCAGCAATTGCTCTGTTAGTAAGAGAGGAAAGGGGTGCGAGGAGCTCCAGCTACTGGGCAAACATGCTATGGGTAGGGGCTGGTTCATGCTTTGGCACTTCTGTGTTTCTTTCCAGATCTCAGGTCTGAAACTTGGAAGTTTCTTGATGTCAGTGAGATCAGTACTGACCTGAGAAGTAGAAGGGGAGCAGAGTCTAGAGTGACTTCTCTGTTCCCTAGTAAACGGTATACTGACCTGAGCTCCTCTAAAAGGATTTCCTCCCAATAAGGGTATGTGCCTTCACACCATGCCAGTTGTCACTTTCCCTGGCCCCTTGGCTGAGCCTGCTGGCATGCCATCTATATGTCCTCAGCGCTGAATTCCAACCTCCAGCTTTGCTTTCCATCATCTTCTTACCAATAAAGCACGATACTCCTCAGTACATTATGTGTTGGTTTTTCGGTTACAAGGAATACTGCAGTGCGAAGCTGAGGGAATATCTCATCTTTCTGGGTACTTGTTAAGTTCAAGAATTCTTGGGAGTGAAGCAAGGAACCTCTGTTATAACTCATCAATTCTTTTCAAATTTAATGCAAGTTTAGAGACTGACACTAAAACTCCAGGTTGTGAGAGGATTCTTCAATTTCACATTTAGAGGATTCTTAGAATTTCATCAGAAGTGTTTAGGGGTTAATCATGGCTCTGTGCTAGGAATCACTCTTTAAACCCCAGGACAGGTGCATGCAAGGCAAGTGTGCTACCCACCTTACTAGTGTTTCAGCCCAGAATCTCACAATTTTAAAACACATGTTTGATATTTTTCATGAGATATTTTCATGCTAAGGGGACCATATACATACCCAGGATAGAGCACGGGTTGGCTGCATGCAAGGCAAGAGTCCTATCTGCTATACATCTCTTTGGCCCTCTTCCAATACTTAATAATATACCTTACCTTAATGTTTATTTTCCTGAATTCATAATGATGTTCATATTCTTTATTCTTTTCATTCACTTTCAATCTTATTAACATGTTTTGAGTATGCTGCCTTTATGAAGGGAATTCCTTTTTTTGATGTTGTTTTATCTAATAAACCTTTGACTATTCCACGTAAATTTAGGATATCTACTTTTTAATTGCTATATCGATTTCCTGATAATTTTATTGAAGCGATAATTGGTATATCATGCATTATATTAAATTATTACATTATTTAATGCTTTAATTGCATTAAAGCTTTATATTAAATGATTACATTAAGCTTAATTAACACCCATTCCCTGACACAGTCCTTAACTTCTTTCATTTAAAAGGCTCAATTCATATGGACGATTCTCAAAAAATTAGAAATTGAGCTTCCATTTGACCCAGCAATACCACTCCTGGGAATATAACCTGGAGAGGCAAAACGGTATAGTAGAGATGGCATATGTATTTCTATGTTCATTGCAGCACTGTTTACAATAGCCAGAATCTGGAAAAAAACAGAGTGCCCCAAAACACATGACTAGTTAAAGAAACTCTGGTACATCTACACAATGGAATACTATGTAGCTGTCAGAAAACATGAAGTCATGAAATTTGCATATAAATGGATCAACATGGAAAGTATCATGTTGAGTGAAATGAGTTAGAAAGAAAGAGACAGACATAGAAAGATTGCACTCATATGTGGAATATAATGTAACTGAGAAGTACAAGTTGGCAACGATGCAACTTCTGGCAGATATCTCTCTGGACTTAGTTACTAAAATACTAAATTACAGAAACCCAAAACTGAGAGGCCGCTAAGCGTGGTCACTTGACCTCATACCTCTTCATCCTCAGCAATGGAAAACAAATTATCTAATGCTTCCTTTTCAGCAGGTCTGACTTTAGGGGAGAGACTCTCCAAACAATAATAGTGAGTTTTGTTGAAATATTGTATGCAATCAAAGTGAAAGTAAAGTGAAATTTATTAGTTACACAGGCGGGGGGGGGCTAAAGGAGGGGGGTCTAGGAGCGTGGGGGGGTTAGGGGTGTGGGGGTGAGGGGTGGAGCTATACTGGGACTCTTGGTGGTGGAATATGAGCACTGGTGAAGGGATGGGTATTCGAGCATTGTATAACTGAGATTTAAACCTGAAAACTTTGTAACTTTCCACATTGTGACTCAATAAAAAATTTAAAAAAATAAATAAAAATAAAAGGCTCAATTTATTGTTGAATTGTTCGAGTTTTAACACATCCTGTGTGTTCGACATTTAAATTTATTTCATTACTTTTTATTATGGTTGCTTTTTCATTTTTTGTAATTAATATCTAGACATCTGCATTTACAATTAATTTGTTCCCTTATAAACTGTTAAACTGCATTGTTTTTGTTTTTTCTATATACATGCTGAATTCTTTGCAATGTACATGTGCTTGTTGAGATAAATCTTTTAAGTTAAGTATCTACTATCAGGCATTTTTGTTCTTTAAATTGAACCACCGTGTTCATTTCTGGTAAGGTTTTCTTACAAAGGAAAATTAACCAGACCAGCATTTGTCTTGCATATGCTACAGGTAAAAACAGAAGACTTGACAGGTACTCAGACTCAAAGGATCAGATCAGCAGCAAGAATCCAAAATCACCTAGAAAATGCATCAATGATAGCTCTGATAGAATGTTTAGGGTACTTCTATCAATGATAGCTCTGATTGAATGTTTTAGGGTACTACAGCAATTAAACAGTAAACCCTCTATGTGCTTTCTATGAAGGAAAACATCCACGCACACCAAATACAAAACATCAGAACAGAATTTTCAAAGTAGTAGAATGAAAGGAAAAATGAAGTTTGTAATATAAGTTTTGACATCAAACAGATGATAAGAATGCAAATGCATTTTTGCTATTATAGATATTTATCAAGGATTTCAGATGCAAAAGTGGTGTAGTATAAATGGCGAGCTTAGTTTTTCATGCCAGGTGAGTAATAATCAAGTGCTAGTAAACAATGTGTAAATACTACAAAGTGAAAGCTATGAACTGAAAGTCTTATTTAGGTTGGCAGGTAGAATGGAAAGAGTGAAAAAAAAACTGTAGTATCTGAAGAAGGAGTAGTTAATAATTTAGTTTTCATTACAAACATAGAGAAGTTGTCATATATACAAGGCACACAGGGAATTACTCCAGCAATCTTGCAGAGACAATATGGTCCATTCCTTGTCCATGAGGAGAGGTTGTAAATGCATTGGGGTCAGAGGTGTACAATTCTAAAAGATGGAAACCAGTTCTCTGGGGGCTGTGAGATTATAAGGCTGCTCTGCACACAACAAACCCTGTTTCTTTCTCTGTCAGGTCTGATCCTGGGAGAACTAATGTGATATGCGCAGGTCTGAAAATGTAACCACTGAAAGCGGTTTGAGTCCTTTGAGTCTTAGGAAGGTACCAACTCACTCTTTTTGATAAAACACTACAAGGCAGTATATTTCATTCTACAACTCATAGATACAGCTATTATAGCATTATGATCTTGCTATGTGTAATTCATTGTTGAGAAAAAAGATCACAGGCTATAAATAATCTTCAGAGAACAAAGACTAACAGTAAGAATAAAGAACATAGTTTATTGATGTAAATATCTGGAAAGCAAGTGGTTTGTCTTAAATTTTATACAGAATTTTGATTCTGTATATTTTCTAAAGAATAGCATATTAAAACCAATTTTAACTATCTGAAATTCAGTTTATACGTGACATGATTTTAAAAACTAAAAATTTTGTTTAGAAGGTGAACAAACCACTTGAAGAAAAAATAATGTTATGCATTTCTTTTATTTCATTTTTTAAGGAATAACGATGAACATGGCTAAAGGCAACATATTCAAATACTATGTTCAGTCTCTTTTCTAAAATAACCCTTTAGCATAAGCTTTAAACCTATTAAAGACTTGAGTACATATGCCAATAGCTTGATGCTTTGAATTTGAAAGCTGAGAGAGAAAGAGAGCTCCCAATAACCTCTTTTCAATCCACTGTCTTATAAATTTTCCAGACACACCACCACACACAGACCATTTCTTGAAACCATCACAGACTCAAGTAAAATAAGCAACAGAGAGTCCAGATTTTAGAATGACATACCTTGATCTAACCCATGTTGAAAAAAAAACAATAAAATCACTCAGTGAACTGTTTAACCAGGATATTGTATAAAGTTGATTTTATAACAAAATGAAAAGCTTAAGAAATTGCTCAGAAAATAGTATGATTACAAGAGCAAAATGTGGAAGAAACAAGACCTACTAGAATAATAGCAAATCTGCCTTCCATAGAAAAGACTGGAGAGATTATGGGTAACATGTAGTAGGTCAAGAAAATAAAAATATTTTAAAACAGATTCATAAAACATGAGAAGTTAAAAGTAGGGAAGGTAAATATTTCTGTACCATCACCACGTAGGAAAATGCACAGATCACCAGTAGAAGTCCAATAAGAAGTCTAAACACTGACTTACTGGAACAATAGCTATACTGGAAGTTAGATTCTTGTATCACAGCAGAAAGAACCCATGAACTGAAAAACCATTATTTACAGTTTAGAGAAAATAACTATATCTAACATAAGCTGAAATTCAGGTTGCCACCAACAGGCTTTAACAGCTAATGAGAGACTTTGAGGAAAAAAAAAACCCACTCCATGCAACAGTGCTGGTAAAGATAATGTTGTATGGAGACCATGAAGCTGTAAGTTGCAGTATTGATTTTCTCTGGAGAGCAATCCTAAATGCATGACTTATGTAGGTTTGAAAAGCTTCAAAATATGCAACGGCAACAGCAAGCAATTCAGAAGCAGGTACTCTGGGAACATGTTTTAGAAGGTTCTTTCATTATTCTTTATCTGATAGACAAAGAATATATAGCAAAAGTTCATGGACAACCTCTAAATAGAAATGAGAAACTAAGTAAAAACAGAAAACTAAATATGTGAATTTCAAACTTGTAGTAGTAACTAATTTTAAATAGATTTAAAAAATGTAAAATAATTTGAAAATCAGGAAAGGGAACAGGAGTACTAAAAGAAGACAAGAGTTTAAATTCAATGGTGAGAAAGATATATGTATAAATACATATGTACATATGTATATGTATACATATACCAGCAGTATCATAAGCTCAAATGAAAGTGTATGATTATTATGCGAAATTATAAAAGCTGACCAAAAAAAGCATGAACTGCAAAATTAAAAGAACACAAAAATGAGAAAAAATAATGGTAGCATAATTATTTATGACACCAGAGGTTAGTATTTTGAAAATATGAAAAATATGAGTAAAATGTACAATGTGCTGTTGAAAAAAATAAATCATGAAAAACATAGAAAACATATTTAAAGACTTAAATAAACACTAAAGACAAATAACGCTAACTTAAATAAACACTTTCTCACCACTGAATTTAAACTCTTGTCCTCTTTTAGTACTCCTGTTCCCTTTCCTGATTTTCAAATTATTTAAAACTTATTTTATCTATTTGAAATTAGTTACTATAAGTTTGAAATTCACATATTTAACTTTCTATTTTTTACTTAGTTTTTCATTTCTATTTAGAGATTGCCCATGAACTTCTACTGTATATTCTTTGTCTATCAGATAAAAAATTTTTCACAAATTAGATAAATTCCCTACTGATGCAAATTTCATATAATTGCAATCAAAATCCAATTTAATTTTTTGTGAACTTTGATCATGCAAGCATTTTAAAATTCACAAGAAAAAAACAGAGAGGAAAAATTTTAGTGAATTACAGAGCAATGAATTACTTTTTCTTATAAATCACCAAAAACTATATTGCAAAGGCACAGTAGTTAAGTAGCCTGATATTGGTGCTATATTGGCAGATAATGTAGTAAGGTCTCATGAATAAACTCACTTGCTCAGGAAGCAAGTTATATGACCAAAGCAGAAGTGTGAATCATAAGAAAATAGGTTGGGACATTGTTACCCATGAAAATAAATCAGGACCTTAGCTTTCCACATTTAAAACAAAGTAAAAAATATGTCATAATATATTTTAAGGATAATATAAGCAAGTATCTTTATATGAAGAGGACCAGAAAGTATTTCTAGAACAATCCAACAGCCACATAAGAAGAAATAGATTACATTTGCCTACAGTGAACTTCTATTATCATAGGACTTTGTAAATAAAACAAAACATAAGCTGCAAGTAGTGAAAAGAGATATGACTCATAACAACTAGTAAGAACCTCAACATATGTGAGGAATTGCATGGCTTGGCAAGGAAGTCACAACCTAAATGTAAA
The DNA here is from genome assembly GCF_027595985.1 of Sorex araneus. Lineage (NCBI taxonomy): Eukaryota > Metazoa > Chordata > Mammalia > Eulipotyphla > Soricidae > Sorex > Sorex araneus. Next base: position 337,068,187 of record NC_073313.1, on the reverse strand, counting down.
TGGGCAAAAGCAAAGCATGGTATTTCCCACAGAGGAGAAAAACAGGAAAAGAGAAGCAAACGAATCCATGAACCTCCTTTGTCATGATAGAATCAGAAATGAAACCTCGAGAAGAAGCCATCATGCACTTCAAATGTTCAGTCCAATCAACACCAACAAAAAGGGCCTGAGAAACAGCTGGATGTTTAGTGTGAAGGATGCTGATGGTCAATGTGAAGAGTGCTTACTATTCAGAAAATCCAACACTGGCCTCACCAAATACCCAAAAATTTCACTTCTGAGTATAGAGCAAAAAGACTGATAATATATTCATACATTCCTGTTTTTATGACAACAAACCAGAAAACAATAACAAGAACCCAGAACAAAAGCCAAGTATCAAAATGCCAATGGACGATTGAAAAATTCACCCGATTAAATACCAAGTAGTATTTTAAAAATAAAAAACAGCATTTAAATACTATACAATATTTGTGAATATTTATAAATAATCATATGTACAAATATAATTCCCAGAAAGCTGTGACAGTATAATAATTTACTATACAAGGCTCAAAATAAATTGAAATAGTCTATTTTTAGTGACATGCACATTAGGATGAAGCTTTTCTTCCTGGGGAAGAGAAACACAAGATTCAGGATGCTATTTATTTCTGGGAAGACCAGAAAATGTGGTATAGAAATAGCACACAGATGGATAAAATGCTGGTAACTATGTTTTAATTGAAACGTTAGTTATGAATTCGGATAAACTTATTTTATATTTTGTTTCATTGCTCACAGACACCAAATGCAATTTCTCAATGGCAGGAACTATATTAAAAGGTTAAATATGAAACAATCTGACATTTTTACAATGTATTGTACAAACATTAAGCATTTTTCTCTAGGATCTACCTGCAAGTCAAGAAGGGGTCATTTTAATACTGTAGATATGATTTTCAATTAAAAAACGATTTTTAAACTGCTTTCAGGATTCTACTTCCTACTTACGTAAGCTCTTTGAATAGTGAATGTGGATACTCCATTTTTAGTGATTAGGGCTCAGCTACCAGAGTAGGAGAGGGCAGGGGTACTGCACCCCTGTGCTAAGTGGGTGGCAGTCTCTCCTTTGGCCTGTCAGGTTCTTTGGGGAGTGAAAGATTTGGAACGTGATACAAAGTCACTGCAAATGTATAGTACCAAGTTCAATGGGATCTTTCTATTAGTTTGGGAATATGTCCCTTGCAATATGAGAGGCTGGTGGAAGTTTTTTTCAATTCTTTTAGGAATTCCTCTCATTAGAGTTTCCTGGAACATCAAAGGTAGGACTATGACTTCCTTCTCAAAATTAAGCAATCCTTCGTGCTCACTGGAACATTATGAATGAGGAACTTACCCTGCACTGCAAGGCCCAGTTCCTCACGCAGGAATCAGTGTTCACAGAACTGCAGCCTCAGTCCAGGCTTGGGTCATCCCTCTGAAAGGTCCTAGTTATGATGATGGGAGGTAAAGAGCCTTGATCCTAATTGGGGGCAGTGGTGACCTGACATTCACTAAGTAAATGAAATGAGAAGCCACTTACGGTGTTACTGGAGTTTCCATTCAAATGCAAGCCACTGTCAAAGAGAGGAGAGGAAGTCCCACTGCTGTGGTCGCTGGATGGTCCAGGGGACCCTGAAAACAAAAGAGAGACATTGGTTCCTACAGGAGCTGAGGATGTGCTACAGGAAAGGTGCCTCTGGTTTTACAGGAAGTCACTGAGGACTATACACTGGTTCTTGGGAAAGGGTGCTCATTCACAGGTGTGCTAGCAGAGGTGGTGCATCTGGGCAGTGCCCATCTGCTGGCAGCTAGCAGACAATGTGAAGAAGGACTGGCCATGCACTGTGAGGGGCTCATGTAGTCCGCAGATCCCACTTGCCCCCACTGGTCTCTCACATTAGGGTAATGTTAGCCAACTTTCTAAATTTAGCTTTAATCTTCTGATTTTAAATTTCAAATTACTTTTAAAAATACTTTTTGATATCTGCACTGCAAATTAGATCATTAGTTTCATGGAAAATATCAAGATAAATCAAGTAAATTTGTGGGCATATATATGTGTATAATATATACATACATATAAATTTATGTATATACATATAAATTGTGTGTACATATATATCCACGCTTGAGCAAATCGATGAGCAAGGGGATGACAGTGACAGTGACAGTTATATATGTATACATATACAGTCTTTCAGGGAACAGGGTCAGGAAGACAGGGATATGACCTCTGTTTGAACTTGTGGACCCAAAATGAACACACTGACTGCTTTGTGAAAATATACTTTATTATTTTAATTTTTGGTTTGTTGCATTACCTGGTGGTACTTGGGGGTGACTTCTTGGCACCAGTGTTACTCCCCATGGTGCTCGGGGAACCACGTGATATTGGGGAATGAACCTGGGGCTCCAATATGAAAAACATGAGTTTGAGTCCTTTGAGAAACTACTTTAGACAGTTGCCCACCGCAGGCGGTTGCTCTGGGCTCTGGGAACAGCCTGATTCTGTCCTTTCAGTATTTCAAAGATCTATTTACTACATTTTTTCCCTCTGAGGCTTTTCCCATTGACTTCGCTTATACTTTTATTTCTAGCTCATCAGTGATTTAGAATCCTTCTCATTTTCTTCACTCTTCTAAAATCCTAAGGGCCATATTATAACTAAAGGTGATACTTGAGTAATGATTTCAAATAAAAACTGAAGGATAAACACATGGAAGTGAATATGATAATCTAACAGTCATTTGCAGACTTTGAGCTTCTGTTTATTTCTGATGAATGAGTATTATTTGTCTGTATGCCAAAGAAAAACTTTAGAATATATTTATCACCAATAAAACCCATTATTTAGAAATGATCAGTGGTAGTAATTATATATGATAAAAATGGATGGTGTCAACAGTCTAATCATACTATAAAGCATATAACAAGAACAGTTTATAATCAATAACAATGAAAGCAACAAACCCAGAAAGTGACCTATAATCCATGAGAACTACCTTGGATACCTCATCAATGCCTGGTTACAAATGTCATTCAAGAAATGAAATCAAATGAAATTTGATTGCAAATGTCATTCATCAAATTAAACAGAGGCTTGGAGTGGTCTTATTAGTCCTTAAAAGCTAAATATAGTGTAAAAATCCAATATGGCAACTCCACTTCTAAGTATATATCCAAGAAAACAAAAAAATTCATAAAAAATGTGTAAAATAATATTTATATCTTCATTATTCAAATTTCCCTAAGTGGAATGGAAACACATGCCTATTCGCTGATGAAGAGGTGAACAAAATATGGTATCCACATAAAATGGAACTATATTTAGTTAAAAGTAGCAATGATGTCCTGACTCATGCTACAATGTGGATTAGCTTTGAGACATTATGCCAGTTGGAAGAATGGGTCACAGAAAAGCACACACTATATGGTTCCATTTATATGCAATATTCACAAAGACAAGAATTGGAGATCCAATTTTGTTATCCTAAGGGACTAAGGGAAAGACACTACTCAAGGGAATGAAGTTTCTGAAAGTATCCTAAAAAGTAGGACAGTATTGAGTAAATCTCAGGTCACTCATTTTCTCTTTAAAAATTTTAATTTAGGGGCCAGAGTGATAGTACAGCAGTTAGGGTGTTTACCCTGAAAGTCACATTCAATCCTGCCACCCCATATGGTTCCCTGAACATAGTCAGGAATGATCCATGAGCACAGAGCCAGGGATTCATCCTGACAACCTCTGGGTGTGGTCAAAAAATATTTTAATGTTAAAACTGAATCTTGTCTTGTGAATTTATTATATTTTAAGAAATTTGTTGGGCTGGAGCGATAACACAGCAGTTGGGATTTCGCCTTTCACGCGGCCAACCCAAGTTCGATTCATCCGCCCCTCTCAGAGAGCCTGGCAAGCTATTGAGAGTATGGAGCCCGCACAGCAGAGCCTGGCAAGCTACCCGTGTGTATTGGATATGCCAAAAACAGTAATAATAAGTCTCTCAATGAGAGACGTTACTGGTGCCTGCTCGAACAAATCAGTGAGCAACGGGATGACAGTGACTAAGAAATTTGCTGGTTCCCAAACTCCACTTCACCCCCCAGGGCCCCGATCTTGTTCTCATGCTACGTAACTATTTTCCTATGCTTGTGAAACTACAAAATTGCTTTCCCTGGACCTTATTCTCATGAATGAACTGAGATTTTCCCCACTCTGATGGATGCCAGGCAGGCAGAAAACTGGATCATGCAATCATTGCCTATAAGGTCTACTCAAGCAAAATCAAGTTTATCTTCTTCATGTGAATTCATCAGAAGATGTTTAAACACAGTTTGTAGAAATCATGGTCATGGTGTTTAAACTTTTATGAGTACAAAAATTTTATCTCTTATAAGGAAGCAAATGAAAGGAGGAAGTGATAGGTTTTTGCTAATTTTTACATCCCCTCGTATATGTGCACTTTGCCACTTTAAGAACATTCTAACCCACTTCTTACCTGACTTTGATGATATAGGTCTAGCAGGAATGAGGTGTATTCTGCAGATGATATCAGTAAAATAGTCATGTAGACTAACAAGATCATTGGCAACACAAAACGTTTGGGTGCATAATAATAATTTTTTTTAAATCTAGCACAATGGACTATGGCACCAAAATTCTAAGAGCAAGACATCAGACTTGCTCTGTAGTGGCTCTGAGTAAATAAAGGTTTACATTGAAAATTGTAAATGTGATACTTCCTCTTTATGATATAGGTGTTTAAATGCTGCTCTGGTTACTGTTTTGATTGCATTGCTTTAATATCAGTAAAACTGATCTAGAAACTATTTTTCTCCCTTCCATGAAAGTAATCTTGCTCATAAGAGAAATGGGAAAATTTCTTATGTAAAGTCCTCAGTGCAACGTATGGGCTCTTGCTCTCACCTCATATGTCTTCCCTTGGATATGATGAAACATGTATTGTTTTTTATCTATGCACATAGATATTCATGACATGTGTAGGTAGTAGACATGCTGAGCATTAGACAAACCAATCACCCAGCAGTATGCTTTGTAACCCACATCTTCCATGCATGCAATGCCAGAGGCGTGAGAGCAATGAACTTTCAATGCCTTCTGGAAAGAACCTCTGTGTAGCTCCAGGTAAATCTCCAGGTAAATCTGTGCTCACAAAGACTCAGAAGACCACTGATAAATTTACATGATGAAGTCTTCATTGTCATATTTTAAAGAAATGCTAATTCTTCAAAGAAAACAGAGGAATATATTCTCTAACTTTCTTTAAAGTTCACGTATAAAGATGTCCATAAGGTATGTGTACTATCTCCTCTGTTTACACTTTATTAGTTTGGTCCTTCTTTCCATTTTACCAAGCCACAAAACCCTTCCTTGACCTCCCTGAAGAACTGAATGTTTGTGTCTTTGCAAAATTCGTCTGTTGAAAGTTCAAAGTTATGGGTTTGGAGGTGGAACTTGTGGTAGTTGACTGGGGTATGAGTGGAAAACCTTCAAGGGTAGGTATAAGGCCCTTTGAGCTCTCTGCCGTTCTGCCACATTAGGACTAGGAATAAAATGGCCCTCTGATAAACAGAAAGAGCATTCTCACCAGACTCAGAACTTATCAAAATCTTGACCTTGAATTCCACCCGCCAGAACTAAGAAATTTATGTCTTCTGTTTAAGATACACATTTAAAAGTCATTCTAGCAGCAGAATGCAGTGGAAGCTTTCACACCAGCTTGCTTCTCCCACCCCCTCCATTCAAACTGCTCTAACAGTTTGAATTACTGGTTTCACTCAGTGGTCTCGAAGGGCTTGGGGTAATTAGCCATGAACAGAAGATGAAAAGAATATAAAATTATCTTTAGGAGACATAAGTCAAATGTGTTATTTTCTCATTTGTTTTTTATCTACTCATTCTTCTGATATCTACTGAAATTTTTTTTCGGGGGGTGGATTTTGTGGCTTTTTAAAAAAGAATTTATGAACTATCATAGATTACTGTCAAGTTTCTTTAAATCTTGTAGGTGAAATCTGTTGTAAAACATGTAGGTGCTCAGATTACCCCAAACTAGTTTAAATACATGAACACTTTTCACCATAAGCTATTTTTCCAGAGCCAAAATTACTGATAAAGGGACTTTGTACTCTGAGCAATGAATGACATTCTCAAAAAAAAAAAAAAACCCAAACTTACTTTTTGCAGAATCAAAAGACTAAGAGTCCAGTCACCTCACATTTTGAAAAGAGAGGTCTCATTAAAAGGAATATTCAGCACATTCACTTTATGAACTGACTCAAAGACAATTAATTTCCTCCAGCTTTCCTTTTTATGTATTTACTTTTATCACTTTAAAGCTGACCAGTAAGTTTTATCTAAATCACCCTTTTCTCCTATTTGCATATCTTAGCCTCAGCCTCTTAACTTATTAACACAAACCTAAGCTCAGGACCAAGGGGGCAGATCTGATCATTCTCTCCATTTCAATGACTTATAATAAAGACATCATGGGATGTTAACCAATGTTATTTATAGGATTTGTGGCCTAACTTCTGAGGAATATTTACCATGTTGCACACACAACCCTACAATGCCCCTTTTCTTTTCACATTAGGACCCTCTATGATTTTCCTACCACAGCTCCCACTGCAGATATATTGATCTTCTCAGTTATATATGGGTAGCCTTTATTTTTTTTTCTAATTTTATTTATTTATTTTTTAAATTTTTTATTAGTGAATCACTGTGAGGTACAGTTACAAACTTATGAACTTTCATGATTGTATTTCAGTCATACAGTGATCATTTATTTACCCATCCCTCCACCAGTGCCCATTCTCCTCCACCAATGTTCCCAGTATCCCTCCCACTACCACTCCCACCCCATCCCCTACTACCCTACCCCGCCTCTGTGTCAGGCCATTCTCTTTTGTTCTCTCTCCTTTAGGGTTTTGTAGTTTGCAATAGAGGCATTAAGTGGCCATCATGTATGAGTAGCCTTTAGATGGCTATATTATTTGGGGGGACCACACCTGGCGGTGCTCAGAGGTTACTCCTATCCTCTGTACTCAAGAATTACTACTGAAGGTGCTCGGGAAACCACATTGGATGCTGGGGATTTAACCAGGATTGGTGGATTAGCTGCGTGCAAGGCTGATGCCCTACCCACTATACTATCGCTCCAGCCCAGATGGTTGTATTTTTTTACAGCAAAAGAAAGAATACAGTTTTTTTTTTCCCAAGAACAGTAAATGACATAGTTCCCCAATGTATTCTATTAGCAGGAGGGAGGGAGTTAATGGAAGTCAATAAAATGATTTATTCAGAATAGCTCAGGATAGCACAGAAGTGATAGCATAGTGGGTAGGGCGTTTGCCTTGCATGCAGCCGACCCGGGTTTGATTCCTTCGCCCCTCTCGGAGAGCCCAGCAAGCTACCAAGTGTATCCTGCTCACACAGCAGAGCCTGGCAAGCTACTCATGGCATGTCCAATATGCCAAAAACAGTGATAAGTCTCATAACGGAGACATTACTGGTGCCCACTCGAGCAAATCAATGACCAATGCGATGACAGTGATAATAAAATGATTTACTCAGAGTAGCTCAGGAAGGTGAGAGTTCAAATAGTACCACTTGTTCAGTGATGTGTTTTGTCTAATAATGACTTTAATACAAATCTAAAAGAACTAGAACTGAACTTACTGGTCATAATAAAGAGAGGCAGTGACAACTTGGGAAGGGAAGAAAATTAGAAGAAAGGAAGAAAATGC